>NC_067161.1:8459247-8759247 GCF_903995435.1 Acomys russatus
CCATCGGATTGTAGGCATTTTCTTGATTAATGACTGATGTGAGTGGATCTGTGTAACTATGGGAGGTGCCAGCCCTGAGCAGGTGGTCCTGGGTTGTATAAGAAAGCAGGCAGAAGCAGCCATGGGGAACAAACCAATAAACAGCACCCCTCCATGTCCTTGCTTTAGTTCCTGCTGCGACTTCCTTCAATGACGCACTGTGATTTGGAAGTGTAATAAACTCTTTCCTCCTCCAAGTTGCCTTTGGTCATGATGTTTTGTCACAACAACAGAAACTTCCGACTAAGACACCGTGACACCCACCTCTCAGGTTTCACCGTGAACGTCAGCAAGGGTCCTTTTAGAGGAGGTTAGCTGAGTCGCCCCTCATCAGTGATGCTTCCTTTAAGTTGTTTTTCAACCACTGACCCTGTCCACTACTCAGTGCTTTGGTGATAAACTCCCACTTTTCCTGGTGTATTCAGAGTTGAGCCCAGTGCCTCTCCCCAACTTCTGAGCCCACTATAAGATCTCTATACTCTATTACAAGGCTCTTCTCCCCCTGAATAAAGTCTCCCCGACCTTCACCAACTATCAAGAGCAGCTATTTTTCTCTTTAAGAGGACTATCATGTTCTACCAAGAATCAATTCATGGTGGCAAATCAACCCACAAGACGACACTGTGACTGGCTCCCCAATTGCATCCCAGACATTTTCTGACCTTTATGATGCATCTCTAGAGCTACAGAGAGAAATGTTTGCATGTGGGGTTGTTAAGTTACCATGAGCAATCATGCTTATATCGTACATAAAGTCCCTGCAACTGTGCAAGGCACTGAAAATAAGAGGGAGAAAGAAGTGAGGAGGGAGGAGAGGGAGGGAGAGAAAGAGACAATCCTGACCACAGCCATGGGGCTGCTCAATCCAGCTGTGCCTGAAGCCTAGTTTCTAAAATGTTCTTGACACCAATTTCTATTCTACTTAACATTGTTGGATTGAGTTTCTGTCCCTTACAATTAAATACAAACTGACAAATAAAAATGCATATATTTTATGGTGCTGATTTCCTGGTCTTGTCCATTGCCAAACAATGTGCTGTGTTAGACTGGATTCACCCAGAGGAGAGGGGAGGCGACATCCACAGTGTTTCCAGACTCAATCTGAGCATTCAGTGGAGCTACCTATTTAGTTGCCTCAGAGTAGCTAAAGGCAGCCCCATGCTAATGTTTCCATGAAAATTGCTTCCCTACATAGTATCATAAGAAAAACCTGGTATCCAGCAGGTGGCGCGATTGGGAGGTAATTGGAACAGGAGGGTGCTAGCCAGCTTCCTCTAAGGCAAACCAAGGGGCTGCTAGTAACTGAAGGCGCTATTGGGAGGTGAGGCCTGGTTATAGAAAGTGGGTCCTTGGAGGTGTGCTTTTGTAAGCTACATCTGTGTATTATTGGCACACTCATCTGTGCACATGCATGTGGAAGCCAGAAGACAGACTCTGGTTATGCAACCCAAGCAAAGTCTATGCTTTTCTTTATGCTATAAAAGCTCTCTTATTGGCCTAGAAGTCGGCAACTGTGCTGGGTTGTCTGGCCAGTGAGGCCCGGGAATCTGCCTGCCTCCCCTTCCCCTGCACTGGGACTGCAAATGCTGCTGTACCTGGTTTACTGGTGTGGGTGCTGGGCATCAAAATCAGGTCTTCATGTTCCTGGTTCAAGTACTCTAACAACTGGAATATCTCCTCAGCCCTGAAGGACTCACATCCTGCCATGCGCGCACGTGTGTGTGTGTGTGTGTGTGTGTGTGTGTGAGTGTATGTGTGTGTGTGCGTCCAGGCATGTGCGCATGGGCCTGCATGTTTGTGTGTGTGTGCGTGTATGCATGTGTATGTATATTTGCATGTGTGTGATCATGTGTGTGCATATTTGTCTCTCTTTCTCTACCACTCTGCCTTACCCCACCACACCTTTCCTGTTATGCTGCCCTAGCCCACCTCAGGCCAAAGCAACAGAATCAGCAATCTAGAGGCTAAAAGCCCTGAAGCCACATTCAGAATAAACCCTACCTTCACTTGAAGCTGACGTTCTCAGGTATTTTGTCATAGCCACTGACACTCTGAGCAGTGTATCCCAGATCCCGGGTCAATAGGTGACACGAAGATGAAAGTTCAGTCACCAGCAGTGGCCATTTCTCTCAATAGTCACCATTCTTGAGAACTGAGGACACGCTGGCAAGACTAAAGCTAGCTCAACATCTGATTGGCTGAGGCAAAGCATAATATGTGATTAAAACCTCTTCATAAGTCAGCTAGCTTTTCCATAAAAGCAGAGTCAGGCCAGTGAGGCAGCCTGGTGGGGAAAGGGCTTGTGGCTAAGGCTGAGCACTCAAGTTCAATTCCCAGAGTCCACATGGTAGATGAAAAGAATAGGTTCTCACATGTTGCGCATGTGTGTGCGCACGCATGCAAGCATGTACACACATACACACCATGATACATACATAAATAACTACATTTTTTAAAAATGGGGACAGAGTAACAATCAGAAACTGCAGTTGACATTTCAGCTGGGCAGAACTGCTTCCTTAGGACTCCCACTGTCCTGCACAGCACCCAGTAAGATGGTTTGAATATGAAACATTGCCATCAAAATCATATATTTATCATTGGTTTCAGCACATGGCACTCTTTGGGAAGTAGAGGAAGTGGGTCACTAGGGGCAGGCCTTAATGTTTCATAACCTCGCTCACTTTCGGTCCTCTCTCTATTTCCCAACAGCAGATAAATGCAACCATCCACCTCGCACTCCAGCCATGCCTGGTCTGACACAAAGGATTGTACCCCAGAACCACAAGCAGAATAAACGCTTCCTCCTTTCAGTTATTTCTTTCCAGGTATGTGGTCATAGGAGCTAGAAAATGACCTGATGCCATACCTGGACTCAACAACCCTGTATTGTACACTTAAAAATGTGCTAATAGATTTTTAAATAGACTGAGTTTCCTATCTGGTTCCTATCTGGTTCCTATCTGTTAACAGCATCTATTCTGGCCAGTGTATTAAAAAAAAAAAGCACTTGTTCATTTTTATAGAAATCAAATCTATTTTATAAAAAGTCTTTCCTGTCCTTCCATGTCAAGGTTACATTTCATTTCAGCACACACAAAAAAGCTGTGACCCTCTTCAATTTAGTGAGTAGGATGTAGAAAATGCTGGATAATCAAAATCAAAGGAACAAGATGAAAACCTGACAAATAATTCAATTTGATGGCGTGCTTTACTCTAAGCATTAGCTGAAAAATATTAAATTATATGCCAGCTCTCGGGGATGCTTCCCAAAGAAGTTAGTGGAGGCACTGTATGTGCGGGCATTATTTTATTGTGTTGTTTTATGACTCAGGTGCAAACTTCCTAGGAGAACTGGTTGTGGGAGAATGAATGTCCCTGAAACTCCAATGTCAAGTGAAAGGTCAAGGTTGTGCTGTACGATTTACGACCAAAATTGTGCACGGATCTTCCTTTCCGGCACTTGCTGCTTTTCCGGGCTCCTCTGTGCCATTCCATGTGGGTGGGTTTGAACCAAATTAATAAAAAACAAAGGCCACTTCTGATGTGGGTCTATAATAGCTCTCTTAGAACTCCTGGCTCTGTGGTTTCCCTTCCCCTCACATGAACGGCCGAGTCTGATGAGCTCTACTGACCTGTGTTCTCGAAGGGCAGGCATCCCAGTGCATGTAAATAATACAAGTGTTTGCTGGGTTTATTTTTTGTCAAGTCCTCAATGCCAAGTGCTGGTAAGAGGCACAACTTTTGACCTTGATGTCCTATCTTCCTTAAAAGTGATCATATTTCTGCTGGCTTTGGAAACTGAGGAAGAAGGCAGGAATAGATTCTCCAATCAAATCCTTTCCAGCAATGAGGTTGCCTCTTTCAACCACAGATTTGTTTCTGAGTTTAATAATGGAAGGTTCATTTTCATATAATTAGTCAGACATTGCTTTTTAATATGCTTTTAAGGCTTTTTTTAGAATTGTTTTTTAAAGTGTGTGTGCATGTGTGTGCATTTATGTGTGCGTGTGTGTGTGTGTGTGTGTGTGTGTGTGTGTGTGTCTTCTGTGGGTCTGTGAATGTGTATGCTAGTTTCCACAGAGGGCAGAAGAGGGTGTCTGACCTCCTGGAACTGGAATTACAGACAGATCTGAGTACTAAGAACCAAACTGGGATCCTTTAGAAGTACAATGCATCCAATTAACCACTCTGCCATTAGTCTAGCCCCCAAACCTTGCTTTTTTAAAAAGACAAACAAACAAACAAAAGCTCTAAAAAGCAATAAGTTTTTATAAAACAGTATAGTAGGATTAAAAACAAGAAAAATCCTTCTATTGATTGTGAGCTATGAAAAAAAGATTGCCTTTTTAATTGTTTAATGTATAATTATAACTATAGCCTCATTACTGCACAGACCTTTTCTATAACTTCCAAAAATAACTAAGTTTCATGGGAGTTTATGTGGCCTTGAAATCCCACAGACAGAGGAGCCTGAAGGTCCATTGCTGACAAAGAATGCTGAATGACCCCGTCCTTTCTTTTACGAGAGGATGGCACCAGCACAGTGTGGTATAAAGAGAGCTGCTTTCTTCCAACAGGGACATCTGTTCCCTCCTTCTCCCCGCAGCCATTTCCCTTCTGCCCTCTACCTCTTCCCACCCTTTCATAGACAGTTATTGAGTATATAGTTTGTGCCAGACATCGTAGCGGATAGAGGGAAAGCACCGAGTCCTTCACGAGCAAAGTAAGGCTAGAGAAGACAGCTGGGGGAGCCGTTGCTCAGCCACCAGGAAGATGATTCAAAATTCTAGTGATTCCCTTAAGATGCAAACCTAGAAGGGAAGCAGGCATCCTGGGTACTAACTTGACTGCACTGAGATGTACCCAGAGGTTAGCAGAGAGCTGACCTCTGGACATGCCTGGGAGGGCATTTCCAGATGTGATTAACTAAGTGGGGCAGATGTGCTGGCCTGAATGTGGGCAGAGGGCTGAGAGCCCACATGCAATAAAAAGGAGGAGAAACGAATAAAATGCAACCGCCTGTGTCCATATGTATATTTAATTTTTAATACATTTATTTGTTTTGTGTGTATGGATGGGCACATGCGCATGGGCTGCTTGAGGAAGTAGGGGACAGCTTGCAAGAGTTGGTTCTGGGGATGGAAGCTGGACTTATATTCTCACTCCCTTTCTCTCCGTTCTGCCAGGCCATAGCATCCCTGCACAACAGGCTGGCAGCCTCTGAACACAACACAAACCCTTCCTCTCTTCAGTTGTTTCTGTCCAGTGTTCTATCACTGGCTGGAAATCCTGACTGGTGCAAAGGTAAGGACGGTGAAAACTGGTCCCCACTCATACAGAGCAATGCCTCTGGCAACTATCAATGAAACAAGAAATGGCAGACAGCCTGACAAAGCAGATGCTGTAAAGAGCTACAGGAAGGAAAAGGAGAAGAGATCCAGTGACAATGATGGTCAGACCCTGGTTCCTTTTGAAAAGCAACTCACACAAAGACTAGATGGGAGGGTATTACTGGTGCCCACCATCCTCAATGTCACTCAAGTGAACCGGTCACACTGAGACTTGGGCCAAATGGCCGGACGGCCTTCTTTTAATGTTTCTGACAAGACTGGACAGTTGTGATTTTCTGTCAGTGCCTTATCCCTAAAGCAGTCTAGGTAATCAGCTTTTACATTTAAAAATGTTTTTTTCTTCCTATTTAAGAATCAAACCCTTCCTGCAGTGCCTCCTCACAGAGTTGGTCTTCAGCTCTCCACCCTTTGGATACAATCCTCACTGTGGAAAAAGGTTTCCCTAGGGACACAGAGGTTGCAGCTTGAGGCAAAGAGAAAAACCTCCATCTCATGGAACAGGAAATCTCTCCCTCCATATTCCTTCAAAATAGCTAGGATATTGTGTCTAATATTAAGCTTGTAAAACCCACATCACAGACTCCTACAAGCCCTATTTCTGATTTCTTGCCAATGATATCTCAGGCTCTTATCCAAGTGCTCTCTTCAATTTTCAGGTGTTTCTTCACCCCTTTCCTCCCCCCAGCCCAACCCACATGCACTTTTGCTGCTAACACAATGAAGCAATATCAGACACCAGTTATCTTTGAGAATAAAAAAGTGATTGGCTATAGAGAGCAGAGGCTGGAATGAAAAGGTGAAATAAAAGCCAGCTTGTCTGTGTCCGCTCTGGGCCCTGGCACTACCTGGACAAAGATGAGAGGTGGAAGGAGTCTTGCTTTACTGTCTCCTTTAGAGGCACTGTAAGTACCTCACACCGCACAGCATGGCTGATATGATCCATTTTATAACACAAGGGAGGGGCAGGTGGAGAATGGCTTTTCCTTCCATCTCCCACAAACCTCAGACCACTTGGAATGTTGATCATTCGGGCACTGCCATCTCCTCCGCCCCCCTTCCCTTCACTCCCAGAAAACACAGGCCAATGGTCCATCTTAGGATATACTCAGACTGCACAGGGTCAAGCCCAGCCCACTCAGCATGAAGCAATTACCTTCCCCAGCCTATAAAGGGAAGCTCCCCCACCCCTCCACCTCAGAGAGGAGGGCAGAGAAGCATCCGGGTGGCTTCAACTTGTATTCTTGAATCTGGGCAACACCATGTCAAAGCCAAGGCTGGGTACCACCTTGACCTAAAGTCACTTCCATCCAAACATGTATTTGTTTCCAGACAAGCACCTGCCCTTTCTATTGCTCAGGTGGCATAGGCAACAATAGGACATGATGAGTTCCTGCAGGGGGAAATCATGAGTTCTATTTACAATCCTAGAATAATGTATTAAAATGACATCAGATTCTCAACTACGTTCCAACAGTACCGAACAACAACATTGAGAGGCATCATACCAGAATGTCTCATTTCCAGCAGTGTCTAACTCTATAGTTAGAGTTGAACATATGCATTTTTCTCCCCTCCTGGAGACATTGGCTGGTGCTCTGAGTTCTTAGACATCAGAATGGGAGGTGATAAGCAAAAGTGAAAGAAATATGCCAGAGGCGAGGGATAGTTTGGGATGTACAATAGGCAAAACATTAACAGGTGAGAGGCCGGAAGTTTGTGTAACCATGCAGTCAGCTGTCCTGGGAAAATGCCTGTGTTGTGGGTACGGAAAAGAAATGCCACACCGAGTAGATCTTTACGAGGAGGCTACACAGACTCTAGACGAGTGACAGATGCAGAGACCTCATAAATGGAGAGAATCAAAGCCCAGCTGGAGTCCTCCCAAGAGGAAGGAGACATCTCCTCAACTAGAGAGGTGATGGACACTCCAGGCTCTTGGTTGCCCTGGTGACCAGAGCACCCTTCACATGCTAATGGCTTCCAAATGAACACAATCACTTGGACATGAAATAAACAGTAAGCTTTAGAGTGAAAGACAGTCGTGAGAGCGCTACATAGAGAGGGTTGAAGATGGAGTTCGGGTGGAGGCCATTAGACAACATGCTATGGGCAGTGTTGAGTCCTGGGAAAAATATTACGAGCCTGACAGGTGAGGGACAGGCTAATGATAGCTAATGCCTTGGACCAGTAATAGGTCTGCCATTTCTCTTTCTGGCATGCTCTAGCCTACAAAGCCTGAATTAAGTGTTAATGAGCCCATATTGATCTCCTTGCTCCCTTCTGCCCTCGGCATGGGGAAGGCAGGCTAGCTGGGGAGACTCAGCTGGAACTCAGTTTTTGGAAGTGGGCATCTCCCTGGGTGATCATGGCCACCTCCGCCTTCCCTCCTGCTGTTCACACAAGACCAAGTTCACAGATACAACCTCAAAGGCTCTGCTACCCAGCGCTCAGTGTGAACGGCCTGGGAGATAGCAGCCAGATGGCTCAACACTGATCTTGATGGCCGCAGTGAACTCCTTTCACAGATGTGACCAACACCTATGAACCCTTTACATAAGCAAAGAACTCTCGGGAGTTGGGAGGAGCCTGATCTTATCAGCCAAAGGCCTTTACAGCAAAGATGGATTTCCTGGAGATAAAGGAAATGCTGTCCTCATATGATATCAGAGAAATTCCACCAGCTTCCTGCCAGCTGGCTTTCTATAATCCACTTCCAGACTTGCCAGACCTCAGAATCACAAGAGACGACTCCTAAAAATAAATCCTCCCAGAAATTGATAAAGAAATAAGTGCTGTTGGATACAGACAGAGAAATTTTATATATATATATATATATATATATATATATATATATATATATATATATATATATATATATGATAAAGTGTCTTATCATATGAAATACCTATTTGGTCTCACGTGTCTTTTCATACCCTAGTGACTGAATGATGCCTTAATGTCCAGGGTTTCTAGGTAGCCTCAGAGACGGGCTGCTTGCCAAGAGGAAATTCCATGTGATTAGATTAGAATTTTGAGTCCTCCCCTAACACAGTTCCAAGGAAGGGAGCAAGGCTGGAAGCTGTGTTGCCTACCTATGGCCAATGTGTGTTTGTAATAAAGCCTCCGCTAAAAGCACAAAAAGGGGCAAAGTTCATGGCCTTCCAGAAAGCTGAGTGCCTGACTGTGCCTGCAGGGGAGGCCGGGAAACCTCCAGGCCTTTCCCACATGGCCCCCTACGTATGACTCATTTTGGTTGGACAGGCTAGCAGATGGACTCTAGGAATCCATCTTGTTCTGCGTCCCCAGGGCTATGATTACAAGCATGTGACCCATGGTTGGTTTTTACATGGGCGTTGGAGATTCAAACTCAGCTTCCCAGGCTCGCATGGCAAGTACTTTATTGACTGAGTCACCTCCTTGGACCTGAATCCTCATGTTTTCCTGAGTTCGGTGAAACCTTGACAAATTCATCAAACTCAAGGATAGAGTAGCAGGATCCCCCAGGGGGAAAAATTTGTACTTTTTTTGTTCACACTATACATCTGTGTATATATGTTTATAGTGTACATAAAAGAATGATAAAACATAGAATAAATCTACATAAAAATTAAAATTAAATTATTTGAGACAGTGAAATCTAACCTTGAAATCTCACCGCTTATACCTGCTGGCTTAGCCCCACCTCCTGATGCCACCCTGAACAAGCTCACTATAGTCTATAGTCTAATTACTTAGGAACTCAGTCTACTGACTTAACATACCAGTTTCTTTACCCATTAATCCACTATCAGGAGCATGAGTGCCCTTCAACAGTTTTTCTCCTGCCATCTGCCGCCAAGAAGATCAGGCACCATGGCCCTACTCCTCCACACTTATTCAGCTGACTGACCATGGGTGACTCAGGGAAGAGTGACGCCACAGTAGCTATTGATGGGCCCTGTAGTCATGATCAGTGTGGGGACAGTGCTTGGGCACACTTGTCTCTCTGATGCCTCTAGGAACAAAGTCTCCCCAGGCAGAAGGTGATGATCAACTTTGATTGTCACTTTCATCTGATGTGAAGAAGGATCGGGGCAGTCCATCCATCCTAGGCGTGTCTGCGAGGGTGCTTCCTGAGAGGATGGCAACAGCACGCTAGAGATGCCATGGTCAGTGCTTGATAGGTTTATGATATGGAGCCATTACTGGGAGGGGGTGACAGGCAGGAGTTGGGGATGAGGTGGGTGGGGGAAGCAGGTCATTCAGGGCTGCAGCCTCTGCAAGGCAGGAGAACAGGAATTAATGGAGGAGGTTCCAGAGAGTAACTCACAAGAGGGAGAGTAGCGGTTGAAAGAATGCAGGTCCTTAGTCAGCTGGAGCCTCATCCAAGCAAGACAGCATCCTCTGAAGAGCCCTCTACCTAATTTTGTCGGCCCAGGTACTACGTTAAGGCTCATAATAGGTCATTTCCCTTTTTTCTCTCTTCTTACCATCTGTGGGCTAAGCCACAGTTCAGGTGTGTCACAGCTCTACTCCATCACAGCGCCCCACACATACCTGCTTCTTAATAAGTTACCTCCTTGCCTGGAACAATCCAGGAGCCTTTTTTTTACAACTTGCTGGAAAGAGGCACAAAACCCTGGGGGCCTCAGTATCTGCCCTGGGGACTCAGATCCATGCCTGTAATGCTTAGGTCGGTATCTCACCTTGGCCAGTTTCTGTACTTCACCCTCTCTCTACTTTCTGTTTGTCAAGAAGTGAATGGCAGTCTCTTTCATGGCTTCCCTCCTCTCTGATGTTCTCCCAAACACGGGCTAAGTGGACACGGGCCCAGCCTCGTGAAGCAGGAAGCCTAAAAGGCCCTTCTTCCCTTGGGTTGTTTCTCTTATGTATGTTGGTCTCAGTGGCAACAGTACCTGCTACACACACACACACACACACACACACACACACACACACACACACACACACACACCAGCAAAAGCCAAGGCTCCCCTCAAAGGCAGAACAGAAGCTCCCACATGCCTTCTGTTTCCTGGTTTCCACCCCTCCCTGAGATCTGTGATTGAAGTCTATGCTTTTGAGTTTGGGAGACAGAGCTGGACCTTTGGGAGAGATATTTTGTCTTCAGCTGAACCGTGGGTTGAAGTTATTTCTAACCCCATGATCATCCCTAACACCGATGTTGATTCATGTTGCCTGGCAACATGGGCAGATGTAGGACTTCTGCTTGCAAAGCACACAGCAAGTACCAAAAGATTTGAACCTGCTCAATTAGGGAACAACTTTTTAAAAAATGTTGGAGAGACAACAGAAGAAACGCAAGCCTGGAGAATTGCTTCAGGGAACTTGACTCCATAGGAAGGTATTTAGTCAGGTCTGTCACTATCACAAAATGCCTGAGAGAATCCAGCTACAGGAAGGGATGTCTATTTTAGCTCATGGTTTCAGAGCTGCTATAGGATAATTTTTTCCTCCAGACATAACATGATCATCCCCAGGGCCATTTTGGAGATTACTTTGGTATCCATGACAACTAAAGGATGAGAACAATACCAAGATAGCCAGGTCTACAGAAATGGTGATGGAGCTAATAATGTCTTGGGATTCAAGCCTCCCAAGCTGCAAGTGATCTTGGGGGATGCTGGAATGCATAAGAAGTAAAATTTTGGATAGCTGAAAATGAGCTCCATGATGCAGCTTCATGAGGCCATCACCCTAGGGCACCGAGGGATTCGGCAAGCGATGTGACTGTGTTGCAGTCACCGTGATGTTGGAAGTACCCTTCCTCCCACACTTCTGTGATAAAGCCTACTCAAGTCGCTGGAGTACTACACCAGATTTCAGTGGTTTGCCCTTTGATGCCCTATATGGGATGCATAGAGCTATCCTTGTCTCCGCAGAAAGAGTTAACTTTGCAACCAAAAGGTCCAATCTAAGGTCAATGGCTTGTGCTACTTTCAAATCTTTTGCAATGTAGAAACATTGTGGCAGAAAATATGGCAAATTGAAGCAGCAATCTGGATGTGGGGGCGGAGGGGCAGGAGGTGGAAAGGCCTGGTACAAGATGGAAGCTTCAAGGGCATGCATTCAGAAGGCTATTCCTTCCAGTTGGGCCCTCCCTCCTAGTTCCCACCACTTCTTAATGTCACAGATTATGAAGCCATGATGGAGTAATGCATTCATGATGCCCCAGACCTCACATTCAATCACTTTCCCAAACCCCACCTCTAGTTACAGCACTGGGGGACAGACCTTCAACACACGAGAAGTTATTTTTGCCAGGAGAGGTCCTCATACTTTCAAAGCCAGAATACAGACCCATAACAAATACACTAGTAAAGAGAATGAACAGCCCACTCTTTGGAGCATTTGCCTTTCATTCTTCTGAGGGTCTGATATCAACTGCCTCATCTGCTCTTACTTTAACACCATGAGGGTTCTGGCCTGATTTACTCACAGCTCCATAGCTGGCCGCTACGGATGCTGATTCTACATTGCCCAGCAACACAAGGCTTGGGACTCTTGCTTACTGTATCACAAGTACCCAAGGCTGGTTTGCTTCTCACTTCACAGTCTCAGCCTGGGGGACTGATGGAGACGTGGAATCTATCCAACAGCCAAACTGCAGCTAAAAAGAAAAGAAACAGAGTCCCAACTTTGTACTTCACAGCAAGAAGGTCCTCTTCCCAATCCATAAACATGTTTTTATGTTCTTGGTATATGAGGGAATTAAAAACCTTGAGCCGAATTTAGGTCCTAATGGAGCCAATTATCTATTTTTTTATATATTAAAAGTGCCCCATATCTGTTTCCAAGACAACGAACATAGTGGAAAAGTGTGGCATCCAATCACTTCAGCCAGAAATTTGGAAAATCTTGCCCCCTTCTGAAGCCAGAATGCCCCTCGTCTGTAAACACAGGGGAAGGATGGCAGACTTTTACTCCTGCTGCATGACAGAGAGTCCTTTATTCTCTCATCAAGTCGTTGAGGGGCTCAGGACGCGTTTGCTATTTCTGGAATCCTGGCTAAATGCTCTTTAAGTGGTGAAAAGTGATCTCTAAGTGGGCTTAAGTTGTGAAATGTACCCTCCCTGAATGGTGAATTTGGCTGAAATATATAAACAGATGGCAATGGCCCTGAATCAGCCACTCACAGAAAAGGAAAGAGGAAAAGAAGAAGGAAGAATCAAGGCCCATGAAACCAAGAGATGCTCACTTTGAACTACCTCAAGCATAGATCCATTTAAATACACACTCTCCTCCCCATGAGCAAATGGCTTTAGAAGATTTCTCTTTTAACGCACATGTTTTCACTTAGAAAATGCAATTAAAGAACAGGGTGCGTAGTGTAAGCCAAGAGTAAGATGGGTCCAATGACATGAAATAGCACCTGGTCGGTGTCTCCAGAACCACTTCGTTGTAGACACGGGATGAGACAAGCTATGCATCCCTCCCAGTACTTCAAGATATAACTCATTCTCATAAACCTGTTCAAGGGAATCAATGAACACTACTCACCTTGGGTTTGGCCTGCCCTCACGGCCACATGATCTCCAATAGACATCTTGAGTTCAACGGAAAATAAAATCTTTACTTAGAGTTCAGATGACTCACTCGCTCGTGATAACCCTTCCTTTTCCTAAACCTGGACCAGTAACACAAACTGTAAGTTCTACAGGGAGGATGGGAGGGGGGATCAGTATAAGGACCAGGGGAGCACCTGATGCCTCCTTTCACACAGGCACACCTTCGTTTATAGCCATTATGTTTTTCACTCCCCAGCGACAGTCTGAGAGGCTTGCTTCTGCTTCATGGACAGAATGCTAGAGGGAGGTGGCAACACGAAAGGGTGCTGTTGCTTGTAGGGTAACAGGATAGGGCTGGATGGATGCATGTGTTGGGGGGTGAAGGAGTGGATGAACGAGTAGGAGAATGGGTGGTTAGGTAGGAAGGTGGGAGGGCTAAAAGAGATCAGTGGATGGAGGTGAGTGGGTAAATTTATAGCTGCATGGGTGGGGAGATGAACAGACGAATGGGTGATTGGGAAACAGGTTGGGAGGCGAATAGGTGAAGTGGATGAATGGATGTTTGGTTAAATGGGTGGGTGGGTGAGTGGATGAATGGAGGGATGATGACAGACGAGTAGATGGATAGATAAATGGGGAGGTGCAGAAATGAGTGGGTAAATGAGTAAACAATTGGATGAATGGAAAGATGGGAGAGTGAAGGGTTACTACTGATGAATGAATGAATGTATAAGGAAATGGTATGTGGATGCATGGATGGATGCATGGATGGATGCGTGGATGGATGCGTGGATGGGTGGATGGGTGGATGGATGGGTGGATGCATGGATGGATGCATGGATGGATGCGTGGATGGATGTGTGGATGGATGGATGGGTGGATGGATGGGTGGATGCATGGGTGGATGCATGGATGGATGCGTGGATGGATGTGTGGATGGATGGATGGGTGGATGGATGGGTGGGTGCATGGGTGGATGCGTGGATGGATGCATGGGTGGGTGCATGGGTGGGTG
The DNA here is from genome assembly GCF_903995435.1 of Acomys russatus. Lineage (NCBI taxonomy): Eukaryota > Metazoa > Chordata > Mammalia > Rodentia > Muridae > Acomys > Acomys russatus. The sequence continues at coordinate 8,473,164 of NC_067161.1, forward strand.
CATGGGTGGATGCATGGGTGGATGGATGGATGGGTGGATGCATGGGTGGGTACATGGGTGGATGCATGGGTGGATGCATGGATGGATGCGTGGATGGATGGATGGGTGGATGGATGGGTGGGTGGATGTATGGGTGGGTGCATGGGTGGATGAATGGGTGGATGCATGGGTGGATGCATGGGTGGATGGATGGGTGGATGCATGAGTGGGTGCATGAGTGGATGAATGGGTGGATGCATGGGTGGATGCATGGGTGGATGCATGGGTGTGGGATGAGTAAATAGACAGCTATATAAAGTAGATCTTGGAAATTTTCTGGACAACATTGCCTAGTTAGCAAGCATGTAAAAACTCTCCATGAATCCCTAAATCAGAGCAATCTATAGCATCACCCAGGAGATGGTTCGATGCCAGTACACGTGGACAGAGGCAGAACCTATGGTGTACCCAGGTATAAAGAGGAAGGCGGGAAGAAAGGAAGCGGGAGGAAAAGGGTACAGACACACACACAAAACAGCACACAGTTCCATTCTGACAAGACACACTATCATGATAACACCTGTGATTAAAAGGGGCCCTGACTAGCATTTCTCTGCTCCAAGCCCATCAAGTCCTCAAACACAGCACTTCAACTATGTTCCCCGAACACAGCCTCCATGGTGTCTGCCTCTCTTCCCTTTCTGTAGCCCTTTGAAATCAGGTTGCCTTTCAAGTGTGAAAATCACGGCCAGGCTCTATCTGCAGGCTCCTCTCCACTCTGAAGATCTGCCCCTCATCTTTGACCTCTCTGTCTGCAAGGCACAGTGTCCTGCATTCAGGATACAAGCCGGCAGTTGCCTACTGCAGGCAACTCGACATCCCAGCCAGGGATGTTGGCCACAGAGGGACCGAGGAAACCTCCTCAGCCATGGACAAGCAAGGTAAGTCATTGGAATACCTCAGCAATGCCAACAAGCTCTGTACAATGAGAAAAAATGCCAGCACAAGAGGCCATCCTTGCACTCTGACAGGGCCAGTCTCTCCGCATCCTCCCACCAACTCTGATCTCTCTTCAAGCTGTGAAGTCACGAAGCAAGGGAAACAGTCTGCACTCTTAAACTCCTGGTCACATCCTGAACCTGACATCTTGGCTCCTTTCTGGTCCCTTTAGGCCTGTCCCCATTTGCAGACACACCGAGTCTGTCTTGTTTCAACACTGTATTTCCCATAAGCTTAACTCAGTCTTGTCACATCAGGGGCCCTTGATAAATATTAGTTGAATAAATGAATGGATGAGGCATATGCAGTGGGGAGAAGAATGAATCTTATTAAATTTAGTCTGATATTAGAATAGGATTAGAAAAATCCTTTGGGGTTTGCATCTTATTAATAAACAGTTGCATGATATTAAACTATAAAGACAGAGAAGAAAAAAAGCCATCTCATTATTCTGGTATTTCCCCCCATAACAGACAGCCAATGAATAAACTCCATTTAGAGGAGGCAGACAATATATTTAAGCACTGTAAATATCAACATTAGTGCTCAGCCCCCATGCAATCTAATTTAGTTGCTAACACAATCCATCATAAGTGAAGTATGGTTTTGCTTATAGGGAACATAAAATCTCTCCTGATTGATTGCTCCTTTTTTTCTTCTTTTCTTCCTCCCCTGCTCCTGTGTTCTCTGGGGGTGAAAATCAGTTACACACAAATCTCTTTCTTCGGGGACAAAAAGACCCTTGTCACCAGGGCATTTATAAACACAAATTTACTTTTCACTGTGCAGCAAAGGTATCATAAAATGGGAGGTTAATCAATTGCCGCAGCAGTCCGTGGGTTATTCGTCTGCACTTGGTTTTTTTATGTTTCCAGCATGCAACCCACTTCCAGGCTCTACAAACAAGGTCTTAATTCTTCATCAGAATGGTTGCTCAGGCAGCCGTGGACTCTGGTGTTTATTTCTGGTGGTTCATAGAAACAGTCAATGGGAACATGGGAGAAGTGATTTCATACTTTTATTTACATTTTTATGGCACCCACTGCATCGAAGACTCAAAGCCGTTGGCTCTAGAGAACAATTTCCCTGCTGTGGTCAGTAGCCATGATTGCCAGGGACAAATCAGGACAAGGGGGAAAGAAGAACAAAAAGTGAACATATGAATAATGGGATGTCCTAACAGGATGCAAAAGGAACATGTTAATCAAATACAAATGAGGGGAAGGGAGAGAAAGAGGAGGAGGAAACAGAGAAGGGGAGGGGAGGAGGAGTGCTGAGAACCATAAAAGAGGGATAGAGCAAAGAGAAAGAGCAAAGGAGAGGGGGAGATGAGGAAGAGACTGGGGTGGAGGGAGAAGAGAGAGAGAGAGAGAGAGAGAGAGAGAGAGGAGAAGAAAGCTGGTGTCTACTCAATCATTACTGTGAGAGGGAAGGAAGGAAAAAGGAGAGAAGATGAGGAGGAGATCAAAGATCAAATGTCTATGGAGTCACTTAAGATGACAGAGGAGATAAAGAAGAGACGGAGGAAGGTCACATAAGACAGATGCATGTTCAGCCTTTAAGAGAGAGAGAGAGGACAGAGGACAGAAGGAGCGAAGTGCAGGAGTGCGGGGTGCACGGGTGCAAGGTGGAGGGGTTGAGGCAGGTTCCCACCCCTTGCTCATTGTCATGCAGGAAGGTCCTTGGGCAGAAGACTCCAGCACTCAACCCCGAACACATACCCTCCAGCAGTGACGCTACGTACATGGATCTATTATGTGAAATTACAATAATTATTGCGTCCCTGAGCACTTTGCATAATGCTTTCTAATGCCAGTTAGTAGGAACCAAAGTAAGAAAACAAAAGAAAGCAAGCCATCCAACTCAAGCCCGTCCCACCACTCCAAGAAACCTCTGAGATATGTCTACAGGAACTCAAGAGCAAGGCATGGCCCAGGGTGCTGGAAAATCCACCTCTGTCCAGAGGGTCCCAGTGAAAAGAAAAGGGAAAATTAAACTAAGAAAAATACCCAGTTAAATACAGTTTCTCCATGAGGCAGTGTGAGTGTGGGTGTTAATCTAATACAGGACATTGTTTCCTCTTGCAGTTTATTGGCCATGCTTCTTTGGAGTCTTTGGCTGGTTCACTCATACCCAAGGGAATCGTCTTCAGTTGTGTAAACTCAGTCACTGTGGCTATGGCATCACCTAGGCTCAGCCCTGTACTTCCCTGGCTTTGCTGTCCTGACAGGAACTCATGGGTCTACTGTATCTGACGTCCTTTACGCCCTACAAGGTTGGCTTCACCCACTCTGCTCTCTTCTGCTCTTTCACAGTCACTCTGTCTGTCTTTCTCCATCTTCCTTTCCAGTGGCACGCAGTAATACCTCTTTGCTTCTTGTATCTTATTGTGGGCTGGAGATGTGGCTCAGTGGCTGAGTGCTTGTCTAGCCTGCAGAAGGCCCAGCTTCATTTGGGACCAGAGATTAAAAAGTAAATACTGCTATTGGATGAATAAGGCCTTTATCCTGAAGAATCTCCTAAGTTCAAGGGACCTCAAGACAGATGAGCACAGATACACACGGATACACAGACACACACACCCACACCCACACACACACACACAAAGGGGAAAGGGAGGAAGAAGCTGGAATATGACGCTATTCTAATAAGAGACGAAGCAAACATCACTGCCTCAAGCACCATACATAATAATAAAACATAACCAGGATGCTCCCAGCATGCCATGGTCCCTGCACAATCTTAACCATGGAATCTTGAGATCCCACAGATAGCTAACTTCCTTAGTATTTTTCCACTTTAAAGATTTATTTTATTGTTTTTAATTATGTGTACGACAGAGAGAGAGAGAGAGAGAGAGAGAGAGAGAGAGAGAGAGAGAGAGAAAGAGAAAGAGAGAGAGAGAGAGAGAGAGAGAGAGAGAGAGAGAGAAAGAGAGAGAGAGAGAGAAAGAGAGAGGCCAGAAGGTGTTGGATGCCCTGGAGCTGGAGTAACAGAAAATTGTGAGCACCCAACATGGGTGCTGGGAACCAAATTCAAGTCATGTGGGGAGGAATATGTTCTCCTAAGCAAGGAGCCATATCTCCGTCCCTCCTCATTACCTTTCGCTTTGTTGTGATAAAATGCCTGGTAAAACCAATTTAAGGAAGGAAGGGAAGCAGCCTAGATATCCATCACCTGATAAACAGATACAGGAAAAGGTGGTACCCATGCCCCGTGGAATTTTCCTCAGCAAAGGATGAAATTATGTTGTTGGCTGGAGATCATTATGTTAAGTGACATAAGGCAGACTCAGAAAGACAAATAAGAAATAACGTGTTTGTGTCAGACATGGAATCTAGATCATATGCGCGCTTGCACACACACACACACAAGCTAAGGAGACTATTTATGAGGAAAGGGAAATAATCAGAGAGCAGGGGAGACAAGAGAGGGTTATGAGGGTGAATACCATGAAAATGAACGATACACCTACATGGAAATTTCACAAAGAAACCCACTATTTTGTGTAATTTGGCCCTGAACCTGAAGCTACACTAAAAAATAAAGTTATGTTTTAAAATGGAAACAAGTAAGTTATATGCTAAAAAAAAAACTGCATATGTGCCGGGCACGCCTTTAATCCCAGCACTCCAGAGGCGCAGGCAGGCGGATTGCTGTGAGTTTGAGGCCAGCCAAGGCTACACAAAGAAACCCTGTCTCAAAAAAATAGATAAATAAATAAATACCTGCATATGTAATGATTTCATAGGCAAAATCAACAAATCATTATTAATCTTCAGTAACTATGAAGACATTATGAGAAGATTTCATACTGTGGAGATGACAACCTTTGAGACACTGTTGCGTGGTGTCTGCAGAAGTAGGCTGGGCTTGCCTGGCAAGTGCTCAGACAGGCTGAGCCCTACCACGGGGACTGCTGATGTGTATAGTGCTTACACACGGGTCCCTCCTTCTACTCACCCTACCTCTGTGTGTGCTTTAGAGTGTTACATCTGAAAGTTATTTAAGAGTCACACAGGGAGCTGTGACAGTGTCTCAGGTGGTAAAGAAGCATGAGAATGTGACCTCTGCTCACGTCCCTGGCACCCACTTAAAGCCACACATTGTCCTGTATACCTGTAACCCCAAATGTGCTGGGGGAGGCTACAGAGACTGGGGCACCCCTGGAGCTCCCTGGCCAACCGATCTAGAGCTCTGGGCTTGATGAGACAGCCTGTCTCAGGAGACAAAAGGAAAAGCAGTAGTGGAAGACATCCAACATTAGCCTCTGGCCTCTACAAGCACATGTGTGTAAAAGCATTTATACACATGATCACAGAGAGAGAGAGAGAGAGAGAGAGAGAGAGAGAGAGAGAGAGAGAAGAGCCATTAAAGTGGAGAGCAGAAATGCCCCACAAAGTCAGTCTCTGTTGCTACTGGGAAGGAGTGGAAACCTTAGGAGGTGGGACAGAGTTGTCCTAGTCAGTGTTTTATTGCTGTGGAGAGAAGCCATGAGCTCAGCAACTCTTCGAAAGGAGAACATTTTTTGAATCAGGCATATAGTTCAGAAGTTTAGACTAGTGTCGTCATGGCAGGAAGCATTGCAACCTGCTGGAGAGGTTTCTGAGAGGGTCTACGTCTGGGTCTACAAGCAGCAGGAACCAGTGACTCTGGTCCTGGCTTGAGGAGATTTTGAAACCCAAAGCCCAGCCCACCCTGTTGTACAATTCTTCCAACAAGGCTTTGCCTCCTAATCTTTCTCATGTAGCACCATTCCCTAGTGAACAAACATTCAAATATTTGAGCCTATGAGGAACATTCTTATCCAAATCACTATAGACCTAGAGGGAGCAAGTCACTGGTTGAAGAGGCAAATTTCTCCTCGGTTCTTCCCTCCCTTTTTCTCTTCCTCCCTCCCTCTGTCCCTCCATCCTTTCCTTCCTTCCTCTCTTCCTCCTTCTTGCACTACTCTCCTTCATAGGCTCCATGAGGTGAGCAGTTTAGTTTTGTTCTGCCATACAGCCCTACCGTGATGCTCTGCCTCGTTACATACCCAAAATAATGTCACCAAAATGGCTCCAACCTCTAAAACTGTGAGTCAGAACAAACCTTCCTATCTCCTTAATTGTTTATCTCAGACATTTTGTCACAGCAGCAGAAAACTGACTGATACAAGTGAGATCCAAGCCTACAGCACTGCTCTCAACTCCGGACCCTTGCAGAAACCAGTGTCTAAAAGATGTGAAGACTCATGCTGGCCCAGGAACTCGCATGCATGATCCTGAGAAATTATCATAGGCTGGCCAGAGAAAACGAGGGTAGCAGTGATGGAGACTCACCTCTACCTCTTCCAGGTGTTCATACCCTGCAGCTGTCACAGTTGCCCCTCCCCTACATCTTAAAGGTCACACAAATGCGACGAATGAACAGGGCCACAAAAGGTCACATAATATTACAAGTGAGTCACATTCTAAGACTTTATGGCAAATGTGATTTTCTGCAGAAATTCATTATGCTCCAACAAGGTTACAAAGTTACTTGCAGTGTTTAATATGACCTTTTGGAAATCACACTTACTTAATGTGTGTGTGTGTGTGTGTGTGTGCACGTGTACGTGTGCACATGCACGCACATAGGAATATGCACATGCACTCAAGCATACACACAGGAAGGGATGCCAAGGCTCATATGTGGAGGTCAGAGGATAACTTGAAAGAGTCGGATTGCTCCATCCTCAAGGCTTAGAGGTGAGCATCTTTGCCTATGGATGTACCTCTCTGGCCCCAATGCTCTACTTATTAATAACAACTTTCCTGGGGTACAGCAGGCAAGCAGGCATGCATTGTAACCCCACAATCTGGGTCAGAGAAGATGGCTTAGCAAGCAAAGTGCTTTCTGAACAAGCAAGGGGATCCCTAGTACCCAAGTAAAGGCCAGGAATAGCGGTGTAGGCTGTAACCCCAGTGCTGGGGCAGAGACAGGCAGATGGGGGGCGCGGCTTTCTGACCTGTCAGGCTAGGCAAAAACATTGTTTCAGGTCCAGTGTGAAATCCTGTCTCAAAAAAAATAAGATGGAGGGACTGGAGGGCTGGCCCAGGAGCTGTTCCTACAGAGTGCCCTTCAGTTCCCATCATGGGGAACAGCATGAGGTGATATGACACCCTCTTCTAGCCTCTAAAAACACTTGTACAAACACACACACACACACACACACACACACACACACACACACACACACACACCGCAAACCAACAGAAGTAATGTCCATGTGCCCTTACTGCTAAGAACCTTTAGTAGTGCAGTTTCAGTAGCAGAGCAGGGAGGGTCACATTAGGCTAGGAGTGCACAGGCAATGGGGCAAAGCAGCAGAATTCACACTTTCTAGAAGAAGGTATTTCTATTTGTCTCAGTTACTTCCATGTGGCTGTGATAAAGTACTACAACCAGAAGCAACTTCAAGAGGAGAGACTACACTTTGGCTTCAGGTTCTAAAGGGAGGGACCTTCACATGGAGGAGGCATGGCAGCACACGACCTGAGCAGGAAGCTGGCCGGTTACATTTTATGCGCATGCAGGATACAGAAAGGGCATGGAGAGAGAGCTGGGCAAGGCTGTAAGTCCTCAAAGCCCCTACCCACTGAGGCTCCACCTCGTAGTTTCGACAGCCTGCCTAAGCAAAACAGCCTTGCTAACTGGGGACTGAGTGTTCAAGTACCCGAGCCCCATGGGTATCACACTACGCTTTGACTTTATGCTTCTATTTCCAAAAGTGCAAGGGTCCGCCAAATGCACAGAGGTCCCATGCTGTCTGGGTTTGGGAGGGAAAATGGAGACCTGGCCATTTAAAATCCAGAAGCATTGAACAGTGGTTTCGGGGTGTAAGTCAGAGAACAGAAACCAGCATCTAAGCTCAGCTGCTCAGAGCCACTTGGCCTCAGGCCCTGAGCTCTTCGGCCAACTTCCTCAGATGTGACACATAATGGCTCTTCCCTGGAGCCAATAAAAGGAGATTCAATCAAATCAGATACGGCAATGTCACCATAAAATCCGAGCATACATTAACAAAGCTGTATTCTTATTAAATTAAAACTGAAAATTCTGCAAAGAGCCAGGCCTGAAAGTGCAGGCCTGTCATCCTAGACGCTCAGGAGGCTGAGGCAGGAGCACGGCAAGTGCAAGACCTGGGCTACAGAGGTAAGTTCAAGTTCAGTCTAAGCAACCTAGTGAGACTGTCTTGCATTAAAAGCTAAGAGGGCTGCAAAGGCAGCCTTGTGGGAAAGGGTTCGCTTGGAGCATCCTTGGCAATGCTAAATAGTAAAAAAGGGGTTGGCCCATGACCTTTGGCCTGTCCATGTTTGTGTACCTATTAAGATGCCTGCCTCTTTCTCCTCTCTCTCATCTCAGGAACAGATGCTCTCCTTCACTATGGGTCCTGGGGAACTGAACTCAGGTCTTTGCTTTGAGCTGCAATGCCTTTCCCTCCAATCCATCCCTCAGCCCTCCTCTCTCCCTCTCTTGCTAATCTCCCCTTCCCGCCACTCCCCACCCCATATCTGCTCCTTTTCTCTCACTCCCTATTAAGTGAGCATCTGAGCATTTCCTCTATCATGTGACAAAATGGGTTCGCAGTGTGGCTGTCTGCGAACCAATTCCAGATTCCAATCTTTTCCTGGCTGTGAAACCCCAGGGAAATTGTTTCATCTCCCCAGACAATTCCTTTCTTCCATGTATCAAGTAGGCATGGCAAGAAACCCACCCCACCTCCCTGCTTCTGCACTAGGGCGGAGCTAAGTGATTCTGTGCACATAAAAGCAAAACCTTTCAAACAACAGAGAATGCAACGAATATTCCACACAGAAAATGCCACGGTGCCCAGGATGGCCTCACAGCCAACCCAGGCCCCTCCACCCTGGAGTCTATGCAAAAGTCGACTTCACTCACCCCCAAACCATTCCTCTTGGGATTAAACACTCCCACCTGTGAGGAAGCAGCCTGTACCCCTCACTTCCTTTGCTGTCTCTGCCTCTGTCTCTGCTCCCCGCTGGCCCTGCCCTTGTTGGCAGATGGAAGGCAGCCAAGCTCTGCACGCTCATCACCCCCCCCCAAAGCCTGGAGTTTTCTAAAGCTCCGGTCATGTGGCATCTGGCCTCTTTCCTCAGGAACACAATTCAAAGGGGTGAGCTTTTCAGAGAAATCTCATCTCTCATCAGCTGCCAGGAACAACCACAGGGAGAGGAATCTAAAAGCTGCACTATCGCCCCCCCCCCCCCCCCCGCCGCCCGCCACCATGCAAGGGAGCCTGCCTTGGCCGCAGTCATGGGGCAGGATGGGAGATGTCCATATTGAGTGTTTGCATGGGGTTAAAATAAGAAGGATGGCTGAAGATCTCTCTCTCTCTCTCTCTCTCTCTCTCTCTCTCTCTCTCTCTCTCTCTCTCTCTCTCAGGGCTAGGTTAACAACACTTCTTCTTCTTCTTCCAGAGGACCAGTGTTCAATGTCCAGCACTCCCACAGGTTCAGAGCAGTCTTTCATTTCAGTTCCATGGGACCCAATGCCCTCCTCTGGTCTCTGTGAGCACCAGGCACTCAAGTGTTGCTTACATGACAACTATGCAGACAAACACTTACATACATAAAGTAAAATTTAAAGTTATAAAAGAGCATTTGAAGGGCCTGGGAAGATAGTTCAGGCCTAGAGCCTGAGTTTGATTCCTAGAACCTACCCTTAAAGGCTGGGTGTGGTGGCATGCACTTGTAATCCCAGCATGGGGTGGGGGTGGAGACAGGTGGGTCCATGGCGAGCTGCCTCACCTAACACTAGTCCCACTGAGATCATCTTGTGATCTCAGAAAACAACTTGCACAGTTCCTGATGAACCACATCTGAGGCTGACCTCTGGTCTCCACATGCATGTGTGCATGGTCATGTACACCTGGAAACACACAAATACACACACACACACACACACAGGGAGAGAGAGAGAGAGAGAGAGAGAGAGAGAGAGAGACTTCCTTTTGTCTCTTAGGACACATTAGCGTGTGCTGGGTTTCCATCTTGGACCTAAAATTCCTTCTCTGTCTCCATTTCCAACAGCAGGCGTCCTTCACTGGCAACCTTGCCCAGCACTGAGGAAAGAGTGCCAGCCCCACACGTGTTTCCCTTCCCCACAGCCATTAACACCACTCACCATATACTTAGACATCTGGCCAATGAAGCAGCATGCTCCTTCCCCACCCTCATCATCAATCGGCAGAATATCTGTTTCCTCGCAATTTGTCCCTCTGAGAGAGACATTGAGATAAAGCTGACATCATTTCAAATTACACTGACTCTAGCCAGATGTCCTACGTCTGGGAAATAATATTTGCTAAAGTTTGCATTTGTGTTAATACTCAAACTGCTGCAGAGGTTACCTTGGGGACCCTGGCCAGGATAGGGATGGGGGGATGGGAGGGGCCAAAGAAAGCCTCCCTCACCTTGAGCTAGTCTTCCTTCAAAGCTCTGAAGGTAGGGAAATCTTTCCTTCCCAGCATTCTCTGTCTAAGCTCTCTCACTTTGCAAACTGAGGCTAAGGTGGGAGGATGGCAAGTTCAAAGCCAGCCCGGGCAACTTGGTGAGACTCTGCCCTAAAATAAAAAAATTTTTAAAAATTTAAAAAAATGAGGTTCAGTGGTAAAGCACCTGCCTAGCCCTGGTGAAGTCCTGGGTTTTATCCGTAGTAATGATATGTTTGTGCATGTTTGTAATATGTGTATATACACAGGTTACATGCATTTGTATGCACTAAGGTACATGTGGTGGCCACAGACCAACCTTGGGTTATACTGCTTGGGTGGGGTCCACTTTGCCTTTTGGGCAGGATCTTTTAGTGGCCTGGAGCTCTTCACCAACTAGGCTAGGCAGGCTGGCCACTGAAACCTCCAGACTCTAGCCTCCTGAAATCGCATATATGACTCTTAATATCAGGAAGAAGGCTAGCCCCCAAGGTCCAGATCAACCGTGGCTTCCTCCTGGCATCTAGACTTGGGAATATATTTGTAGTCTTCAGTCCTTTTGGAAAAGCTTAAAGGGCATCCCAACACTGGTTCCCACTGCAGCCAGGTCTTCAAGGTGGCCACATCCTATGCAAAAGTTCTAGTGAGTGTCCCACATCCATGAGAATCCCCGCTGTGTGTCCACAGAACCTAGACTGCCTCCTCTTCCCCACTAAAGCGCTTCCCCGGCCCTCTTTCCCCCTTCCATTTTGAAGCAGGGCCTCACTGATTTGCTCAGGTTGGCGTTTAAGTCAGTTTGTAGCCCAGCCGGGCCTTGAACTTTTGATCTGCCTGCTTCGGTTTCCTCAGTGGCTGCAATGGCAGACCTTTGCCATCAGTGCTCTCTCTGGTACTCTCATTGGTAAACTCAGCCACAAAGCCGCCAGAGCAGCTGCAGTGATACAGGAACCACAGCCTGATTTTTCCTTGCAGAGCACTGGCCTCCGGCTTTCTCTGGTGCTCCTGCATAATCCTCGCCAGGCTCTCCCAGCAGCTCCCCTCTTCCCTCCAGGCACCAAAGCTGCACTGACCCTGCCCCCCCCCCCCCCCAGTGTTCCCTCAATCAATCTACCTCTCTCCTGCCCCCGGACATTGGCCCCTGCCTCTGCTCTTTCCAGGAATGAGATTCCCAAGGGTCTTTGCATTCCCACAGCCATCCTTCATTCCTCTGCTAAAATGTCATCTCTTCTGAGAAACTTCTATGACTCCCCTCCTCCCACTCACTGTGAGCTGCCACTGTGGAAACCCTATAACCACACCAGCATCATGGAGAGCCCCCTGACACACCAACTTCTAGTGGTCCAGACCAAAGACTGCATCTCTCTTGTTGAGCCAAATCCCCTAAGTGGTTTTTTTTTTTTTCTATTCTCCTCATCTCAGTATGTAAAAGAGTGTTTCTTTGTGTCATTTATTTGTCCTCCTGACCAAATGATGCCTTGGATGCCACAGAGAATGCCCAAAGGCACAGGATCAGCTATGCTGAGCGCTGGGGGAGCTCCCGTTTAGAGCCTGGGGCCCCATCCGCAGAAAGCCCAATTAGCCTCTTAACAAGTTGTTCTGGCGGGCTGCCTACATATTAAAATGGGAGGAGCCCCACCGAGTGATGTGTTGGGAACCTCGGATGTTTCTCAGTAGTCACCAAACCAAGCCTATGTATTAGTCTGTGGTGACAAGGTTTGTGTGCATGGGCTTTTTTTTTTTTTTTTTTTTTTTTTTTTTTTTTTTCCTTCAAAACTCAAACTTTATTCTAAGGTGTATTTGAGGCAGGAGGGAAAAAAATGGAAAATTGATAAACGAAAGGAGTTACTCTCACCCTGGAGTCTGGTTGAAGCCTCTACCCAACGGAAACCAACACCAGTAGCCAGCCACTTTTGATTAAGGCCTTTTTTTTTTTTTTTTTTTTCTTTCCTAGTTATAGGAATCTCACCTTGTGCAGCCTGAATGCTCCCATTCTGCTTTGTTTTATTTTTATGGCTGTAATTCCATGGAGAGACCCTCTGGCAACACCCCATAATCTCAATTATGGAAAACAAGGAGGTTGAGGAGAGGAAGGTACCTTAGAACCTGACTGAATGACGAACTTCCCCAAGCTTCCAGAATCCTACGTACAGCAGACCACTGCAGCATGGCTCTTCTTTGAGCAGGCCACACTCAGCCTCTTGGCTATACTTTCTTCTTTCCCTGAGTGGTTTTCTACTTTGTTTTAAGAATTTTAAATTTATTTTAACAAGCGTGATGTGTGTGTGTGGGGGAGGGGTGTAGGTATAGGTATATGCATGGATACCATGCGAGTGCAGTGCTCCCAGAAGCCAGAAGGCATCAGATCCCCTGGAAAGCTGAGCCACCCTCTGGGTGCTGAGAACTCAACTTGGGTCCTTTGAAATAGCACCAAGCATCTTAGCTGCTGAGCCAGCCCTCCAGCCTTTTTTATTTCTATTTTTAATTAACCCAGACTCTGCTTCATACACGCTATCTCGAAATGTCTTTCTGTATTGAAGTCCATAATTCAGTTCACAGTGCCTTAGTTGAGGTCCCTAAAATATTAAGGAGACCCCTCAGACTGCTGAGGGTGACATTGTAGAGCTGTGTCTCTGTACCTGTCCCTCAGAGGGGCTAAAACAACAGAGACACACATAAATGAACAAACATTTTACCAATGCTGTGGACGCGAGGAAGAAGCAGCTAGCACAGAATAAAATGAGATACAGAGCTAGAACAGAAAGGAAGGATGCCCGGGCAATGACCTCCCTATTCACACCATGAACCAATCTCTGCCCCCCACCCCCCGCCGCCAGAAGAGCAAGGCAGCTCAAGGGGTCAGAGCCCGGATCACACCGAGGAAGGTCTCAGCATACATCATTCAGTCTGTTCAGCCATCCTAGCGAAAGGCATGGAGACATTTTGCAAGCTTCCATCATAATCAAAGAAAGAAAGAAAATGAACCACGTAAAGATGACACCCATCTCTTCACACCTTTTGGGAATTTCGCACCTTAATTCAAGGCAGATGCTATTTACTTGTGTAGTACTAGTGTTTTGAAACCACTACCTGTAATTGGCTCATTAGCTCACCTGTGGAAATATATATACGTATAATGATTATAATAAAATTATATCATTTCCCCCTTCCTTTTCTCTCTCCAAAGCCTCCTATATACCACCACCACCACCACCCCCAGCTCTCCTTCAAATTCATGGCTTCCTTTTCACTAACCATTGTTTTATATACTTTCCTAAATATGTAAATACGCCATGCTAAGCCTGTGTAACGTTTCTTGTCCATATGTTTTCAGGGCTGACCATTTGGTATCGGATAATCAGTCAGTTGGCTCTACCCTGGGGAAGACTACTTCTTCCGCTCTCAGCATTCCTTAGTTGTCTGTAATTCTTGGTGTAGGGTTGAGGTCTCATGGGCTTTCCCCACACCAACTTTGCCACGTCTACTGGTGTTGTCCTTGTTAAGTTCTTGTAAGGCCACCATGTGGGCGAGTTGTGGGTAGCACCCTGACATAATCTCACAGCAAACTCCCTGGTCCTCTTACTTTCCCCATCTTTCCTCCTCCTCTTCTGCAATGTTCCCTGAGCCTTAGGTATGAGAGTTATTTTGGGGATGTATCCACTGGGATGGGGCTTCGCAGCTCTGCATTTTGAATAGTTGTGGTTGTCCGTAATGTTCTCCATCTATCACAAAGATACGTTTCCTTGATGAGGGGTGAGGACCACACATATCTGTGGATACAAAAAGTACTTATAATGTAGTTAGGGAGATGCTCATCTAGTGAAGTGGTGATTGCAAGTTCTCCAAGATAGACAACGTGACCAACCCTGGGTGCTGGGCCAGGTTTCCAGCACCAGGTATGGTCTCCTGTTTGTTGAGCACGTCTTGAGTCCTATTAGAGACCTCTTTGTTAACACCAAAGCATGTGTGCTACTACTGCACCCTTAGAGTCACCGTGCCTCACCAGTCACTGCCGTGGCTCATAGGCATCATAGCTGGGTATTCCAATGCCGGATGTTTCCTTTCTTTGGAAACTGGTATGGCACATTCTGTGACCACGAAAGCTAGTGCTCAGGAAGGAAGCTTTCAGGCCAGTTCCAGCCCAGGGACATCTTGGCCCTGCATCTGAATCGCATGGTGTCCTCAGCAATAGGAACTTTCTTTCCACCTCTAGGTTGACCAATAGGCTAGGTTAGCGACAATAGCCTAGAAAGCTTGTGGAGTCTCTTGAACAATTCTGACCAATAACTCAAAAGAGGGCTTCTCAGTCCTGATGTTAGCGTTTTTAGAAAATGGAAACAGGAAAACTTTCAAAACTCATTCTATGAAGCCAGTGTCACTCTAATACCAAAGCTGGGCAAAGACACAACAACAGTAACAGAAAGAGAGGGGGAGAGAGAGGGGGGGGAGGGAGAGGGAGAGAGAGAGAGAGGGAGGGAGAGAGGGAGAGAACCTATGGGTCAGTATCACCGATGAACATAGCTTTAAAATGCTCAATAAAATACTTGCAAACAGAATATAGACATATATCAAAAAGATTACATACCATCACTGTCTTAGTTAGGGTTTCTATAGTTGCAACAGAATGCCATGACCAAAAAGCAAGTTGGGGAGGAAAGGGTTTATTTGGACTATACTTCCATTTTTCTGTTCATCATTATAGCAAGTCAGGATAGGATCCCAAACCGCAGGAACCTGGAAGCAGGAACACACATGCAGACGCCATGGAGGGGTGCAGATTACTGGCTTGCTCCCCGTGGCTTGTTCAGCCTGCTTTCTTAGGGAACCCAGGACTATCAGGCATGGCACCACCCACCATGAGATGGGGCCTCCCCAATTAGTCACTAATTAGGAAAAATGCCTTTTAGCTGAATACAGTGGAGGTATTTCCTTAACTGAGGCTCCCTCCCTCCTCTCTGATGACTCTGGCTTGTGTCAAGTTGGCACACACAACCAACCAGTATAACAACAACGCTGGCTTCATCCCCTAAATGCACTCATGGTTCAATCCATGGAGTAAACTGCATCAATACATTTAAAGACAAAAAGTCACGTGATCATCTTAATAGATTCTTAAAAAGCCTTTGTCAAAATCCAACATGCCTACATGATAAAAGTCATAGAGAATACAGAACTAGAGGGAACACACCTCAGCATAATAAATGCTATGTATGAGAAACCCATAGGCAGCATCAGTGTAAAAGGAGAAAAGCTTGAAGCAATCCTACTGAAATCAGTAACGACACAGGGTCCTCCACCATCCCCACTCACCTCCAACATCGCGAAGCAGCTGGAGAAACATGGTAAAAGAAAGAAATTAAAGGAATGCAGAACTCAAACTGTCCCTATTTGCAGGTGACATGATGCTGTATATTAGTTGTCCTAAAACTTGTATGAGAAAACCTTTAGGAACAGTGAGCAAATCCAGCAATGCAGGGTGGAGAATCAACTTGCACAAATCAATAGCTTTTCCATACATTAACAACAGTTACACGGAGGAACGAATCACGGATACACTGTCATTCATGATAGCCTAAAAGAAAAGACATTACTTAGGAATAAACCTAGCCAAGGAAGTGAAGGGCCTCTGCAGTGAAAATGCTAAAGCTCTGAAGAAAGAGAGATGAGGACAGTAGCAATTGGAAGCCCATCCCATGCTCATGGATTGGTACAATCAATATTGGGGGGGGGGATGACCATTTTACTGTATGCTATTTAGAATTTCCATGTGATCAATCAAAATCCCATGTTATTTTTTCACAAAAATAGAAAAAAAACTATATTAAAATTTATATGGTGTCACAAAGACCCCAGATAGCCCAAACAATCCTGAGCAAAAGGGACAATGTGGAGCATTATTATTCTGCATCTTAAAGCTACATTCCAGGGCCAAAGCAATCACCCAATGTGCTGCAGGGAAAAGAAAAAAGACACGTAGTAAAACATGAGTACACGTAACTTCAGCCACTTAATATTTAACCAAGATGCCCAGAACACTGGAAAGAAAAGAAAGCACCTTCAACAAATGGTGCTGAGAAAGCTGGATGTCCTCACGCAGAAGAATGAAATTAGATGCATATCTAGCCCTTTGCACAAAAACTAGCTCCCAATGGATGAAAGACTAGATGTAAATACTGAAACTGCTAGAAGAACACACGGAGTGTACCCTACCAGACACAGGTGTAGGAAAGAACGTTCTAAACAGGATTCTGTTGGCACAAGAACTAAGCCCACAGAATGAGGGAGAATCGTTGCCATGAATATATATAAATAAGTGAAAACAAAACAAAAACCCAGAAGCAACAAACAACCCATTCGAAACCAGACTTGACACCTAATCAGAGAGTTAGTGAAAGAAGATTAAGAAATATCTTCAAACTGTTTACTATCTCTATCAATAAGGGAAATGCAAACCAAATCGACTTTGAGATTTCATCTTACCCCATCAGAATGGCAAAGATTAACAAAAGAATTAACAACAAACACAGAGTGGGTGTGGGGAGAAGGGAACCTTCGCTCACTGTAGTGTCATTTCGCACTGGTCCAGCCACTCTGGAAATCAGTGTGAAGAGTTCTCAAAAAGCTAACTATAAACTACCATACATCCAACTACATGTCACTCCTTGGCAGAGGCCCAAAGGACTCACCATCATATGCCACAGACACTTGATCAGCCATGTTCACTGCTGCTCTATCCATAGTCATTGTATATAAATAAATATAATATAAATGTCCTTCAACCAATGAAAGGATAATGAAAAGGTGGTACATATACACTATGGAATACTATTCCGCTGTAAAGAAATAAGAAATTATGAACTTGGCAGGTAAATGGACCAGTAATATTGAGTGAAATAATCCAGACCTCAGAAGAAATATGTCACGTGTTCTCTCTCATTGGGGTCTCCTATATCCAAATTTTCACATGTGAGTGCATATTCCTGGAGTTATTGCAGAAACCAGGAATTTTTTTTTTTTTTTTAATGTGGAATGGAGTAGGAGGAGCAGCAGGAAGGACAATGCAGGGTGTAAGTATAATCAGGGAAATGGAAAAAGCATTCAGGGGCTGTAAGTAGAGAGCAGAAAGGAGATAAACACAGAAAAGGGACAGAGGGGAGAAAATTAAAGTAAGGATGCCCAAAAAAAGTCATACGGAGTCATACTATTAACTATGTACCTTAAAAACCCTTTAATACAGCTAAGGCTTATGTAAATACTTATATAAATATACATATATAGCTTAAATGGAACTCCCTCATACATGTAAATGTTTAAATTAATCAATTCTCGTAGTATTAGATAACAACACCTTCAAGAGAAGGCTCTCCTACACTCTTTCAAAGGTGAGTAAAATTGAGACTATTCCATCTCTTCTAGAAATCCGTGATTGAGCTGTCCATTGAAAAGGTCTTCCTTACCCGGGCGCAGTGGCACATGCCTGTTATCCCAGCACTCAGGAGGCAGAGGCAGGCTGATCGCTGTGAGTTCGAGGCCAGCCTGGTCTACAAAGTGAGCCCAGGAAAGCCAGGGCTACACAGAGAAACCCTGACTCAGAAAACAAAAAAAAAAACAAAAAAGGTCTTCCTTGCTCTGGGAGTCACCAGACCAACGCAATGACTGGGCATGTGGAAATCGCTGATAAAGGAGGAGGTGCTGTGTAAGATTCAGTGTTCTTTAATTTAAGAAAAACCTTTTAAACTTTAAATATGAATTTCTTAGTCATCAGACATTCCCATGAGAAGCAAATGACATACTAGAGGTCTTGCATACAGAAGAGAATTTTCAGAGGAAAGGCAAGGGAACCACATGGGGCAGGAAAATCAGACTGAATTGGCCACAGCACAGTTGTTTTCCTCCACATACCAAACTGTTCCCTGGAATCAAAAGCCAATGTAGGGTCCCCAGTGGAAGGAGCCCCTCAGTGAAGACTGGCAGCAACCTGGACATGACATCCACACCCTGACTCCCTAGAAGGGCGCCAAGCCTGTCAACACCGTAACGTCCGTCAGCCCCTCTACTCTCTACCCAGAAATGCCTGGCTCCTAATCTGGGCACCTGAGTTGGCTATGGGCTGTGGGTAGTGTGCAAAATACATTTCCACATGAATTTGAGTGTTAATCTGTGGGCATTAATCTTAAGAAAGCATTTGTGAAGATGTGGTATAAACCTCGCACTGGGGGTGCTGAGGCAGGAGAATGGCAGGGAGTGTGAAGCTACTCTGGGCTCCATAATGAGTAGTCCCAAGGACCTGAGAGGAGAGAGACAGGACTTATTCAGAGCTAGGGAGGTGCGAAGGAAGGATGGTGGGAACGTGGAAGCTGTAGGTGAGGCGGATAGGAAGGAACTCCTTCCGTGTCTCCCAGCTGCCCGTGGAAAGCTGGACAAAGCAAGGAAAAATCCCATGCCTGAAGACAACAGAAAAAGTGTCCCTGCTGCCACCAGGTTGACCTCCTCCACTCCAAGCTACAGACCGGCCAGCAGCAGCCTGCTGTGACCCACTCGTCCCCTCACACTTCTGGGTACAGAAAGAACATTCTGTATTTTTGTGCTGGACTACAAAACTGGAGCCAATTTGCTGTGGAGTTACACACACTAATATACCAAACAAGAGCAAAATAGCATTTTAAAGAAACACTTCAAAAATACTGACAATGGCTGGGGAGGTATCACGCAAGCATCAGGATCTGAGTGCTGAGGAGACAGATGAGCGGATTCCTGGGGCTCCCTGGACAGTCATCCTGGCCTAGTAGGAAAGCCTCGGGGCCAGAGAGAGAACTCTGTCTTCAGAAATGAGGTGGCCGGCCCTTGAGGAATGACATTTGAGTTTGTCCTTGAGTTTGATGGACCTCTGGCCTACACACACACACACACACACATACACAGACAGACACCACATATGCACATATGTATCCCCGCATACTTTCACATGTGCCCCACACACATACATACACAAACCAATGACTTGAAAGGAGTGGGCTAACAGGTTTGTTGGTTTCCTCAAAATAATTGAACGCACCCAGGGTCAAGTCAAGGGTTAGAAATGGAACTTGGGGAAGCTGGTGACGTATGCAATTCATGATCATTCAGTGGTGATTAAAGATGTCCTCTTTAGTGAGGAAATAAGTCCTTCCTTTGTGATCTAAGCCCACCCAAAGCCTGTGTGCTGCTCCTGGGACTGACATCCAAACGCCACATCTTCTGACTTCTGTATGTACACCATGGTACACATGTGTCTGGACACACACACACACACCTCACAGAGAGACAAAATATAAATGTAAATGTACATATTCATATGTACATATATGTGAGTGTGTGTGTGTGTGCATGTGTGTGTGTGTGTTTGACTCTCAGAGTCACTGTGATGGAACGGAGGATTTGTCTAGCATGAAGACTACATGAGCCAGCCCTCTGGCCTCTGCTCACCAGCCTCTTGCAGTATCACATACGATGCTGATGCTCACGGACCCAGAGCATCCTTGCCATGGGCCATTAGCTGAATCAAAAGCACAAGTCTCTATGTCCTCACCGTGCATGACTGAAATGTCATCTACCAATGGATGCTTCCACTACTTATGGAAAAACAATCCATCCCACCTCTGGCATTCCGAGTCAGTAGCACTGAAACTCGACATGGGTTATGAGACAAGTCAGCGGAGGCCCATAATTAAATGTAAATGCTCACCTGCAAACAGCCATGCCTATGATATTATTCTTGCTTTTGTTCTAGCACTGCACTGTAATTTTGGCAAATGTCTAAGTTAGTGGACTGTAAGTCATAGAGAGGTTCTGTTTCAAATGAAGGCGACATACACTTATTGATACAGCCGTGTGTGTGTGTGTGTGTGTGTGTGTGTGTGTGTGTGTGTGTATGACAGAAAGGGGGGAAGAGAGAGAGGGAAAGAGAGAGAAAAGAGAGAGGGAGGGGGAGAGAGAGAAGGAGGGAGAGAAAGAGAGAGAGAGAGAGAGAGAGAGAGAGAGAGAGAGAGAGAGAGAGAGAGAGAGAGAGAGAGGCAGGAGGGAGAGACTATGATACCTGGGTTGACCTTGGAATGCCTTGAATTTGGGCCCTCCTGCCCCAGCCTCCCTAGTAGCTGGGATTAGATGCCTACGCCCCCAGGCCTAGTTAGTTTTTGAACCATCTCATAGATCTTAGGCTGGCCTGCAAAGCTCTGCATAGCTGAGGATGGGTGATCTTGATCTTGAACTTCTGACCCTCTTGCCTCTACTTCCCAAGGGCTGGGATCACAGGCCAAGGCAAGCCCCCCACCACCACCACTCCTGAATTATTCAGAGCTGAGGATCCAAGCCAAGGGTTTCTGTATGCTAGGCAATCACTCTACCAATGGAGCCACATCCCTAGCCCTGTACTAGTAAGCCTGTACTAGCCTCTGGCATAGGACTTTTAGAAATTGTCATTTTGATTGTCCATATCTATGGAGTCCTGGGAGATAGGTCAACACAAGGATATCTTTGAATTAATCAGTCAGGGCTGTGAGTGTTTCCATCTCTTCTTACCCTTGCTGTGTGTTCAAGTCATTGCCTTGGGTTTGCATCCACAGCAGCTGGAACTGGGACCTCTGAAGACCACATCTGCCCCTGCAGTTCTCTGAGGTCTTCAGCTACCCTCATATGCCTTGCAATGATGTGTTAGAACACCCACCACGTCCTCTGCTGAAGTAGTTCCTGCATCCCACTGCCTCCAGAGAACTGCCTTAATTTTTTTTTATTATGTCTCTTGAATTAGGTATATTTATGTGTGAGGGCCCCAGGACGGCATAGCATAACTGTGGAAGTAAGAGGACAGCTTTCCGGAGCTGGTTCTCCCCATCCATTATGTGAGTTTCAGCAAAGAACTCAAGTTAGCATGCTCGGTGGCCAGCATCTTTACCCATTGCATCTTCTTGCTCCCCGCTCTCCCAAAGGGCATGCGACTTGCCCTAGGCATCTGTCTCACTAAGGTTTATAACATCTCACCCCAGTCAGAATGGCCATCGTTGAAAACTCTGACAACAAATGCTGCCAAGGATGTGGGGAAAGAGGCCTGTTTATTCACTATTGACGCACATAAAAACTAGTCCAGCTATTATGGAAATCAGTATGGAGATTTCGCAAAAAAAAAAAAATTAAAAATAGAACTTTCATAAAACCCAGCTATTCCACTCCTGGGTAGATACCCAAAGGGTTCTGCATTCTAGCACAGAGATACTTGTTCCTCCGTGTTTATTGCTGCTCTACTCACAATAGCCAGGAAATGGCATCAGCCTAGATGTCCATCAGCAGGAAAATGGATAATAAAAATGTAACATGTATGCCCAGTGGAATCCTATGTAGCTGTAAAGAGAAATGAAGTTACAAAATTTGCAGGGAAATAAGTGGATCTGGAAAGCATTACATTAAATGAGGTAGCCATGACCTAGAAAGACAAAATCTCCTCTCTTCTCCTCTCCTCCTCTCCCCTCCCTTCCTCTACCCCCATCACTCTGCCTCCATCCTTCTTTCTTCCTTCTAGCCACCTTCTCTTTCCCTTTTAATTTGTTCTTTGAGAATTTTATACAATTTTTATCATATTCATCATCTCCCCCAACTCTTCCTACACCCACCCTCCTTCCCCACCCACTCAAATTTGTGGTCTTTTTTTATTTTTTTAAACATATCAAGTCCAATTTGTGTTGCACATTTATTCAGAGATGTGGGGACTTCTGGGATTCTGTCTGGACCGAGTTTATGCGCGCCTTCTGCGTGCGTTCACAACCACTTTAACTTCCTATGAGCAGCTAGCTGCCTCACTGTGTCTGGAAAATAGGATTTCTTTCTGGTCATCCATGACCTCTGGCTCTTACAATAGTTCCACCCCCTTTTCAACTGTGACCCCAGGAGAGTGATGTGACATAGATGTCCCGTGTAGGCGTGAATATTCTGCAGTTTCATTCTCTACTCTGTGACTAGTTGTGATCCCCGCAAACTGAAGCTCCTCAGATGAGGATCACGAGATGCACTAATCTGTGGGTATAGTGATGACCAATAGGAGACAGCTCAATACTGCGTCCGTTTATCAGGCCAATAGCAGAAGGCTTTCTCCTCCAGGGCCTGTGCCTTGTCTAGCCACAGATTCTTGACCCTGATAATTGTGCCAGGCACGGGTGCCATTCTCTTGTGTGAGCCTTGATTCCAATCAGAGGGTAGCTCGTTACTCCTATGACATCCAGGCTTCTACAGCACCAGTGCGCATGTCTTGTCAGGCCAGTCATTATTGAAACTCAGAGGGCTCACGTGTGAGGCAAAGCGATACTGATTCTCTCCTCTGGTAACGTGCAGAGCACCTCCCAGCACTAGGAAAGCCAGCCAAGGGGATGAGGCTTCCAGATGAGCACCAGCTAGATTTGTACATGTTGTGTGACTCAAGTGTGGGGCATCTTCAACAAGAGGGTCTGGCCAGCAAGTTCTGCAGGGAAACCAAAGGCGATGCTGATAGCCTCTGCTCACCTGAACTCTGCAGCTGCTCTCCAGGGAGGGCCTCTTCCTCCAGACCCCTCTCCCTCAGCTTGGGACTGGCTAGATCCCAGACCGCTCCCTACCAGAGAGTCTCTAGCCACCACACATCACCTGGGGAACTGTGTAGGTTATATGTCCTCTCTTACATAAAGATCCCAGCTTGTAAAATACATAGTATGTATATGGGGGAGGGGGGGCAGTGTCCATGTGGATAAAGCCTACAAATAATAAAAAGAAAACCTGAGTTTGTAAAGAGAGATGGGAGGGGTTAGAGGGAGGAATAAAAGAAAAAGGGGGGGAACGATATATGATAATCTCAAATCTTTTCATTTGTTTTTTAAAAAAAAGAAAAAAAATAGCATGTTACAGAATTATACAACTGTATCATCATCATTTCTAATTTGAAAATATAGAAAAATGAATTTACTGTTTTTATTTTTAGAACTATAAAGGAGGGAATGGGAGTCAAGTGCAGCGGGGGAGCGGTGTTCCCCTGCTGATGTGTGTGGGTATGATTAGAAAAGGACATGTAAGAAGGTAGCTGATGCCAAACCATGCCTCCACCACAGATACTTCCCTCACTTACTGTTATAAAACAGGATGTCGATTCTTCATGCCTTAGAGAAAGGTATTTATTCCATCCATAACGTACACTGCTCAGGCTAACCAAACAATAATCATATGTGTGTGTGTGTATATATATATATATATATATATATATATATATATATATATATATATATATATCCAAAACAAACAAACAAAAACCAAACCCTGCCTCCTAGGAAGGAGGAATCCTTCCTTGTAAGAGGTACCAAGTACTACAGATGGTAAAGACAATTCAATTCACAAATAAATCCCAACTAGTTGATGGTGGATGCCCAAGGTGATGTGTTGGCAATCCGGAAGAGGCTGTCACTAATGAGATAGAAGGCGTTGATTATTAATGTTCACCATGAGCAGGGAAGGTATAGTTTGCAAGCCATTTGGATGCCCTAATCCTTCCTAAGATGAGCTATCACGGAGAAAAGGATTTTTAGAAGTCCATTTTTATCAGGTGATTTGTCAACTGAGTTTTCAAAGACAAAGTCCAGCTGGGGGAATGCCACCGAGATGGAGCAGAACTCCAGTGAATGTGGCTTCACAAAGCACACATGGTTCTCTGGGTAGGTTTCTGGCCAGGTCAGGCCATCTGTTCGGCCCTGGGACAGGGGTCCTGTAAGTGCCTCTCATCTAGAGATGAATGGAGGCACCACTGGCCACTGACATCAGCCACCTTACATCGCCTATGATCAGAACACACTGTTCTGTGAGTCAGCACTCTCCAACTGGGGAACAGCCTCTCCCCAGGTACCTCAGAGGAGACCACCTGTCGGTACCTGAGCTATCTCCATAGAGGCAGGCAGCGCTCCTGTCACCTACTGGATAGAGGCAGAGTTGTTAAGTATCAATGAAATAATTTTATGGTTGGGGGGCGGTTCACCACAATATGAGGAATTGTTTTTAAAGGGTTGCAGGATTAAGGAGGCTGAGAACTGCTTATGTAGACCCTCCTGCCTTGGCCTTCTCAATGCTGAGATCATAAGCAGGTGCCACTGGGTCCTGTGAGGTAACCTTATGTAAATATAGGTCCATGGACACTGTGTCTGTGACAGGAGCCATGTATCAATTGCATTAACTTGTCTCTGATGAGTGACAGGCAAGGACAAGGAAGGGTTGTTGTTCACTGTCTCCTCCTGCAATGTTAGTGGGCTATTCTGTTTTAATCTCAACTATTATATAAACAAGGCAAATAGCTCATGTATCTTCTACAAACATTGCTTCCTGCTGTGTGCCTCACGCACACCTGATGTTGGTACATGCTACCCAATCACCCCAGCTTAAAGTTAGTCATGCTTGACACTTCCAGTGAAGTCTGCCCATCCTGGTCCCTCCTACACTGAAGCTGAGCAACGCCCCCCAGCAGGGGCTTCCACTACTCCAAGAAGAAAGGTGGCCTCCTGAAGCTCAGGACACTCGGTCAAGAGGCTCCCCCTACCCTCTTACTCTGCTTTGCCAACTCCCACTTTAAAATCAAGGTCCAGAAATTAGCAAAGAGAACCCAACAGCTGAGCTGGATCAGGACCTTTATTAGCTTTAAAGAAAAAGCTCAGGCAAAACAAAGAGGAAGCGGGGGTGGGGGGTGGGGGGTGGGCGTAGGGGGAGCAACAAAGTGAGGGAAGAGAAAATAAAGGAGGAAAAGAAAGAAACGTAAGCTTTCCATGTTGATACCAAGCAACAGCAAGATGAGGTCCTGCGACATCCTGAGATAATTCAAAGGCTTTGCCTGGTGCACTGAGCTCTCCTGGCCCCTCCCTTCAAAAGGGAAAACGTCATCTCATAGCATCTTCATTTACAGCTGAAGAAGGATACAAGTGTGTCCTTTGGCTACTGAACATAATACATGCCGCTTTATGAAAGTTAAGAGAGGGGAAACCTCAGCTGGCAAAGCCATACTGACACCTGCTGGCACTCGGAGGAGGGTTGGCCTCCTGTCCTGCTGTTTCCTGGCACAACCGAGGCATGCATGTGGCCAGCTGAAATTAATATTCCTCGGCATGTGCCTGATCAACAAAGGAGGAAAGCGCAAGGGCCTCTGGGTTGCTGTGCCAGGCCCTCCTCCTTTCTTCAGGCCTCACAGACCTGGGATGTGCAGATAAATGAGTTAGGCCTTCCACTAAATCCTGGAGCTGGCTGCTGGCAAATTCAATCCTGGGAGCCCTCTCCCTGGCCTGATGGTTTTTTTTTTAATTTTTCCTCTTCTTTTTGTAGTGCTGGGGATTGAACTCAGGGTCTCCTGTATGCTAGGCAAGAGCTCTACCTCTGAGTTATGTACCCAGTCCTTTTTTTATGTATTATTTTGAGACATCTCACTAAGTTGCCCAGGCTGGCCTTGAACTTGTGCTCCCTCCTGCCTTAGCCTCCAGAGTGAGTTCTAGAATGACACAACTCTGCCACCAGGCCTTGCTACTGGCTTCTTTCTCCCAGCAATGTACGTCTGGAAAGGGTAAACGGCTGAGGACACAGTTGCCAGCTTCGTCTCTCAAACACATGCTTTTGTTTCCAGGGGCAGCAAGAGAGAGAGAGAGAGAGGATCTGGGAGCCCAGGTCACTGCAGGACTGACAACATGGACGAAGAGCAAGAACTCAAGCTTTCCTGTTAGGAGGGGGCAGAGGGCGCTGTGCTGATAACATGCCCCCAAAACAGAATTCAACACAAGGCAGGCCCACATCGTCTCCCTGAGTCTTGTAAATTCCATTGCAACATAAAACCAAACAGAGGGCAGTGAGGGGGAAGCTATAGGGAGAAAAGGACAGTCTTGCTTTCTCTCCAAGCTCCAGAGAGTAATAAAAATGCCCTTTTAAAGCCCATCATCTTTGCCTCAGTAGGGAAGGCTATCACCAGAAACTCCAAGTGCACAAGCAGAATGGTCCAGTGCAGATGCGAGAGGCTACCTAGACCTGCACTGGAAACATATCAAAGGGGAAGTCTTGACCATGTCATTTCCTGTTCCTAAGGATCCCAAGGTCTTCAGTCAGTAATCATGACACTGTCCCTTGCTCCTTTTCCTCAAATAAGACATGAGTGTGTGTATACACAGGCAGGCATGTGCATGGACACATGAGCACACGTTTGCATACACATGTGCACATGTATCTGAACCTAAACATGCAGCCACAGACATAGTCATGAACACACACCTACATGCTATGCATCTCAAGCAAGTGCATGTGTATGTGAGTGTATGCCTTGTACATGAGGCATATGTGCATGTTGGTACATGTTCCCATATGTGTGTATACATACCACCTTCCCAAAAGTGACCCCAGTCTTTGATACAGTGATGGGGAGCTTCATGTTAAGGCCTAACCATCCCAGAAGCAAAGGCATAGGTCCCCAGGCATCCTGGCCCCAAGTCTTATACTCATCTGCTAACATTACCCAGGCTAGCCTGCCACACTCCACCTCTTCCACTCTGAGCACAGGTTGGCCCTCTTCTCCTTTTCTAGGCCTGAGTCTCAATGTATCCATGTGGCTGTCCCTGGAGTCCCCACCCCTGACCTTCCTCCCTTAGGTGGTCATCTACTGTTTTATAATCAGCAAGCTCCATCTTGAATGACGTCACGCACATCATGAAATATGCAAAGCCTGTGCACTGTTTCCTGTCACTCCAGGGAGGTTGGCTAGCATCCTTTCCTTCAGTGTTCAGCCATCACACCCACAGCAGCCTGAGCCAGGCTGCTGACCCTGAAGTGTAAAGCCATGTCCAGGAGCCCAGCAAGGTTTGGAGCCTCTGAGAGACTCCAGAACTCAGACAACAGCCCTGGAATCAAGAAGGGCTCTGTCCAGAGAGGAACAACCACCCCACCCAGGTCTGCCAGCGCTGACAGTGCTGAGCCAGCTCCCTCCACACCCTGCTGTCACGTTTTCATAACGAGTCTAATAAACGAGCATTTCTCTGCTGATCAATCAGAGCAGTGCATATGGCCGCTGTCAGCATCCTCAGCAGGCGGAGCTCCTTGGCGAGATCCAGGCTGTCGGCTCCTTCCTTGGGCATCTGCAGCTACACTGGGCTCTCCCCTTCACCCGTAATCCATCAGCTCAGTTATACGCTGAAGAACATAAACCTCCTGTCTGTTACTGTGAGATGCCGTGAAGAGAGCTGCTCAGATTCCTGTAGGGACTTCAACCTTTAGAATCTCATCCTTACCAGACTTGGGGAAGCTCCGAGGGTCTGGGCTGTGAAGCATTGCCTTGCCCAGTTTCCTCCCTCAAGCATGGTGGCTCTTATTCCAACAACTGAGGGGTTGAGTCAGCAAGAATATTGCCATGAGTTTGAGGCTAGCCTATGCTACATAGCAAGATTCTATTTCAAAAAAAAAGGAGGGAGGAAGGGAGAGGGAGGGAAGGAGAAGAAGGGAGGAAGGAAGGAAGGAAGGAAGGAAAAAAGAAAGAAAGAAAGAAAGAAAGAAAGAAAGAAAGAAAGAAAGAAAGAAAGAAAGAATAGGTGTAATAAAGAGCTGATCAAAGACTCCTTTGGACCCAGTGGGTGGGAGTCCTTGCTGTAGAGGAATGAGGTCAGCTTGAATCACTAACGCCCATGTCAAAAGCTAGGCACGGCTGCATGTGCTTAGAATCCCAGCACTGTGGAGGACAGAGACAGGAGGACCACTGGGGCTTGCTGGCTGACAGCCTGGCTCCAGTTCAGTGAGAGGCCCTATCTCAAGGAAGCAAGGAAAAGACTAGTAGGGCAAGATGCCAAAGATTCTCTTATGGCCTCTATGTGAGTGCATGCGCATGCGCGCGCGCATGCGTGCACGCACACACACACACACACACACACACACACACACACACACACACACACACACACACACACACACCACATGTGCACATAGACCCAGCCGTACAGCGCATGTATATACAACTCCCCTGACACTCTGGGGTAAAAAGAGCACCAAAAAAGGGATGTATTAGGGTTCTGACGATGACCCAGCCACAACTGAGGACTAAGTTTTCAGTATCTAAGACCCCTAGTCTGAAGTCCACAGGAAAGAGGCACAGACATTCTGAAAGAGAGAGAGAGAGAGAGAGAGAGAGAGAGAGACTCAACAAGAGCGCAGTGAGTGCTGTGAAGCCCATGCATTCTATGACCCATGTCTCATTGGGCTGCCAGAAGAAACACAGAAACAGCTGGTGTGGGTGGCAAGATGACACAGAGCAAGCAGCTGTGTGCACTCGGCACAGTCAGTGGCCAGCCAAGCAGCTCCAGCCTCGAGCATGTGATGACCAGCGACTGCCACAGACAGATGGGAGGCCCAGTGTGCCCTGGACACCACACTCAGAGCAGGCATCTTGCAGAAAGCTGCAGTGATAGGATCATGTGCCTGCTTCCCCTGTGTGACTCTGATGCTCTCCACAGCGAGCAGAGCCAAGCAGCAGGACCCTTGTGTTAGTTAAGGTTTCTCATGTCTGAAGCAAATTTGGGGAGAAAGGGTTTTGTTTGCTTTACACTTCTATATTTCATCACTGAAGGAAGTCAGGGCTGGGACTCAAACAGGGCAAGAAACTGAAGGCCGAAGCTGATGCAGAGGCCATGGAGGAGTGATGCTTACTGGATCGCTCCTCATGGCTTGCTCAGCCTGCTTTCTTAGAGAACGCAGGACCACCAGCCTAGAGATAACACCACACACAATGGACTGTGCCCTACTCCCGTCAATCGATAATTTAAAAAATACCTTACAAGCTTGCCTAGAGTCTGATCTTATGAAGGCATTTTCTTAATTGAGGGTCCCTCCCCTCAGATTATTTTAGCTTGTGTCAAGCTGACATAAAACTACCCAGCATAATTGACCCCTTGTTAACCTGACATACAAACACATCACTGCTAAGCCAAAACCAACCTACTCTTGCTAGTCCCCAAGGTGACACATTAATATCAGTATCAAATTATGAAACATTTACAACCCTTAAAAAAAGTCTCACAGTCTTTACAAATTCAAAAAACCTTTAAAATTCAGTTTATTTTAAATTCAAAGAATCTTTTAAAGCCTAAAATTTCTAAAAATTCCGTCTCAACTGCAGGCTCCTCTAAAATAAAAAAAATTAATACATCTTTACTTCAAGAGGAAAGAACCAGGGCACAGTCAACATCTGAACAAATCAAAACCAAACTCCAGCAGAGTAAATAACTCAGTGCCCAATACTATATCTGGGATTCACTCATGTTTTTCTGGGTTCCTCCAAAGGATGTGGGTCACTTCTCTGTCCTCTCAGCACACACAGCTTGTCTTCTAGACATTGGCTGGGAGCTAGTTCATGCCTTCCAGGCCCAAATCCACTGCTGCTGCTCTTTTTGGTAGCCATCCCATGGTACAGGCAAAATTGTTGGGTTCCTTTGATGCAACTGAGGTACACTTTCACCATCAACCTGTCCTGGGGTTCTCTTCGGAGACTCTGGCCCTTCTATACAGCACCAAACCTGAGCTGTTCTCCATGACCTTTCTATGCCTTCAAAACCAGTACTGCTTGGGTGAGTGCTACACTGTGGAGTTTGGCGGCCAGCACCAGGTACAACCTCAGCCACTTTCGGAGCACAGCTTCCGTGTGCTGGCCCGGAGGAAACGCTTCCCAGAAGATTTCACCTCAGTGAGGGTGGTCATCAGCGATACTCTCTTAGCGCCAGCTAGCTATTATCTGTTGCACCAGGAACAAAAAGTGTCGCCTCACTGTTCTGGCTTCTTGTTAATCATGGAAGACTCTCCAGCCCCAACTTGACCAGAATGAGAGAATCTTCCTTGACAAGAGCAAATGGCCCCGATAGAGTTTTTAAACCTCCCTCTGAACAGTCATATGCCAGACCTCCATAGTATGCTCTGCTCTCAGCTTGCTAATCTCCCAGGCTCCTTCAGGACACCCCACTGAGCTCTCAACACTCAATGGCTTTCCTAGGCCAAAGCTCCAAAGGCTTGACACAGCCCTCCCCAAAGCATGGTTAGGTCTGTCACAGCAATACCCCCCTTAGTGCAAATGTCTGCAATACCTGTCCTATGGAGGCATTTTAAATTGAGGATCCGTTCCTCTTAAATGAGGTTAGTTTGTGTCAAGTTGACATAGAACTAGGCAGCATAGTCCCTAACATGGCCGCACATGGCTCCTACCTCACATGAGGCTTACGAGGCAGCAAGAGGCCCTGTGGATGGATATGACCTTCCTGGGACCATCAGCTCCCGGATGTGTGGCTCAGCTGCTCCAGCAGGTAAGGGGGATCAATTGCTTGAAGCCCACCCACAGCTCACTGTCAGTCTCCAAAAGAGGGATTCAGATGAGGATCTTGGAGATTCAAAGAACAACCTTGCGGCTGTGGAGGTGGCTCAGTTGGTAAAGTGCTTGTTTCCAATGCTCTAGGGCTTGATTTTGAGCCTTAAAAGCCATATAAAAATTAGCCATGCATGGTAGCACACCTTTGATCCCAAGCCTGGAAAAGCAGATATTGGGGGGCTGCTGGGAGTTGTTGCCTAGTCTAACAGAATCTGTAAGCTCCAGTGACAGGCCTTGTCTCAAAATGCAAATGAGGCAGCAAAGCAAGGTGGCGGACTCCTGAGCCAAAGTAGGGGGAGGAAGGGATGGAGACAAAGGGGAAGAGACGGGGGGGGGGGGGCACGGAGAAGAATGAATTCAGCTTTAAAGTGGACAAGACGCACCAGGCAGTGTGCAAGATGTCAGGGACACAGCAAGAAAGGTCTGGCCAAGCATGTGCTCAGCACTCTGGAGTTTAGCATCAGATAAGAGGAAGAAGGGACCACCCATCAGTTAGAATGAAGCCAGAACCTGAGGGAGGAGTAGGGAAGTGAATGGTTGGGCAGTGGAAGGGACTGTATGTAAGAAACCCCTTAACACGCAATACAGTGGTTTAGGTAGAGTGCTCAGCACAGCCTGTCCCGTGTGGCAAGCATCTGGTTCAGGGACCTTACGTTCTCCTCACAGCACAGGTAGTGGCAGACATGGAACCCAAGGCTGCGGACAAAGGGACAGGTTTGGAGTCAAGCTAGAGGGTGAGGTTGATTGCCCCCAGGCAGAAGCCCTACACCAAAGCATATTCCACCTTCTAAGGTCAGAGAACAGTGTTATTTGCACTCTCCAGAGGAACCGCTGCATATTGCAAAGAGCAGGCACCATCCTACCCACACCACACACTGAGCTAAGCAGGTGCTGCCCACAAGGGTAGTGGCTGAGGAGCTCCAAGCCATGGGCCACAGTTCTCAGAGAATACAGAGGGAGACGTACTCAACAGAAATGACTGTGCACGTGGTGGACTGGTATTGCTTGGTTTAAGAGAGTACTTCAAGCAGGATAATGCAACCCTTCCTGGCCCAGTGTTTCCTCTTTCACACAATAAACACAACTGGGAAATGGACTTCTTTTTTCCTACAAACTTAGACAGACAGGTAGGGTAGAAAGATGATATACAGATGATATATGGAAGACAGATACATAGGTAGGTTGATAGAAGTCACAGAACGATAGATAAAATGATAGACAGACAGACAGACAGAAGATATATGATAGATAGATAGATAGATAGATAGATAGATAGATAGATAGATCAGACAGACAGAGAGACAGAGACAGAGAGAGAGGGGGAGGGAGAGAGAGAGAGAGAGAGAGAGAGAGAGAGAGAGAGAGAGAGAGAGAGAGAGAGAGAGATCTTTCTCCATCTCTTTCAGGTTGGGGTTGTAACCAGGAGTCTCACATATGTGAGGCAAGTCCTCTACCACTAAGCTACACTGAAATCTCAACCCCTATTCTCTCTTTGATGAAAAACTCTAAACCCCCAGAGGCGAGGAAATAATAGAATCTAGATAGTTGGATGTTGCAGGCTTGTCTTTCCAAATGCCAAGAGATGGAGGGACCAAACATAATCATAGGATAAGACAGTGGCTTAGAGCATAAGCCAAGAGATCTGGAACCTACAAGCTGTGTGACTCTGTTTCCCATGTTGCTTAAGTCATTGAGACATAATGGCTTCTGTCGTCTTGAAAATTCCTGGGAGACTCCACTACAACGCTATGCAGACTCCTTAGCAGGGCCTAGATACCTGCAATGGTTTGAATGACACTATCTCCCCTTTGGCCACTTGCTCCCCTCTTGGAGGCACAGTTCAGGAGACATGGTCTTGCTGGGGGAGCATGTCACAAGTGGGGGTGAGCTTCCAGAGCTCAAAGACTCACCCTACTTCTCGTGTGCTCTGTCTGCTTCTTGCTGCTGAGGCTCTGAGCTCTCCGCTTCCTGCTCTGGCCACCATGTATTTTTCCTGCTGCCACATTTCCCTTCCATGGCAGCTCTTGCCCCTCTGGAACTAGCAGCCCATATAAGCACTTTCTCCTCTAACTCTCCATGGTCACGGTGTTTTATCATAGCAACGTGAAAGAAACTAGCATAATAATAAGTCAAGTCCACTCATTAGACCCTCTGCTAACTTATTCTAACCCCTGGGTCTTGGCACCTGCTCTCGAAGCCCCTGTAAAATTGCTATATTGTAACTTTTATAACTTCTGTCATTATCCTGACAAAAATGGCTATCTCTACCTTCTATAGATTGTCTGGCTTCCCACATGACAAAAGGAACTCTAAGATCACAAAGTTCTCACCTGCACTGTCAAGAAAGTACCTGTGCTAACACAGGGTGTTTGCTTAATTAACAGGAAGGGCCCCTCCCAGCCATTGGAAAGACCACAGCCACCCACATCTCTGTGTGCAGTGACCAGTGACAAGCTAGCTGTAGCTTGGAGCAAGAATAGATGTGAAATATGAGGCAGTTGTCTCCCCAGTGACATCATATGTCATTGTCAGTGCCACACCTTACCCTTTCAGTCAGTCTAGCCTGCACTCGCCACTGATGTCATCTCATGTCGCCGGGCCCCCTTGCTCTGAGGATCCATCACTGATTAATTCTTTAATTAAGGTTTTCCTGTGTATGTGCCTTGGGGCAGTATTTTAAATAAGGAAGGTAGGCAGTAGGGAGAACTTTGTAGCTCCTTCAAACATCTCCTTTAAACACTGCAGGGTAAACATCTATGTGGTGCATTCCTGGAAAATTCTCAGAGGGTCACTGAGTCGGGATTAATTTGGGGATCCTGTTTGTTGTGTGATCTCCATGGCAAGCACAGGCAGTTACCTGGTGACCTTCAGAGCAAGTTTCTCAGATTTCCAGAGTCTCCGGCAGGTGGGAAATTGCTGTGTCCCCAGAGTGCTTTCCTGTCAAACACAGTCTCCCTCCTGGAATGTGCTCCTTCCTGAATCCAGGAGCTTAAAGGGTGTAAGCAAAATCATAGAGCTTTTGAAAAGGGGGGCAGGGTACCAGACATATGTCCAGGCAGACCCATGTTTTGAAATACAAAACTAGAGATCAGAAAGGAATTTGATAAAAAACCATAATGGGCTGTTTGCCTTTATTTTTCTCATTAGATTTTAAGATGCCTGTTTGCATTCTAATGAGAGAGAAAGAACAAGTGTCAATTTGGGTATGTGAAGAACTGGGGGGGGGGCGATTTGGAAGGAGTTAAAGAGTGTGAAACTGTTATCAGAATATACTGTATGAAAATAAATCTATATTCAATGTAAAAAGAAAACTCTGAAGAAAGAATGAAAGGGGGAAATAGAAAATGAGAATATTTTCCATGGTCACCATGTAGCCCAGGCTGGCCTCAAATTACAGTCCTTCTCGGACTTTCCAGAGTTGCTGACTACAGTTATGCCCCACTATGCTAAGCTCAGTATTTTTGATATGACCAAATTTATAGAAATTTTGTGTGATAAATTCCTTAAATTAGAAAAAAAAAAAAAACCAAAATGGCTTGGATGACTGCAGCTGTAGGGGACAAGCCTGTTTATTTTTTTAAAAACTGGAGGAAAAAAAGATGTCAGTGAGAAAATAGAGACAACATGTGGTCAAATCTTAGAGGAAAAAATAAACACACACACACACACACAACTGAAAAAAAGATGTCAGTGAGAAAATAGAAACAACATGTGATCAAACCTTGGAGGAAAACACACATAGACACACACACACACACACACACATACACACACACACACATACACACACACACACACACACACACACACACACACACACACACACACACTGTGTGGGACTGTGACCAAGCTGGTTGGGGCAGGTGAGTGTCAGGGGCACAGTGTGCTCAGAGCTTGGTCTAGGGCAGAGAACTCTGGAAGAACAGAGTGACTGGTAAAGACAGCACCAGGCTTCACCAAGACATCACTCAGATTGTTGATTAACGAATCACTGTTCCCAGACCTTCACAGGCACCTGCTCCCTGCTCCCAGGGTGTGTGTCTCCAGAGCCTCCTGGTAGCCATGTTTGCCTTGTACTTGGAAAAGGCACCCTGCAGCTGACAGTCTGTGCAGAAAGAGAGGCTCAGGGATGCAGTTCTGCAGCTGTACGGTAGAGCACTGGCCTGGCCTAGAGGCTACCGCCAAGGAGCTGGAAGCCTGCTTCATGTTAGAGTACCTGCCTAGAATGAGGGACCGTGGGCATGCCTCAGTGTTGGGGTCCCTTTCTAGAATCCTCTAGCAAGGGGTCAAAAGGTGGTCTCCATGTTATAGTCTCTTTCTAGAAGCCTTCAGCGAGTGACTAGGGTCATGGCTTTGGGGTCCAGCAGGTGCATAACATGAGTTCCATTCCCAAAATGAGGAAGAAGGACCTATAAACTCTTTTGTACATTCATACTGTGTTAAAATAAAATACTTACATGTGACCACTTTGATTGGTTAGAGTACCTTTGCATACACTCCTCCTTGTTGTGGATGAGGGATGACCATAATTATGTTGTTGCAATTAGATAATGTTACAAAATCCCTTATTTCAACGTGGCAGCGTGTGAGTCATAGGATAAGTGCTGCAGGAAGCCACCTCTAATATTTCCTATTTCCCGTGTTTTCAAAATATTCCCTGTATCAGAGCAGTGAGTTTCCAATTAAAGAGGGTTTACAAAAGCATGAAGGCTTTCATTCATCCCAGGAGGCAGAAGTGATGGTGGCCTTCTGTCAGATGAGGGGAAGGCTTACATGCCACAGAACATGACTTTAGGTCTACGTGCTTGTAGAGGTCACAAGTCAAAACCACCAACCACCCAGCCAGTGGACAGGTGTCCCCAGTCCTAGTGAAAAAAACAGAGTAGATTAAGAAGAGATTAGGGCAGTGGTAGGCCTGGAGAGCTCTCAGCAAATGCTTCCTATAATTTAGCAGAGTTGGTTCTATATGTAGGTTCAAAAGGAAATAGATGTATACGCAACAAGCTACTGGACTTTCAGAACCCACTGGCTTGGGTGAAGCTTGAAAAGGAAAGCAATCTCTCGTTGAAAGAAACAAAAAGAAAGAAAGGGAAATGCCTATAATTCAGGCACTCACCCTATGCTAGGTCCCACTCTAGGTATTTCTTGCTTTATTTAATTCCCACCCAAGGACAAAAAACCACCAGAGAAGCTCCCCTTGTACAGGTGAACCCACAGCCACAAAGGTTAAGTAACTTGCCCAAGGTCACAGAGTTGGCAGGAAACAGAGCCAGGAGCACTGGGCTCTTGTAGGCTACCTCTCTACTCTCAGGACCCCAGACATAGCTGGCTCCCTTTCCATCCCTATAAACTAACTTAGTGAAGACCCAATGAACCCTTATGCCATGCCTCAGCTCCTCCAGGGGAGGTCAAGACAGAGCTGGGCTTGCCTGCTGTCTGACTGTAGGTCTGTGTAATGCCTCTAGCACCTTTGCCCTTGAAGGGGTGCCCAGGCATCCACCTCTGAATATCAAAAAAAAAAAAAAAAAAAAAAAAAAAAACTGAAAGAGTCTTGGACCAAAATAAATCTGCTAGTGGCTCCAGCCAGGTCTCTGTGGTCACTTAAAACCTGAAGAGGATCGGCCTCCTTCATCTTTTCTTCTTCTCTCTTTTTATAATGAAGATTAAGAGCATAGCCAGGGTAGATCAAACAACTAGGGTAGGGGTGGCAAGGAATCTGCACTGGGTACTGCTCTCTGAACTTTAGGGACAAGGCCAAGTCTGTTCCTTGATCGCCATCACAAAACTGCAACTAATATGATAATAAAACGCAGCCCGAGTTGTAATTCACTGTGCGCGAGCTCGAATCTATTCCATGATCTGTCTCCCACTCCCAAGCTCAAATAAGAAGACCCTTGATTGGAGGTCAGTTTCACAGATTGCCTGGTTGGGAGTTCTAAGCTGGGTGGAGACCCAGTCAGTCCCCCTGTAGTAGCTCTGGAACAGGTAGGCTCTACTGGGGTGGGGGAGTTGGGGGAGGGGATTCAAGGGCCTCCTGTTGTGGTCTCCGACTGTGGAGACAGCAGTGGCTCCAGGGTACACTAGGATTGTATCTTCCCCTTCCTTGGCCACAGCAGACACTTTCTGAGTGCTGTGAGGCACCTGGTTCCTGAAGCTGGAGCCTTGGAGATTCCAGGAGCTTCTTGGCCAGCCAGGTGGCTCACTGGGCTAGGCCAGCTCAGCTTCTGTCTTTGCCTCCATCTCTATGGAACTGAGAGACTAACCCTCCGTCTGCTACCCAAGGCAGTGCTGTGATCTGAGTTTTCTCCCCCATGAGACACCCAAAGGAACCAGTGAGCACTGTCAGTGTCCCCAACTCCAAGGTTTCCATGCTGACCTCTTCTTCTGGGGTCTAAGACAGCTGGACATTGACCTGGCAAAAAGCACAGCTCTCCCCCCCTCACCCAGTCTGCTCTTCCCAGTTTCCCACCGGTGGCTTGGCACTTTCAAAGGCCTTCCCAACCACCAAGGTGCCTCCTCCCCCTGACTTCAACAGGGCTGCGAGGTTGACAGGCAGCAAAGAACCAGGAGGTGCTCCCAGTGTCCCTGGTAGACTACCCAGGAGACTGACCCAAGTGCGCAGCCAGATTACTGCCTCTGCCACTGGCACGCCTGGGGCGAGCTGGGAGGACAGAGGAGGCATCCTGGGAGCTTGGGAAGGAAGCTCTGGCGCAAGGAAGGGCAGGGAGGGAGAAGAGACAATGTGCAGCGGGGTGGGGTGGAGGGTGGAGTGAGGGGCTCATCGTGGGGTCCCTGTCCGTGACTGTGTCACGGGATTGCTCCTCTTGCCCTGCAAAAGTTCCCGGTCCAGCACACCTAGAGTGTGCTGGGAGGAAGCCAGCTTTGGTGGAACCTCGATTTTTCTTTTCTGGGACCCTTTGGGTTGGGTCGGGATTAGAGAGCAAAGAAGCGGGCGACTCTGCCTGGACTTACCTAGAACTCCTGGCGAGCCCGGCAGCTGTCGCCTGCTCCTGGATTCAGGACCCCCGGATTCCTCAGTGCTCTGTGTACCCCCAGCCACGCTCAGCATCCACCAGAGGCAACGAACTGGGATGCTGGCTTCTCTTCTGTCAGCTGGCCTCAACTTCACAGCAGGTCAGCCGCGCCCTGGAGCTGGGCGCGGCAAAGGTCCGGATCACCCCTTAAGGGGCCCTGATGACTGAAGCTACCTGGTCTGGAGCGCAGGGTTCTCGGAGATCTGGAGACGCGCACGGTCCTCTCAGATCTGCCCTGAGCTGAGAGGACACTCGGAGTTGTCGGCTCCGGACGCTGGGGCGGGGCGCGCGGCTGTCCCCTCCAGCCGCGAGCTGCTGCGCGACTCGCGGGTGGCTTCTCGGACCCGTGAGGCGCACGCGTGGGTCCTGAAGCTGGCAGAGCGCCCCCACTCTTCCGCGGGTGCAGTCGGGTCTGGCGCGATGCGAAGAGGAAGGAACTCCCCCTAGGCTCTGAGTTCGGGCTCCCCTCCCTCCTACCCCGCACGGACCCCTTTCTGTGGTAGCAGCCGCTGCGACTGACACTTCTGGGCTCCAGATGGAGGAGGGTGGAGGCAGCTCGGCTCGCAGGGGGACCTAGAAAGGAGGTGACCTTCAAACCCCGCGCTCCAGGAGGCCGGGAGGAGGGGACCGGGTGACGCTGATTTGGGGAGCAGCAGGCGTGCTCCGAGTGGCCCGCGGGAGTGCTGGCAAGCCGGGCTGGGAGGAAGCGGGAAAAGAGCGCAACCAACAAAATCCAAATTAGAAAATAAACAAAGGAGAGCTAGGGAGAGTGCGAGAAAAATGTGTGCATGTGTGTGCGGGTACGTGTGTGTTTGTGTGTATGTCTATGCGCGGGCGCGCTCCCGCGAGCCCGCGCGCGACAGGCAGCGAGCAGCCGGGCTGGCGAGCCAAAAATAATCCCGAGCACCAGGGAGCGCCCCCTCCCCCTTCCCTCCTCAGCGCCGCGGTCACGGTCACGCGTGCAGCCTTGAATTCCAGCAGCGTCCGTGGGCAAGAGACTAGGTACTTCCAGGCTCTTCTTCCTAAAGTGCACACTGGGTGAGAGTTGACTTGGAGAAGGGGTGGAGCAATGAGTCCAAGTCCTTAGAGTAATGGTCCTGCCTTCCTCTTCCCAAAGTGGGTTTGTTTGCTCATCCAGTACCTGCAAGATTCTCCATCCTGAATCCTCCTCCCACGCTGGCAATGTGGGAAAAGGAATCCTGGGGGAAAGGGTAAGGGGATGGAGTCCCTTTGTTCTGGTCCGCTTCTGTTCTAAGAAGTTTCTGGCAAATACTCAAGTCTCTCTTCCTGGCAGAGATGGAGCCTATTCCTGAAACAGAAAGTTAGACCCACCTGGATAACACCCGCCTCTGAAAGTCAGGCCTGATGTAACCTGCACCCTGAGTGCCCACCTCTTCTTGGTGGGTGGAGTTCTCTCGTGGGTCTGAGGGCTGGAATTGTCTTCTGAGCAGCTCATGGACAGGCCCATCTTCGGTTCTTCCTAACCCTTCCTAGTGCTCCACTCACTACCATGTGTTGCTAAAGCGCTTTGCACTGTCATCTCCACAGCCAGACGGAAAAGGATCCCCTGAGCCTGTGCTTGTGTTAGAACATTGAAGAATCAGGAAGCTAAAGCTGGGCTTCTCCTGGAGCCCTCCCTGGACTGCCCAGCCAGAAATGCTATTTCACTTTGCTCTTTTCTTTTTCTTTCTGCTCTTTTCTCCCCTTCCTTCTCTTTCTGTTTCTCTGCCCCCACCCTGCCTCCCTCCTTTGTTCCCCTCCTTCCTTTCTTCCTTCCTTCTTTCCTTTTTCCCTCCTCTCCCTCTCTCCTTCCTTCTCCCTCTTGATCTTCCATCTTTTCTTTCTCCTTTTCTTTCCCCTTCTTCTGTCCTTCCCCCTCCTTCCTTCTTTCCCCCTTCCCTAATTTCCTTCTTCCTCTTTCCTTTTCTCTTCTCCTTCTGCCTTCCTTCTTTCCTTCCTTTTTTCTTTCCCTTCTTCCCCTCTTTCTATCCTTCCCGCCTCCCCCTCTCATTTACATTACACAATAAAGTCTTCCCTGAAGCCTCTCTAAGCTCTAACACTTGCTGGAGACCACCAAGTCCTCTGCCAGGACCCAGGACCCACCCTAGGCAGGTATTCCTCGTTTCCCAAGGAAGCCACTATACCACCCTGACACTTATGGACAGATGAGCTTAGGCAAGGCCAGACTCCATCCTGAGCCATTGACCTGAGGCCCTTGCTCACTTCCTGGTTTCTGGGTTCAAAGAATGAAGCAAGGCCCATGTCCCCTGTGTTCCTCTGGGATGTCCTCAGAGTGAATGTCCCCAGGGCCTCATCAATGGCAAACTCACTAGTCTCTACATGACTGATGATGATGATGATTATTATTATTAATATTAGCATTATTTCTACAGTTTCCTTCCACATCAAGGAAACACACTGGTCTCCTACCCACAACCATCAATTTATTACCACCCCCTCCCAACATGAAGTAATACTTACTTGAGAAGTAACCTTGCAAACTCCACAAAACTGTCTTTACCACCAACACCAGTTATTTGCAGTTTGGGTTGTGTTTGACCATGGGCTTTCTCAAAACTCTCTCCAATAATAATACATTTGTATGTAAACAACTGTGTTTTCCTTTCTCATAGTCTCTTATCCTTCCCAGAAAGCACAAAGAAGCCATAAATCTAGGTTAGTAACTTGCAATCATTTCCCCCCCAGAAACTGTTTGCATCAGGAGAGCTGCCAAGCTTAAGTGTAATTGTCTACCATACAGGGAGATGCCATGGCTTGTAAAAGAGGTACAATGGGAGAAGGGATAGTGGCAGCTAACAGGATGTGCTGTTTCCTTGCTTCTCTCTGCTCCCACACTGGGGTCCTGGGGGAAAGACTGGCCTGAGCACCCAAGGCAGAGACACTGGCTGTGTGCTCACTAACTGAGTGATGGATGAACCGGTCTATTATTTTTAATACATAATTTGACAATAACAAATGAAATAAAGGCCGCCAATAAAAAAAAATCAAGGTCAGTTTGAATCTGTTCTGATTTATCCATTTGGGAGTAGAAACAGGTTTCGATATATCAGTAATGAATGCCAAAGGTGACCGCTGTTGCTACCAGGTCTAGGAACTCTTACCAAGAGCCAAGGCATGGTGGCTCACATCTGTAATCCCAGCACTAGTGAGGCAGAGCCAGTTTGAGATCAGCTTGTTCAACACATTGAGTTCCAGGCCAGTTAGGTTTACATCCTGAGACTCTGCATAAGGAGGAAAGGAAGGAGGAAGGAAGGGCGGGAAGAAAAGGGGAGGAAGGGGAGACTGCCAGTACCATTTAAAATAAAACTAGCACCACCATCCCAATAGCACTCCATCGTCCTATTTGTCTGGTAAGCACAGGCTGCTGCATTTTCACACTGACCTGTCCAGTTCCAGAGAGTACTTTAGTCACATCTGGCTTGAGACTGAAAGGTCATGGGAGGTGCTGACTGGACAGCTCCTTGCACAGCTTAGGGGGCAGTCCCCCAGCTCTGGTTACAAAGAACAGGGAGGCTCTGGCTCCTCCTACTGGCCACAGAAAGTACTGTCCGTTTGGTATAGCAGAAGCTTACATTTAAAATGGTATCTTTCACAAAGCTGAGAATAATGATAATTACAGTAATAGCAGGGCAGGAGGGGGGAGAGGGAAGGAAGAGGAAGAGAGGAGAGATATAAAAAGGAGAACAGAGAGGAAGTAGAAACGGAGGGGGAAAAGAGGAGGAGGAGGAGAAGGGGAGCTGGAGTGGGTGAGAAGGGGTAGGTGGGTGAAGGAGAAGTGGAGAGGAATTTCCAGCCTCACCTTTGGCTACTCTAGGTTGCACATTCCACCATCTCACACTTGAACTTTGGGCTCCTCCTAGTCTGCCTGATAAGGTCTGCAGTCCTGGCCATGGATTCCTAGCCTCTGAGCTACCTGGTTCTCTTCCTGGCTCTGTGACCCAGCTATGCTTCTCTCAGGGTGGCCTATGACTCATTGCATAGCTTGGTACTCCATTCTGGAGGATCTCACAGACTCCTCCAGCTGGCTTCTTTTTATCTTTTAGACATCCATTAGGACATCACAGTCTAACCGTCAGAATCCCTCACCATGTGAAGCCTTTCAACTCCTTTTAAAACTCCTCTAGCACCTGCATTTAACTGGACCAGCCCATAGAAAATTCTGTTTCCCCCCAGGAAACAGAATGACCCATAATGCCAAGGACTTATTACCCAGAGGGAAGGGCCATATGCATATTAAGTTCAATAAATGTTTTGTTGAGGCTTTCCTTCTGCCCTGACATAGGTTATCTTTTAACTGGGTTCACCATTGAACCTGAGTCTCACCAGTTTGACTAGACTGGTTGCTAGAAAGCCACAGAAATCTGTTTTTCTTTCTTTTCTCTTCTTCTTCTTCTTCTTCTTCTTCTTCTTCTTCTTCTTCTTCTTCTTCTTTTCTCTCTCTCTCTCTCTCTCTCTCTCTCTCTCTCTCTCTCTCTCTCTCTCTCTCTCTCTTTCTCTCTCTCCCCCTCCCTCCCTCCCTCCCTACCTCACCCAGTGTTAGGATTCTAGGTATGTAATATCATGCCTGGATATTCACATGGGTTTGGGGGATCTGAACTGAGGTCCACACACCAAATACTTGACCCATGGAGTCATGCCCCACATACCCCTGCAGTCATTCAGTGTTTATGATTCTAATGGGAACCCTCCCATACATAAATTAGATAGCATCTCTACTTGTAGTTGGCCAGAATAAGCAGGCACAACAAGATACAATAAGAATTATTGTTGTCTTTGTTTTGTTTTATTTTGTTTTGTTGCAGGAAATGACCAGCCTAGAGCCCAGCACAAGTTCCAGGAGGCGATGACTCCAAGCAGACAATATAAGCAGAAATCACCTGAGTATCTGTGCCAAGGCCAACCCTACAGAAGGAGAATGTCTTAGGAACACATCTGGTCTTTCGAGAAACAGAGGATCTGTTCAGTAGAGAGAAACATGCTGAGAGTGAGGGGCTGAGTTGGTAGGGAAAGCAAAACAGGGGTGGCTAAGCTGAGGATGCGGGCTGGGGTCTCAGGTGGCTGGGAAGTGAGTCCTAGGGTCACCCTTGCTTTGCCACTGGGCTTTGGCTACTTCCTCCCACCAAGACTCCCCACCAGAAGGATTCCTGTCTTTAACATGTAACCACTGCTTTGCTTTCACTAATGTTTCAACGACCTTTCACCAGGATAAGCTTCCATTGCCTTACAAACATCCAGATTGACAGGGAACTCTTTGTAACTAAGGAAAGATATAGAAAACCAGGGAGGAGGCTTCTTTCTGTATCACTGCCATGCTCACATTTTACTAACTTTCTATACAGTCCAGGGAATGGTGCCTCCCATAGTGGGTTGGGTTCTTCACCATCAACTAACATTCAAGATAATCTCCTGCAGACATGCCCGCGGGCCAGCATGATCTGGACAATTCTTCAGTTGAAGCTTTCCTCTCAGATGATTCT
Organism: Acomys russatus; assembly: GCF_903995435.1. NCBI lineage: Eukaryota > Metazoa > Chordata > Mammalia > Rodentia > Muridae > Acomys > Acomys russatus. The sequence continues at coordinate 8,516,541 of NC_067161.1, forward strand.
AGACTACGTCAAGTTGACAACTAAAGATAGCCAGGACAAAGAAAACCATCTGCGTCCATATGTTTACCTATCACTTACTATTTTTTAAATTTTTTTATTAATTTATTCTTGTTACATCTCAATGGTTATCCCATCTTCCCTCCCTCCCATTTTCCCCTTATTCCCCTCCCCTATGACTGTTCCTGAGGGGGATTACCTCCCCCTGTATATGCTCATAGGGTATCAAGTCTCTTCTTGGTAACCTGCTGTCCTTCCTCTGAGTGCCACAAGGTCTCACCCTCCAGGGGACATGGTCAAATGTGAGGAACCAGAGTACGTGAGAAAGTCATATCCCACTCTCCACTCAACTGTGGAGAATGTTTTGACCATTGGCTAGATCTGGGTAGGGGTTTAAAGTTTATCGCTGGTGCCTTAGTTTGAGCCCCTGGGCCCAAATCTGCCTATCATAATGTTCTACTTGTAGGTTTCTAGGACCCTCTGGATCCTTCTACTTTGCTATTCTCCCATGCTTCTCTCATTTAGAGTCCCAATAGGATGTCCTCCCCTCTGTCCCAGTTTTCTGGTAAGTGAAGGCTTTCATGGGACATGCCCCTAGGGCTAGTATGCAGATATAAGTGAGTATATACCATTTGAGTCTTTCTGCTTCTGGGTTAACTCACTCTTTATGATCATTTCTAGCTCAATCCATTTATCCACAAATTTCTGGAATTCCTTGTTTTTAATAGCTGAGTAGTATTCCATAGTCTAATATCCAAAATATATAAAGAACTCAAGAAATTAAACACCACCAAACCAAATAACCCAATTGAGAAATGGGGCTTGGAACTAAACAGAGAATTCTCAACAGAGGAATATCAAATGGCTGAGAAACACTTAAAGAAATGCTCAACCTCCTTAGTCATCAGGGAAATGCAAATCAAAACAACTCTGAGATTCCGTCTTACACCCATCAGAATGGCCAAGATCAAAAATTCAAGCGACACCCCATGCTGGCGAGGATGTGGAGAGAGAGGAACATTCCTTCATTGCTGGTGGGAATGCAAACTAGTACAGCCACTTTGGAAATCTATCTGGTGCTATCTCAGAAAAATGGGAATAGGGCTTCCTCAAGACCCAGCTATTCCACTCCTTGGAATATACCCAGAAGATGCTCCAGCACACAACAAGAAAATTTGCTTAACCATGTTCATAGCAGCCTTATTCATAATAGCCAGAACATGGAAACAGCCTAAGTGTCTACCACTTACTATTAATGAAAACTAGACACGTTTTTAATTATTGTATATTATGTGTATGGGTGGTTTTTCCTGCATGTGTGTCGACTGGTGCCCTCAGACCAGAAGAGGGCATAAGATCTCCATGTTAGACACAGAAACGGTTGTGGGCCATCATCTGGATGCTGGAATCAAATCCAGGTCCTCTGGAAGAGCAGTAAGTGCTCTTAAACATTGAGCCATCTCTCTAGCCCCCAGGCAAGGCTTCATAGTTTGCTGAAGATCTGCTTCTCTGTATGTGACATGGGGACAGACAGTGACAATGATGGTGATGTGATGCACATAGTAGCAGTGACTGTTAACATGGTGAACTGCAGCCGGCAGCCATGACCAAGCAAGATGACAATCCCTCTGCATGCAGAACGAGATCTGCAAGGCTCCATCCACGTAACTCTGTATCATGATAATATTTTGAGAATTATTGTTGTGTCCCATGTGAAAGCAGCAGGAAATAAATGATATTTTATGATGGTTCAGGTACAGATGCCCTGTCTACACCTGTCACACACCCTGGACCACCGAAAGACAGAGCAGATACTAAGGATGAGAGCAGGATCAAACAAAGGACCCAAGGGTATTCTTTCTGCTATGGAGTCCATCCTGTTACTCTGCTGCCCTGGCTCTCTGCCCTGTGTGATAGGCATGTCATCCCCTCACTGTGCATGTTCACTCAGGGTTCCATGTGCTCTAAAGCAGGGGTTCTCAAACTCAGCAACACTGGTGTCTTGATAGGATAGCCCTTTAAGATGGAGCAGATCGCCAAGCACTGTGGGATGTTCACAGTGCCACAACTCCCATTCATCAAACCGAGGGGTATTCTCTCTTCCATCCCCCATCTAAGGCCAGAAATTTCTCCCAAGGGCTGTCACATGCTCACCAGGGCAAAACCCATCCCACTGGTCTGAAGCACCATCATGATGCAGCAATAGTGGACAGACAGCACTCTGATGACGTCATAAGCTCAGTTGGTTAAAGGCTAGCCCCGTAAACACCAGTCCAGTTATTCAGCACCTCTCTAAGAAGCTGAGTGTGGTAGCACGCACTTATAATGCCAGCTATGCATAGACAGGGACTGGGGGATCCCAGGGCCTCACTGGCCAGTCAACACAGACTAACTGATACTTCAAGCCAGTGAGAGGTTTCATCTGAAAAAATAAGATAGACAGTGAGGAAGGAAGATATATGAGGTTTATTTCTGGCCTACACACACACACACACACACACACACACACACACACACACACACACATACACACTCACACACTCACGTTACATAACAATCAGACAATAAATTAAAGCAATGGGCTGCTATGCTGCCTCCTCACGCCTTGCACCACACCCATACTTCTATTCACATCCCTGCTGAGTTTATGCCCCAACACCATAACAGGTTCTGTTATCATTCTCATCTTTAGATGAGGAAATATAAATCCATAGAAATAAAAATCGCCAAACTGCCGAGCAGCTGCTTCAGAATTCCAGTCCAGCTGAGACGTGACTCCTGTCACTCGACACCATCATGTAATTCGGGTGACATCACTCAGGGGGGCCGATGAGTATCAGGCCCACTCATAAGTGCTTAGTAGAAGTTTGAGGTGACTTCCACAATGTGGCTCCCCAGAAGGTCATCTGCCCAGTTATTTTTAATGTTTCACTAAAACAATAGTTGTATAAAGTGATGGGTTTCAGAGCAACATATCTATTAAATGTATCAAAGAATCAAAATACTCTGACTGTGTTCACCACACATTACCCTCTCATGCCCCAACTACTCCCTCTACCATATCTCTTCCCCCTTTACAAATGATCTCACTTTGACTTCCATGTATGCATGCATTACATGCGAGCACACTGGACACCGTGAAAAGTAAACTTCACTCCTTGAACAATGTCTAGTGCCTCTAGTTTTCTCTGACAGCGAGTCCCGCATTGTCACCGTGGTTCTCAATGCTCATTTGGGAATCTGCAGATGGATCTTCAGAAAAGCATTTAAGGCGGGAGGTGGATTTGAGAGAGAATCCAGGGAATTTGGGAGAGACCCAGTGTTGGAGAGTAGGGAAGTGAGACAGGGAAGCAAGAGAACCCAGCACGAGCATGTCATGCGATCTCTCAGCGGCTCACCACAGCCTCGGCAGGTCTCACATCTGAACGTCAGCCTTTGCTCCGTTTGAGTTTCATTTTGGGCTGAGTGCTCAGTCAACGTCAGATGACACCCTGCTAACAAAGACAACATCTTCACTAGGACTCGAGCACCCAGAGCTGACTACTGTCCACCACTGAAAGAGCATTAAGCTGTGGGTATCACCTGTCACCAGTCTCACTCACTCATTGGATGGTGACTTAGTTCAATGCCAACTTCTTTTGCCTGCTATGCTCTGAGAAAAGGTCTGGCATGCCTTCAGAGGACTTGTTACAGTGAAACTAGAAGCGCTGTTGTGAATGCAATCCATGCCTTGCCTTTTGTGTTTCACCCAACCTCAGAGAAGCCCCGTAAGGTACATGGCTTCCTTGTACTTCCATCTCACAGACAGAGAAACTGAGCAGGAAAAGCAAAATGTTAAAGATCACAAACTTAAGCTCCAGACCTCAGGTTTAAATCCTCCACTTCTGATATAAGGACCAAAGGATTTTACACTGCATTTCCAAACCTCTTTATACATACAGAAAACAAATGTATAAATATTTGTAATTATGATTATTTTTATTATCATTGTTACTATTATTATTATTTTATGTGTATGGGCATTTTGCCTGCATGCATGTCTGTGTACTACATGTGTGCCCAGTGCCCACAGAGATTATAAGGGGCCATTGGGTCTCCTGGAACTCGAGTTAAAGATGCTTATAAGCCACCATGTAGGCACTGTGGATTGAACCCAAGTCCTTTGGAAAGACAGCTGAGCCGTCTCTCTAGCCCCTAATTTTTTTATTTATGTGTATATTCACATAAGTGTAGGTGGCCCTAAATCCAGAAGAGGGTGTTGGATTCCTAACAGATAGAGTTACAGTTGTGAGCCACATAATGTGGGTGCTGGGAACTGAACTTGGTTCCTCTTCAAAAGAAATGTGTGATTTTAACTGCTGAGCCATCTATCTAGCCCCACAAACATGTGAGTAATGCCAGTACCCACAAAAAATCCTTTTCAAAATATCCCAAATATTATTCTGTAGTTCCACCTAAAGTCAGGCATGAAGGTTAAAATTAAGACTTCTCAAGGAAAAAAAAAAAGTCCCAAGTCAATGAGGTGTTAATAGTTAATGAATTTATAATCAGAACAGAAAAGGTTTTCCCTGAACGTACTAACACCTCAGAGAAAAAATGCACTGTGTCTTAGCAACACAGAGTACAGGCGATCGATTTCTTTCAAATGCACTTCATTTTCCGTCTTACTCATTTTATTACAAATGGATAAGTAAAGACGTTGAAGCCATTTAGAATGAAATATGCAACCCCGCCAAGAAGAATATGCATCGGCAGTGGTTACTGGTGGCTTCTAGAGGCTCTGCATAGTGAGATGTCTATAAATCATGGTCAAACCATGCATTACTTTGCTCACCATTTGCACATACGTTATTTCTACTTAGCTCTCCTTCTTCAATTAAGAGGCAGATGCCTCTAAACAAAGGAAACCACCAGGAATGTTCTTAAGAACACACTGTAGGTGATCTGAGGAGATATGAGTCGATGGCCAGGTTTGTGGAAACTGAGCACCAGTGCTCCGGGAGGCTCCAGGGCAAGCACTTAGTGAAAAGTGAACCCCTCTCCACGAACTGAATTGTAGCAAGTCCAGCTTTCTCTAGCAGACTTTCCCACACTACCAACACAGGCTCAGCTCTCGGTACCCCTTCATGAGTCTGCGGATATTATTTAGGGTTCCCTAGAAACGGATCTTCAGAATGGTGTTTGGGCACAGGGATTTTTGGATTTGAGAATTGATTCAGGAAGCAGTGGCCCAGGGGTAGAGAGTAGGGAAGTAAGAGAGGGAAGGGACAGAATTCAACACAAGCGTGTTATGGAGCAAGTTTCCGCTGTAGGTAACTGGGGATTATTTCCACTAAAGAAAAACACACTGGGAGCCAATGTGAACCACATCCCCTAGAGTTCTCAAACTCAGGAGGCAACAAAGCCCGTTAGTTCCGCCCCAATTCACACTCAATACTTGACAGAAGACTTATTTTGTTTTTTGTGAGAAGGGGAACTGTTTTCTCCATGTTTATTCCACACCGCTCCCATTCTTCCACAGTTGGTTTAATGTCAACTTGACACAACATGTCGCCACTTGAAAAGAGGGAAACTCAATTGAGAAAATACTTCCACATACATTCTAGCTGTAATGTGCTTTCCTAATTAGTGATTGATGGAGGAGCCCATTGTGGGTGGTGCCATCCCAGGACTGGTGGCCCTGGGTCCTATAACAAAGCAGGCTGAGCAAGCCACCATGAGCAAGCCAGTAAGCAGCACTCTGCCATGGCCTCTGCATCAACCCCGACCTCCAGGCTCCTGCCCTGTTTGAGTTCTTGTCCTGACTTCCTTAAATGATGCCTATGCTATGGATGTGTAAGACAAATAGATCCTTTTGAAATTGGGTTGGTTGTGGTGTTTCATCAAAGCAAGAGAAACTCTAAGACAATGGGCATGAGTAGAGTGGAGTCAGCAACAATAGAGAGTTCTTTGAAATGTGTGCATAGAGTAGAAAACAGTGACATTAGAGATGTCTTGATGGCATGAATGTGGTGGAGTCTAATGACCACAAAGAGCTGGCAGGGACGGAGGCATGTAGGTAGCACAGAGTCAAGTGACTATAGAGATCTTGGGAGGGGTATGGGTAGAGTAGAATCTAGTGATTACAGAAAATTTCCAGGAGGAAACTTATGTTAAATTGTCAGCATTGAGACATGCACACTCTGTGCACGTACATACCAGTACAGGTCTCAAAGTGGGAGGCAATGATGTAGCTTCTGGTTGCTCAGTGTCTCTTGAAAGGAGGAATGGGAAAATAGTGGCTTTGCAAGCATTGTCGCTCACATTCTCAGAAAGAATGAAGACCCCAGGTCTCTCCTTAACTATGAAATTTCACTGTGACACATGCAAATGTCCCATGGCTACCAAGATGCAGGGTAAAAAACGGTCTCTGAAATGCCTATCAAAACTCAGATCCTTGGACCACCCTAGAGATTCAGGAAATCTAAGGGTAATATCAGGAATCAAACAAACCATGCACATGCTCCTGCAAGCATGCACACGTATGCACACACCCACACACATGCACACATCCCAGGTTAGGATTCTGGAGATGCCAATTCTTGTCCCATAAAGGCAACTCAGAGTCAAGTCTGGCTGAACAGCTCTTGTCTTTTCTTAGCCTTGTTTGACTCAAGGATAAAGAAGACAGTTTCCAGGTGAGGTACATCAGCAGCTGTTGGTATAGCAGGAAAGTGATTGTGGAGCCATCTCCATCCTCTGCAGCTGTGTCTTAGAGAGTCTGAGGTGACAGCATTCCTTCCATTAGCATCACCAAAGAGTGTCACCAATGTGGCAATGGCACACGCTCTTTTATAGTTGGTAATAAAGAAACCCAAGACACACATTGAACACTGGAGGACAGCCAACAGTATGCTCTTGCATCTCTCTCTCCTTTTATTCTATAAAGCATTTTCCAGGTATTAACCACTGTCCATGGATTGACACAAGAAGGGGGACCAATGAGAGAGGCAGTCAATGAAAAGGCCATCGGTCTATTTGCTTTCACTCCCTCTCCCTGCTTTGATGCATCTCTGTGTTCAAAAGCTCCAAGATGAGCTCTCTTGCTGTTATTCCGTCAGGCAATTAAGCGACTTGGCAATAAAAGCAACCACTTTTTTTCCTGGACTCATTCACAGAGAATACAGAACAGCGCAGGACAGATGTTGAACCAAGACATAAGTACTTTTCTGAACACACTTCTCATTGCCAAAGCTAAATGGTTTGCCAGAGCATTGATTCCAGAATCCTCCTTCTCTCCTGGGATCTTTTCCCACCGACTAAACCCTCCTTCTGCTCCCTCTTCACGTGTCCTGGCCACCAGGGTAAGGATGCTTCAAGGTTCTCTAATTTTCACCCACCCTCTGCCTCAATGCTTGGCCTGCCTGAGCCGAGTTCCTGGTAGGGGCCCACCTGTCATCTCTAAGCTCAGTGAGAACACTGCCTCTGACTTACCCATTGCCCTACTGCAGTTGGCTTTCCTGTACACACCATTCCACTGAAGCATTGGGCTTCTCCTCTTCCTCACTGTTGACCTTCAAGGTCATGAGATGGGGGCAGGCTACAGCCCACCAGAACAGAACAACTCACAGCTGTGGAGTAGCTGTAGCAAGCATGTGGAGAGCATGAGGCTGCTTGCTCGCATCTTGACCAACTGGCAGCAAAGACGAACATCCAAAAGTGGGGTCAGGTTTCAACCCAAAGGCCTGCCCCTCAATGACACACTCCTGTCAGGTAAAGTCATACCTCTTAAAGGATCCATAACATCATAAAAGGTCACTACCATCTGGGGACCAAATATTTTAAATGCATGGGCTGGCAGGATATACCACATGCAAGCCATAGCTCTCTCTCTCTCTCTCTCTCTCTCTCTCTCTCTCTCTCTCTCTCTCTCTCTCTCTCTCCCTCCCTCCCTCCCTCCCTCCCTCCCTCCCTCCCTCCCTCCCTCCCTCCCCTCCCTCCCTCTCTCTCTCTCTCTCTCTCTCTCTCTCTCTCTCTCTCTCTCTCTCTCTCTCTCTTTCACATTCTCATGTATTGAGCATCTCTATAGTTCCTGGTGTCTCCCTGCATCTGAACTGCTTCCTCCTTTCCCTTTGTTTATCTTCTCTGTGCAGACAGTAGACATTGTCCTCTTTAAATGACAACTGCTCAGTGCCCTATTCTTCATACGCTACTCACATTTCTTCCTATGGATGCCACTGATGTCCCCATGGCTGCTAGATCTCAGGGCATCTCTAGACTTTTCACCTCTCAGCTACATTCCCACCCCTATATTTCCAGTGCAAAACTGCATCCTCCCCCCCTGGCTATCTGCCAGACATCTGGGCTGCTGTTTAGACTCGATCCAGTCATCATTTGGCAAGCATTTTTTGAGTGCCTAGTATGTTTGCAAAATAAATTAGCAACAAATTTCACTGTATTAGTTGGCTCGTGCTAGGGTAAGTATTTGCTCCAAAAACTTAGAGGTTCAGAACAGCAAACATTAACTCACAGTGTCTGTGGGTTGGGGTGTGGCTCATCTTAGAGGGGAGTGTTAGTTCAAGCTCACTGGCAAGGCCTTCATCAGAGTATCAGGTGTGGGTACATCATCTTCTCGGAGCTTGATGACAAAGGTTCTGTCTCCACATCCACTACAATGGTTAATAGGCATTGCCAGCCCCACAGGACCTAGGAACCCATAGAGAGGTAGATGTCTTCTGACCTACACATCATTTCATGGCACATGTACACACAAACATAAATATCACACACACTAAAAATATTATTTAAATATTTTATTAAGAGAGGAAGTGGGCTGAGCACCAGCATGCATCTCTCCACTTCCTGACTGCAGATGTGATGTGACCAGCCACCTCAGGATCCTGCTATCAAACCTGCTCCACCCTGAAGGACTGAGCTCTCACACTGTGGCCTGAAAGAAAGCCTTCCTTCCTCTAGCTGGTTTGCCTTTAGCAATGATGAACAGAGTTAACACACAACTCATACAGTTGTTGGCAATCAGCCACCCTCCCTGTCTCATTTCAGTGGTCAGCTCTCAGCATGGCAACTGGGCTCCTTCAGGACAGAAGAGCAAGTGAATACCTGAGGGTGAAGCCAACGTTTCTGTAGCCAAATCTCAAAAGAAACAGATGATAATTTCTACGTGTGTTACCTTTCTTGTTGCTGTAACAAGATAGAAACAACTCAAGGGAGAAAGAGTGAGTTTGGGCTTATAATTTAAAACAAGGTATTTCATCATGGCGGAGGAGGCCTGGAAGCAGTCAGTTCTGTTGCATCAGGCCTGTGCATATCACCTCCTATTTCCTGTGTGTGTGTGTGTGTGTGTGTGTGTGTGTGTGTGTGTGTGTGTGTGTTCACATGCCTGCAGGTTCCTGGAGAGGCCAGAAGATGGAATCATGTCCCCTGGGCCATAATTGCATATAACTGTAGGTCCTAAGAACTGAACTCAGGTCCTCTGCAAGGTGCTCTTGCTCTCAGAGCCATCTCTCAGCCCAACCTTCGCAATTCTTAGCAGAATATAGACCGGAAGTAGTAAGAGGCTTGAAGGCCTTCCCCCTAGAAACTCTCCTCCTCTCTATGGGCTCCACATTCTTAAGGTTCCACAGCCTCCCAAACGGCACCTTAAACCTGTGGGGAGCATGTCACATTCACACCGCAATATTTTTGGTTGTTCTCCATTCAGAAGCAATGTGTCTTTGCCCACACTCCAAAACAGGGAGTCACGTGAGCGTCGTATGGCGCCATATTAGTAGACACTACCACAATCTCATTTCAGTGACACACAGAAATCATGGCAGGGATGTGGGGTGAGGGGAAAGATGACAAGATCCAGGTGTGATGGTACACAGCATTCACCACAGCATTCAAGATGCCGAGGCAGGAGGATTGTGAGTTCAAGGTCTGTTCGGGCTACATAGCAATCCTCTCAAAACAAACAAGGGGCTAGGGAGATAACTCAGTTGGTGAAGTGCTTGCTATACAAGCACACAAGGACCTGAGTTCGATCCCCGGCACCCATATAACAAAGCTGGATGCAGTCATATGTTTTTAATCCTCGCCCTGGGAAGACTGAGACAGACAGGTCCTGAGCTCAGTGCCCAGCCATCCTAGCCTCATGAGGAAACCTGGGATCCCAGTTCGAGACAGAGTCTCAGCACAAATCAGTTTAAACTAAAAATGGGATTGGTGGACCTCCAGGATGCCAATTCCAGCAGGCACTGGCTGCAGGCATTGCTGCAGCCAAATACTGGGGCAGGGAGGACTATCTGTCTACAGGCTCATTCCTGCTTCCTGCTTCCTGCTGCCAGTAGCCTCTTGGTTATCTGGTCAGGGTTTTGAAAGTTTAAGCATCACACAACACATTTCACCAAGCTAATGACCCTGACAAAAGGAGATGCTTTTATCTAAGGGAGTTCTAAGAGAACCTTTAATATGGCTACCAGCCTATCGCTGAACTTTCCCTGTCAACACACTACTGCTCTGACAGACCAGGCCTGTGGAGCCAGGTCTGTACTTGTGCACTGAAAGTGCCTAGTTAGGAAATGGATGAAGTAGGTGGCTTCTTAGGGGAAACTAGGGCCCTATCAGTATAAGGGAGATGCTGAGAAGCAAACACTCAGAAGTGATACACCTCAAACACGGGTAAGTCTCTTGGCTGTAAACAACTTTGGGATGTGGAGATGGCTCAGAGAATAAGAACAGTTGCTGGACCAGCATGAGGACCTGAGTGTAGACTCCGAGCACCACATTAAAAGTCCTGTACAGTCTTGCACACATCAGTACTGAGTGGAGAAAGGGCACTGCTGGCCACCCTGTCTATCTGAAGCAGCAAGCTCCACATTCCGTGAGCGACCCTTCCTAAAAGGCATATGGCGGAGAGTGACAGATCAGACACATGACATCCTGTTCCACCTTTCACAACTGTGAGCATATACAACAGTAAACAAGCAACACGTTCTCATGTTTCTCCATCACCTTTGAAAGGGAGCTCAGGCATCTTTACTTGACGTGTGCATCTCCATCAGAGAGCCCAAGCCAGCCTTCCTATTGTTATCTATAGCACAATGTGTACGTACACCTATCTTTACAATGTTCAAACATGGCATAGTCCATCAATGAAGTCATACCCAAGAACTGTGCAAGCCAGTTTTTTTTTAAATCAACAAAAATGGTCAAGCAAGAAGGCACGAAAACAACCTGAGTTTGATCCCTGAGACCACATGGTAAAAGGAAAGAATCAATTCTTGCAAGTTGTTCTCTGAACAGCGTGTGCACATACACACACACACACACACACTTTTAAATTGATATTAAAATATCACAAAACATGTTTCTAATAAATTTATGGTTTCCTGCTGGCCACATTCATAGCTGTCATTGGCTCCATGCAGCTGCACACACTGCAGATTATATACATGTGTGCATGTAGTGGACATGTTTGACACTTCCCTACAGACAGCTATGCATTTTTGCATACACGACCTGTGCTCTGCACAGACCCTGCAGCCACATTTGCCTGGATGACTCAACTTTGACCTCCTCAGCTGCCATGCAGACTCCCACTGACGACCCTGTTCAAAGTATCCTTTAGGAAAAATCCACCCAGCTTCTCTGGGCTGAATCAGCTGCTCCTTTCCCAAGAAATCATGTGAACATCTCCACTCAACAATGGTTCTCCACAGAGGCAATGCTGTCCCCCAGGAGCTGTCTGGCAATGTCTAGAGACATGCTTTTGGTTGTCATGAGTGGAAAGGGGATTTCTGGTATTGAGTAGGGAGTAGAATGGAGGGATGCCTCTGGGTACCCTTCTGTGTGCATGCATCCCCTACACAGGGATGCAACAATCCATTTCAGATTGTCACTGGGCCAGGACACAACACTCCTTCTCTCCTGCAACACTTAAGGCCTCATATTACAATGATCAATTTCATCGTCTCCTGATTAAACCAGGAACTCCTCAGGGCTAGAGATGCTGCTCTCGGCCTGTCAGTTTCCTCTCATCTCTGGCAGGTGCCTGGCCCATCGCAGGTGCTCAATAAACATTGGCAGATGAGGGAGGGAGGGAGGGAGAGAATTACTGCCCAGATGGGCTCATGAAACATAATCCAAGAAATCCAGTTCCTGGAAGGCACTATGTTTCTTTGCATGGTTATTGTATTTGAAAATTCCAGCTGCAGGATGTGGTATGGCCCTCACCCCTCACCAAGAAGCTAGCTGGGAAAAGGGTCAACGTTTGATGCTAGGCTCACGTGACTTGATCTGCAAGTATGCGATGGTCTGTTTTCGTGTCTATTAGTCATTAGTACGACTTTAAAAAAAAAAATAATTTTCTAAAGTCAAAGGAAATCTCTACATGCTCATTGGAACGTACAGCCCGGGGGCTGCAGAGCTGGTACAGTGGGTGAAGTGGGCCCCCACACACTTACGAGAATGTACACTTAGATTCTCAGAACTCACATACAAACTGACTCTGTAGCAGGCATCTGCAATCCCAGTACTCCTGTAGCTAGATAGGAGGCAGGGAGGAGGGAATTTCTACAAGCTCATGGGCCAGCCAGCCCGGCGTGTGAGCAGAAAACAAGAAATCCCAGTCCAAGGTGGCAGATGAGGACGGATTCCTGACAGTGTCCTCTGATCTCTGTTTGGATACCTTGGCACACACGCACCCATATTCATATACTCACGCACATAGATCCCATACCCCTGCTAAGAACGTGTGTGTATACATGCATGCATGTGTATGTGTGTATATCTCCACACTGTTGTCATCTGAAGTGTTTGTGCAACCAAAGTTCATGACCCTCTTCCCCAGCCAATTCTAGCCATGTGCGATGTCTTCATCATCCGTCGCTCACCTGAGTAAGAAGCACGCGTGCCACTGAGAGCTCAGCGTCCCATGTGAGGTCCAACATGTTTCTCAGAAAGGACATTCAAATGTCAGACAGAATGACTTGCAGCTAACGCCAATAGAAGGCACTCACAGGTTCACCGGGTCAATAAAGCTTATTAGAACCATCTTAGGGCTGCGTATTGATACAGCCTGATGAGGACCTCTGAAGTCGGGTGCTAGCTCATGTCTACAGGCATTCAATAGGCCGTTCCAGAGGGGGAAATGAAATGAAGTGCGCCTGTCATTTTGAGAGCTCATGTTCACTGAATAACACAGCTGAAGCAGGCGGGAAAAGATGTTTGCGTTCCTGTGATGCAGACCTTTCCCGTGCCTCTTTCTTCATGTTCCCGTCTAGTGAAGAATTCCAGCACATCAGCATCATGTTTGCATGTCGCAGCTACTCGTTTTTATTTAACAAACACTCAGCGAGCATTTTCCATTACGTTCTTCTAAATCTTTGCAAATATTAACGGTTTTAATCCTCATTAGGATGCTGTGAACTGTTTGTAACATTGCTATCTGGCAGAGAAGGAAACCGAGCCTTGGAGAAACTGATTGCCGTGCACAGGGTAGACCTGGGAGATGGCTCAATGGGTACACTGCTTGCTGTGCAGGTATGGAGATCTGAGCTCAATCCCCAGAACCCACATAAATGGCCAAGTATGTGGCATGCACCTGTAATCCTAGAACTGAGGAGGAAGAGCCAGGGCAATTATCCCACTGTCCCGGCCCAGTGTCTCATTAAAAAAATGGATGGGGAATAAAAACTGAAGTCGCTTGTTGCCCCATATTTGACCACCTCCCCTTGGTGTGTAGGCCTGGTTGCACTCAAAGAAAGAATAAGCAGGTTACCAAGATGAGACTTGATAGCCTATGACCATATAGTGGGAGAGGAGGTCCCCCTTGATCATAGACCTAGGGGAGGGGAATAGGGTGAAAGAAGGAGGGGGGAGGAAGAATGGGAGGAGACAAGTGATGGAATAACAATTGAGTTGTAATCTGAATAAATTAATTAAAATTTAAAAACCTGAAGTTGTTTCATAACATCCAGTAGCACTGATTCAGGCATATGCATGTACACGCACATTGACATGCAAACACACATGCACACATGTACACACTCACAACCATACGCATGCATGCATATGGACACTCACATACACACACATACATAACATAGGCACAGACACACACACACACACACTCGCACGCACGCACGTACGCACACACGCGCGCACACACACACACCATACTCCATGGCAGTTTGGGTCCAGAAACAATGGCACCAGTCAATCAGGAGCTAAGTCTTCTGAAACCATGAGCCAAATGAAATCCCCATGTCCTTCCTTAAAACCTGTCCTCAGATATCTTGTCACAGTGATCCCAACTCTGACAACAGCCAGAGGCAGCAGCAGAGCCCTCATGCAAAGGCAGGCTGTCTGCTTTGGGAACAGGTGACCCTAACTATTGAACCACCCTGTCTCCTATGGTCTACTTCCAATTCTTTCAGTCAATCTCAAGTCAAAATTCAGTCTGCTCAACAGTTCTGGAAGGCTGGGGTCTTGGGTCTCTTGACAGAGTAAAAATGTCTACCCTGCTGGACCCTGCTTGCTGTGTAGCAAAGGGGCAGACATAGGAGGAAAGGCTGTAGGTGGGACACAGATGTACTCTTTCTCTGGGAACCTGAGACCCTGAGTCTGTGGATGTGCAGATGAAGATACTGAAGTTTAGAGAGGTTAGGGAACTTGGCCAAGGCTCCAGACCTAGTGAACAACAGAAGCTACGCTGGAACTTGGCAGGATCCCAGAGGGAAAGCCGTGGTCCACTCCAAATGGAAGCAACACAAGATGTCGCCTGATTTAAAGGGAATTAGTGACAAAAGTATAGCAGGTGTGAAGCAAAGACCCTGGACTGAGACCAGAGAAACCATGCCTAGGAGTCTAGACTCAATGATTGTGGGAAGACTGGAGCCAAGTGCAGTTCTAGAAGGAATTCTCTTTCCTCATATTTATCATGGAGAGAGAGAGAGAGAGAGAGAGAGAGAGAGAGAGAGAGAGAGAGAGAGAGAGAGAGAGAGAGGAGGGAAGTCATTGAGGAGAGGAGGAAAGGGGATGAGAAACAGCAGAAGAACAAGAGAGGGAGAGGGAAGAAAAGAAGGTACCAAACCAGTGAGGAGCACTGCATGCCAGAAGCCGAGGCTCTGGGAAGCAGGCTAGGCTAAAGGAAGAATCCCACGGAAAGTGATATGGTTTGCTCTCCATGGCCTGCCTCAGGGCAAACACGCAAACCAGTTCTTTTCCATCTTTGAAATGCAAAAGCAGCATTTTGCTTTCCAGGCCTTGACTCATCCACAAACCCTGCAAACTCATGAGCTATGCTTGGGTGTTCCCCTGGAGATCTGGGCCTCTGAAGGCTCCACAACAGAACACCTGGAGCCAAAATGGCAGTGGGCATCATTCCTGCATTTCACCCAACATCCTGGGGTGGCAACTGATTGGCTTTCTGACAGCTGTATGTCCAATTATCCTGCATTGCTTACACACTCATGACACTCTCAGCTTCAAGGGTAAGTCAAAGAACCTACCCTAGAAAGCAGCGGAAGCTTGTGTAACTAACCCATGCAGCCACCAGCTTGTGGACCTGATGTCTACCCCAAGAGCCCCAAGTTCTGTACCCACTGTGCCTTCAGCTCTGCCTTACCTCACACAGGATGTACATCTGGGTAGTCCATGCCGGCAGGTGTGCTCTCTCTGGCTTTCTGGAGGGCCATCCCATGGGGGACAACAGCAGAGAGGGAAGGAAAAAAGAGGGTGAGGCCCAGAAACAGACTCCCAGAAATGCTCTCCTTGTAGGGAAGTGGCCAGATAGCTGTGCCATGAACAAAATTCCCTAGCTCTTTTGACCAGAGGATTAGCAGCTGCTGTTCTCACTGCCCCTCAGGTATTTGATGAGGAAAATGTCTTTCTTGTTTGTAGCCCATGGTCTATCCCCTCCCCAGACTATAATCCCTGACAATCCCTCCTTGCTTTGTCTCATTAGTCCTTCAGCTCAGGTCACTTGCTCAACTCAACTGTTGCACTCGTTTTTTTCATAGGGACTCCTCCCCACACCAAATTCCTATAGCTCTTGGGTAAAAACAAAGCTCCCTTATCTGCCCACAAAGGCAATGCTGAGTATGCCATTTAAGAAAGCCAATGTAAAGCTGGGGGAAGACAGTTCAGCAGGAGGCACTTTCTACAGAAGTATGAGGACTGGAGTACAGAAACCAGCATCCGTCCAGGGCCAGGTGGGCCCTTGAGAGGTGAGAGGCCTCTCAAGGATCCCGTGAGAAGCTTGCTACCCAAAGTAGCCCCATGGGTCAGCAAGAGATCCAGCTTCGATGAGTGGTGTAGTAAGACTGAGAAAGACATTTGATATCAATCTCCGGCCTCCAAACACATGCGCACATGGGCATAGCTACGCAAGCATATGTCCCCCACATATATGAACATACATACACACATGCCACACACGTATGAAAAAATAGGAAAGAAAAGAAAGCCCAGTGTGTGTTCTAAATAATTGCTCTGGCCTACGTTCCTACAGTTTTCACTTTAAAAACTCACTCCCTGATGGACCCACATCCTCGGGAGGGGGCATGAAAGGAGAGTAGAATGCAGGAGGGTGTCTCACTGCAGAAGAGCTACAGGGGTCTCAGACAGATGAGTGAGGTTACAGATGTTGCTGCTGTCTAAATCTCTGTTCCCCCACCCCCCAAAAAATTCACCATGGAATAGAGTCAGGATGTGGGTCAAATGAATGTCCCTGCATAATCCAAGAAAGACGATCTGGGTAGATGGTTTAGTTGGTAAAGTGTTTATGTGCATCCCTGGGCATCTGAGATTGGCTCCTTGACACCCACATAAAAGCAAGGCACAGCAGCACGTGCTGGTTACCTACATGCTGGGGGAACCAGAGACCAACTGGCACATCCCAGATGCTTACTGGCTACCCTGGCTAGCCAAGCAGGCTCTGGGTTCAGTGAGAGATCTGGCTCAAAAACTAATACAGAAAGTGATTGACACATACACTCAATGCTGACCTCAGATCTCCACGCTTGTGTACACATGCATGCGCACCCACAGCAGTGCCATACCCCAAATCCCTTCCTGCCCTGCCCTGCCCTGTCTCTCATTGTCCACTCAGTATAGCATTCATCCTTCAAAGCTGTTTTTCCTCCCTTTCTGAGTTGATTTCTTAAAATAAAAGACCGCTTTATACCTCTGGTCAGACTGTAAAATCCACAGAGGTCAACCTGTCTTAGGGCTTCAAATGTTTGAAAATAGGAGTCAGAGATAGTGGTTCGCACCTATAAACCTAGCTGGGGAAGGCCGATGTCAGAGGAGTGTGAGTTCAAGGCCAGTATGGGCTACACAGCACAGTTATGTCTCAAAATAATAAAAGTATGTTTCCCTGCCCATACAGAAACCCTGGTCACATATTTATGTGAGAGAAGACAGGCATTCAGGCTCTTGGGAACAACACGGGGGTTTGCAGTTGGAAAGAGAAGGACAAATCATAAGTACTTTTCTAGAACAGATGGCTTAAGTAAAGAATATACTGTTGTGTAGTCAATAAAAATCATAGCAAACAGAATACTTGATGATATGAAATGATGTTTTTTAAACACTGTTGAATACAAGGTTGGTGGTCCACATTTTCATTTCCTGTACCTGTGAAGCTGAGGCAAGATGGGGCTCAGAAAGTTCAAGACCATCCTGAGCTACAGAGCAAGGACCTCTGTCAGGAATATACTTATAAGGAGGAAGAGGAGGAGGAAGGAAGAAAAAGACATGGGAGGAATGGAGGGAGGGAGGCATTGTATTCAGGGCAGGTTGCAGTGCAGTATAGAAATGTACATCAGGGACATGAAGTACATAGGATCTCCATTAGACAAGCTGATGGTTATGGGAAAGACAGCCTCTTTGTGCCTCCCTTCCACCTTAACTCACAGCTGGTGACAGGCAATGGGCATCTGGAGCTAGGCTTAGCTTCTGACACCAGAGAACACAACTCCTGCTGTGGCCTCATGGGTCTATAGACACCGTCAATAAATGTGGATGGAACTCTTAATTCTTAGATGTTTGCATTCCCCAGTATGTCCTTGGTACTTTACTGGGCACAAAAATACAGCCAGGAGTCAAACAAACACAGCCCTCACCCTTGTAGGATCTATGGTTTAGAACGGGAAAGGGGGGCAACAAACTACCAGGCAGAGACTAAACCCAGCCTGCCTCTGTTTTTGTTAATAAAGTTTTATTTGCACACAGTGTGTTCCTTCCTTGATATAGTTCCTCTGACCTGTTTTCTACTCCAGGGTAGAATTGAGTTATTGGTCACATATGAGGGTGTGTGGCCTAAAGAGGTGAAACGTTTACTCCAGAGACACTATTTGGAAGCCATCTCCCTGCCCTCTGGGCTCTTATATCTTTCTGCTCCCTTTTCCATGGTATTCCTTAAGCCTTAGGGGAAGGGTACAATATAGATGTCTCATTTAGGGCTGAACTCACAGCAACTGTGGTCAACTGCACATGACCAAGCCAGGGACAATTTCAGCCTGGATGGGGAAGGGCTATGAAGCAACACCCATTACTTAGTAGCTACTAGCATTCCATGGCTTCTGGGAGTCGGAGAATCAGTTTTCTTCAGGGCTTGTAGTACTGATTGGATTAAAGAGTTTCTAAAAAAAGAAATGAAGAAGACATGAACCTTGGAAGCAGGTGGGTCAGGGAGGAGTTAAAGGGGTGGGAGTTGGGGGTGAATATGCCCCAAATACATTTGCACACATGTATGATATTCTCAAAGAATATTTTTAAAGATGTATTTACTCTATGAGTCTTTCCAGAAAGGCCTGCCAAGCTCTACAGTGAGAACTTGCAGCTAACACTGTTGGAGCCAACATTCTCATCCTCCTCCCACCCCGGAAAACCGAAGCTCTCCATTTGCCTGCCCTGAGACAGCACATCCGCTATAGCCAGAGGAGCCCCAGCTCTATTCCTGCCTTGTGTTACTGACCACAGGTCTGACCTCTGAGCTAGAGAAGGGCTCCTCCTGCAGAGCTCAGGGGAGCATCCTCATAATTAGCAGGGCTGCCAGTGGCAAAGTGCTTTGATGAAGGCAACCCAAGCATCGCTCTCCCACTTGGTGGGTCCTGCTGCAAAAATAAGGATGAGCTCAATACGGGGGGGGGGGGGGTGTACGCCTTTAATGTCAACACTCAGGAGCCAGAATTAGGCAAATCTCTGTGAGATGAAGGCTGGAACGGTCTACATAGTGAGCTCTAGGCTATCCAGTGTTCCCAAAGTAAATGAACAAACAAACATACAAATGAATAGATGATAGATAGATAGATAGATAGATAGATAGATAGATAGATAGATAGATATGACAGACAGACAAACAGATAGAAGGAAGGAAAATAAATAGATGATAGATAGATAGATAGATAGATAGATAGATAGATAGATCCTTTTCCAGAATTACCTGTCTTACATTAGTTATAAGCACATTATTTAATATAAATGAACTGTTCCACATATTAGCAACAATGTCCATGCCATCAATTTTAAGGGACTGCTCAGGAAAAGGCAGAGTTGCATCATTCCACCCAAAACACAAAGGTCAAATGCTATTAATTAATGCAGAGTCACAACTGACTGCAGCTAAATGGGTATTCTTGATTATGGCTCCTTGATTGAGAGCTAATGCCTCATTAATCTTAAACACACCAACCCAAGAGCATGTGAGAAGTCAAACAGAATAATGGCCAGCATTTGGTGAACAACAGCCTCATGCATGCTGGATAGGAAGCTGCACACACTACCATGACTGTGTGCTTGCTGCTCCCTTCCCCAGGTGGAGGCCGGGACTTCTCCATCACCCCTCCCAGCCACAGGCATCTTCAAATAAGCAGGTGGAGAGGCATTTTCTCTGCCGTGTTTTCCACATACATGCTACAGAAAGGATAATGGATGGGTTGCTATGGCTCAGAGCCCAGGGAGCATCACTCTTGAGGTCCCAGTGTCCACACACCTCCATTTATTTATCATGGGTAAGTGGATGGAAGACAGAAGGTCAGTGGCTCGACCTTGTGGTCATGGCTCGGTCTCCATCCATTTCAGTTTAGACAGATCAGTTCCTTTGGGTCTGAAATGGCCTCAGGGTGAGGAAAAAAGGACAGAAGACCTGAGCCCAGAGTCGCCTGGGCTGGCACTGTGTGTCCCCCCACAGTCTCGACTCTGCAGTGTGGGGCATCTGTTGTTTTGCCAGTCTTCCTAGGGTGTCCTTCCAGTGATTTAAGCTTCCCTCAAAATCCTACAGAGACAACTATGAAAATCTCTACCCAGGCCTGGGGCATAATTAGTCCATAACATGAGTGCTATGAAAGTGTGGGGACATGAATTTGACCCCCAGAACCCATGTAAAAAAATGAATGGGGAAGAAGGGAAGAATGGGAGGATACAAGTGAGGGGATAACAATTGAGATGTAAACTGAATAAATTAATTAAATTAAAAAGTAAAAAGATAAATGAAAACCCAGACATGGTGACACTAGCTCAAAGTCTGAGAATGGGGAGGATCCCAAGGGCTTGCTGGTCAACCAGCCTCTTTCATTCAGTGAGTTCCAAGCCAAAATGTGGATGACACCAAAAGTTGACACCTGAGGTTGACTCTTGGCATCAACATACGTACATACTCAGATACTCAAACGCAAACACACACACACACACACACACACACACACACACACACACGAGAAAGGCCTCACTGCCTCCATGTGCATTCACAGAACACACATGCACACACAGAAAGAGCTGGTGAGTCAGAACTGCACGAGGGTTCCACACGTGAAGTCGAGGAAAGAACTCAGCTTTACACACTGGCCAGAGGTTTGGTGGGGAGCTTCAGCCTGTATTCTCCAAGTCTCTATCAATGCTGACTCTATGCCTTGTTAAAAGAGAAATGTCTGGAGAAAAGGCTGAGCAGGGAAATCTCTCTGAGAGAAACAAGAAGAGCTTGCCAGGTATAATAGCATGCAGCCCTTAATGTCAGGCTCCTCCAGGTACACACACCCAGGCAGGCTGCCGCTGAGCTCCTGAAGGTGCCTCGCACCACTGCTCTTTCTCCATCAGCCCCCTCCCAGTGGGTTTATGCTTGTGAGTGCAGGTGGCAGGGAGGTGGCAGGACCATGGGGCTCTGGTCAAAGTGTCACGGTCTCCCCCCCAGAGATAGACTATGAAAGGATGGTAAGCAGATGTGGCACCGAACCATGTCCCACTCCTAGAGCACCTGCCTCACAAAAGTAAATAAAATTATATTAAAGACAGAGATATTAGAGGCTCCAGTAACATAATCATAAAGTAATCACCTTGAATTAGGATAATGGCCGTGTCCAAGTCTTTATTGCATTTATTTTGAATATCGTATTCTTTCAACTCTCATTATTTTAATTATGTTCAATTACAGACATTTGCATATGCTTTCTCATGGATATTAGTGAGGGGAAAAGACTTCCCTGAGTTAAGCGATGAACAGATACCCCACATTAAATCACATGTGTACCTCCAGAAAATCTGATTTAGCTGCAGTTCAAAAGAGGTCCCAACTTGAAGCCAGGGAGCTTCTGTGGTGATGTGGGAAGCGGGAATGTTGAGCTGGTCACCCAGACACTGAGCTGGAAGTGGGAAAGGCAGAATGAACCGAAGAAGACGGAGAGAGATGAGAACTTCCATCATCTTTCCCAAAAGGAAGAGATGCTGCTCTTGTGGAGACAGCTACGGGAGGGGAGAACAAAAAGCCCTGTGGACTGAGGACCGCCAGGCCTTACTGTGCAGCTGTTAGAAGAAACAGCTTGTGGGAGGAAAAAGAAAAGCTTACCAGACTCAGGAAACCTGTAAGACTCAGGAAGACCCTGAAACTTACAAGACTCCTGAGGCCCCTCCCCAGGTCCCTCCTTAGGCCCCTCTCCGAGGCTACAAAAGCAGTAAGCAATGGCTGAAGAAGAGATTCTTCAGTGGAGCTTGCTGAAAAGTGGGCAGGGAAACCCTGGGAATGAGGCTTTTGTGAGCCATTATAGGGCTGGAATCAGCCCTTCTGTGATGCATCTGTTCTGAGGTCACTGCAATCCTGTCATGACCCCAAAGACTCACTGGGTCATCAAGCTGAACTTGGATAGAACTGGTTTTTAAGTCTGTCACCAGCACCCTATCTGGGGTGACTAGATATTTGTTTACATCCCTGCAGTAAAAGCCCCACAGCAGACCCCAACACCCCAAAGGTTTGCCTTGTTCCATCATTCAGAACAAACTTGGCTTCAGGGGTAGAAGAAACAATGAAATCCAGTCTGATTCTGAGATTTATGTTTCACAGGGTGCAGAGAGGGCCCTAGGGTAGGATGGAGACTTCTGCAGTCTGGCGGAATGAAAGCCTGGAGCACAGAGACTAAGGTGTTTCCTCTCCACTGGGCAAGTGAACTAACCCTCCTCTCCCTGCTCCCAAGCCCCGCAGCCCCACCCCACCCCACCCCAGTCCCCGCACCCTTCCAAAAAGGCCATGATGCTGAGGTTGCCTGGGCCATTCACACGGCAGCACACTCCCTTCTTTCTGCATAGTCCTTTCTCTACTTAAAGGTCTATAGTTCAGGGCTGGGGAGGTGCTTCAGCCAGTGAAGTGTTTACAATGCAAGCAGGACCTGAGCTCAGCCCCAAGAACCCATGTACGCAAACTGAGTCAGTTGGCACACACTTGTGTTCCCAGTGCCAGGGGCAGGGATGGAGACAGGTGGATCCTCGAAGCTCTCTATTCAGCCAATCTGGCCATCCTAGGGTTACTGTTGCCAGGATTAAACCCAATATCCAAAAGCAACTTGCAGGTGGGGGTGGAGATCAGTTTGGTTACATATCCTGACTCATAGCCCAGTGAGGGAAGCCAAGACAGGAACTCAAACCAGGCAGGAACCTGGAGGCAGGAGCTCTTGCGGTAGCCATGGAGGGAGGGGCTTGCTGGCTTGCTCCACATGGCTTGCTCCGTGGCCTACTTCCTATAAACCCCAGGACCACCAGCTCAGAAACAGCAACACCCACAATGGGCTGGGCACTCCACATCGATCACAAATTAAGAAAATCCCAAAAGGCTAGACTACAGTCTGGTCTTAAGGAGGCATTTTTCCCAATTGAGACACTCTCCTTGCAGAGGACTCTAGCTAGTGTCAAGTTGACATAATACTAGAAAGCTGCAGGCCAGTGAGAAGCCCTGTATCCAGAGGTTGATCTCTAGCCATATGGGCATCCCCACCACCACCACACAGACACACACACACACACACACACACACACACACACACACACACTCCTGGGATGCAAACCCTGGAACCCTTGTCCTTCCTCCTTCTCTCCACATCCCCCTCGGGAGACCAATAAAGCCCAATTTGGTGACAAAACCCGATTTTCCTGTAGAGGAGCTGCCTTGCGAATGGATGAGTAGATGTGTTGAGCTGTCAGAGGCATTTCTTCTCCCCACCTACTAAGCTTTTAAAAGGACTGAAGTGCCACCCTCCCTAATTACCCAATTCAGTGGTGCACACAATGGATCTGCCACTTTCTGAGGATTTCTGACATTCCTAATTCTCTGGGGCCTCCAGGCTCTGACAGAAGGCATCTGGGGTAATGGGGGTGGGATTGTGAGAGCACGGAGGTGACTAGAGAGCCAGCCAGGGATGCAGATGTCTCTCTCTCTCTTTCTTGATTGAGAGCCATGCACAGCTGGAAGGCCCTGCAAAGTGGGCAGCGCCCAGACCTCACCAGAAGAGGCAGAGTCCCACGCAAGCTGGATCTGAGTGTGCTGGCGTGAAAGGTCGTGGAGCATGGGTGCTCATGTTACGGCCCCTGCCATAAGTGATGTGTTTGGGAGTAGCACTCCATATGTCCTGGGGTTCCCACAACTTGTGTCATCAATATCCAGTCACTCTGGATATCAAAGAACCTCTTTATGTCAGTGGTTCTCACCCATGCCACCACTTCCCCTTAGACTGACGAGCGGACGTATGCAATGGAGATGGTGTCACTGACCCCGAGTGCCACTTCAGGACCCAGTTAAAACACCATGTAATGTATCCCCTCTACATGGTCAGATGTCCCTCTCGGGATCTCTACCTGAGAACCAGATGTCCATCAACAGATAAAGGGCTAACACACAGGTGACATGATGGAGTTGTGTTGAGCCACTAAGGAAAATGAGATTATGAAAATTTCAGGAAAAAGATGGAACTGGGAAATATTATATTGAGTGGTAATCTAAGCTCAGAAAGACAAACACCATGTGCTTGCTCTCTCATATTTGGATCCCATCTTAAAGTTTGAACCGAGAGCATCTTAGGTATGGTAAGTGTCTGTGATGGCTAATCTTGGCTGTCAGATCAAATACATCCCGAATCAACTAACATCCAAGCAAGTGGGCACACCCATGAAGCATTTTCTTGACTGGATCCTTGAGGGAGGAAAAACCTGCCCTAAATCTGGACCACACCTGGCGGCAGCCCACTTAAGAAAACATAAAAAAAAAATATTTTGGTTGTGTGTGTAGTTTTGTTGTTTGTTTGCCTGCTTGCTTTAATTCTTGCTGGCAAGTTCATCCATCCTGATGCTGAGGCATTACTTCACTAGCACTAGAGCCCACTTGTTCTAGATGCCAATGGGTAGTGAAGACAAGAGCATCTCTAGGCATTCTGGGACTCCAGTACCGGATTAAGACTGCCAAGACATCAGCATCATAGACTGAATAGCTATAGGATTCTTAACCTTCCCATTAGGAGACAGGTACTGTCGGACACCCAGACCCACAGTCTGGAAGCCACACTAATAACTCCCCTTTAAATATGCATAGATCCATCCTATCAGTCCCATATTCCTGGATAACCTTGACTAATACAGTGTGCATAGTGGTCAGGAAACATGAGAGGGGACAGAGGCTTTGAAGAGGAGTGTGGAGAGGTGATAGAACACAGGTGATATAAAAGTGGAAGGAGGGACATTAGGGGCCATGGGGATGAGAGGGTAAAAGCTGGGGGCAGCAGGATTAGTCAAAACCAAGTGTGTGTGAAAATGGCATAAGAAAACATGTTGCCATATATGCTAATTAAAATAAATATCAGGGCTGGGGAGATGGCTCACGGTTAAAGCAGTTGTTGGGTAAGCACAAGCACCTGGGTTCAGATCCCCAGCGCCCATGTCAAACAGGACAAAAGAGCCCCAGCACTCCCTCTATGAGATGGGACACACACACACACACACACACACACACACACACACACACACACACACACACACCACAAGCATGTGCACGCGCACAATACATACACCATAAAAAGTAAAAACGTAACAGTAGTTCTCAAGCCAACACCAAAGTTGTAGGAAACCCAGAGCATGCCCTTTTTTAATGCACACAGCCCTGGGGTGGGGTCTGGTCCCCTCTTCCTTGCTGGTTCAAAACTGCCCTTGGACTTCAGAAATGAACATCTTTCTCAGAACACAGAATGCTACACACAGAAGCTGCTGTGAAAGGCAGGACCAGTGTGAAAGAGGCAGTGCTCCTTTGCATGGGAAGGATGTCTCCTACCAAAGCACAAGCCTGAGGTCTGCCCCTGCTTGTGCTAAAAGGGGGCATTAGCAAGGATGTAAAAAGTGTTAAATGCACCAGCTCCAGCATCTAATTGCTGTTCCCTCCTCTGGACCACTGGGGAACTGGGTGTTAGTCCCAGGCCCATGCCCCATCAAACATTTTACAGATAGTGTCTTCATTCATCTTGAAAACTCTACACCTCTAGAAAAGCACCTGTTCCCTTCCTTGCATTGAGGAATGGTTATGCGAAGAAAGAAGCAGGAGTTTCCAGAGAGGCAGGTGTGTGCAGCTGCCTGGGACCCTTTTCAGGAACCTGTTGCCCCACAGCAAGCACGGGAGCACTGACATCAGGTGGGTACATTCGAATGCGCCTCAGCACTAGCCACCCATGTGTGTTAACAGAGGCTAGAAAAAACAAGCCTGGCCTCAGTTTCTCAGGTGTGAAACTTACCTGAAAGGAGGTGAGAGTTTTGAAGGCTGGTACCCCAGCCCATAGTCAAGCCCAATGCAAGCACACAAGGATGAACCATTTCCCTTCTTGGCATAGAAAGAAAAAAAGAAAAAGGCATTTCTACTGATGCCTGCAGTTAACTAGAGGGTCCCATTAAGACCTGGGTGGAACTCATTCTCAGATAGAGATGCAGAGATGTTTCACCGGCTGTGATAAAGGCTGGACCCCATGTTTGCCCATCATGAGAGCCTCTGTTGCAAAGGTTTACAGGCCCTTACTGATGGCTCGAGCTGGAAGCAGGGATGTCCTAAGCCTCCCACAGACAGGTAAAGGAGTTTTTACTGGAAGCTTTCACTGTTAATCTTCTCTGTTCAGAGGGGACCTAGCTATCCCTCTAACAATAAAGTATACTCTCTGGCTGGTGAGACGGCTCAACAGGTAAAGGCACTCTCTACTCAAATTCACTACCAGAATTCAAACCCACAGGGCAGAAAAACAGCCAGTTCCCAGGTGTTGTCCTCTGACCTACACACATGCTGCAGTGCATGGGGGAAGTACACACATGTGTGCTCACACACACACACACACACACACACACACACTCACACCAAATAATAAAACAATAATAATTAAAATGTAAACTGAAAGTAAGCTGCCATTTATGGTTTTCCCCATAAATTGTCTTAGACAATTTCTCAAAAACTCTCCCCCCAACAGTGAGTAAGTGTTTGTGTGTAACTGTGAGTTTGATTACAGAACCACCTTGGCACTGTAATTCCTGGAATTCATGGGTTGGTCTAGCCTACTTGGCCAAGTCCAGGTCACTGAGAGACCCTATCTCAAAAAGCAAGGTTGACCTCTGACCTCCACATCACAGGCACCTCCACGCATCCCCATACACACACACACACACACACACACACACACACACACACACACACACACACACATCCACACAAATGACAAAATGGATTGATATAGCTCAATGGCAGAAACCTAATTTAGCATGAAGGAGGCGCTGGCTTCCCCTCCGCAGCACCAAGGTGGGGGAGGGACCTTGCTGAAGACACTTAGTAACCTGTTAACCTCCCTACAGAACAGAGGACTTGTGATAGATCATAATGCAAACAAGGCCTCATTGAGAACACTAGGGGAAACCTATGAAATGTGGAGCAGAACCAAGAAATATCCCGGCATGATTCTGTGGGGTAGTGAAGGCTCCCTGCAGGTGTGTGATGCTGACACTGGGGATGATGGTGACAGGGTTTGCAGGAAACCCCAGATCATTCCCAGGTCCCAAGTTCACTTTAAAAACATGTAAAGGTTCACAGTCCACAGCCACTCCCAGGATGAAAGAGAGAGCAGACTCGGGGGCAAGCTGAGTGCCAGCTCCTGAGCATTGTGGAATTCTGGCCTCAGCAGAAATGAGAAGGCAGGCAGTGGGGCTTAGCTCAGAGGCAGAGTGTCTGCCTAACACCCCAACAGTAGCTAGATGATATGGATGGATAGATGGATGATTAGAGGATAGATAGACTGATAGATGATAGAGAAACCTTTAAAAGAGTACCCAAAGTGGCTTACCTAATTTGGGGGTGCTCATAACTTTCTACACACTTACTATTTTTAAAAAGCCAGAAATTGGGCCTACTTAAACTAATGTTCACCTAGAGGCCATTTCTCTTCCAGCTGAGGATGGAGAAAAAAATGCCCACCCTATGTGTTCCCAGTAGCTGAAGGTCCTCCTAGGCCTTCTGTCTCTTGTTTCATCTCATTTTTATTTTATGTTATTTTATTTTTCTTGTTTGAGAATTTCTTCTTAACTTACTTCACTTGCAGATCAGGACAGGCATCCAAGTGAGGCACTGGCTCATCTCTCCCACTGTGTTCTGTTCTCATCACAAGCCATAGCTTTTCAGTGCTTCCCAGGGCTGGAGACTGTTTCCAGGGCCAAAGGTGGGCAACAGCCACCTGGTCTCCATGGAAACTAAAGCATCCTGGCACTCTCTCCTTGGCAGGCCTTTGGGTCTGCTTCTGTGCTTCTAACTCATCTTCCACCATGCACAGGTCTCTCGGGAGAATCACCATCAGGACCACAGGGATGGTGATGTCTAGTGCTAATGTGGTCGATGAGGTCTATGGAGCATCTGTATGGCAGGCCAGCTGGTGAACATTTAGCATTCTTCATAATCATGGGAATCCTTGGAGCAAAAATCACCAGATCCCCCAGTACAGACATTTTCATCAGGCAGAACTCCATCAATTTAGACACACAGCCCATGTCTAGTCCGGAGGTCCTGACCTTAGCTCACAAGAAAATCACCCAAGAAATGAATGCTGTGGCTATGCAGGTGTCTGGGCTCTGACGGGGGAGACTGCGAGTCACCAGGTCTGACATGCCCAGTTGCGGGGGTCTCTATGGTGATCTTGGTTCAGGAAGATCACATGACATACCTGTGAATGCTGATGCTGACAAAGAGAGTGACGTGTGCCTTAAAGTAAAGCGTTCAGCGCCATACTGACAGGATATGCTGAGGTACCTTGACCAAGACCTCAAGAATCTTAGTGGGGACCTGGGCCTTGCTGGAATTCCCCTTATGCTGTGTTTAATTAGTCAAGGTTCTCTAAAATTAAGGTGGTCATGGTGGCGCACGCCTTTAGTCCCAGCACTTGGGGAAGCAGAGGTAGGTGGATCTCTATGAGTTCGAGGCCAGCCTGGTCTAAAAAGCGAGTCCAGGACAGCCAGGGCTACACAGAGAAACCCTGTCTTGGGGGAAAAAAAGGAAACAGAACTAATAGAATGAATGACTCTGTGTGTGTGTGTGTGTGTGTGTGTGTGTGTGTGTGTGTGTGTGTGTGTGTGTGTGTGTATTAAAGAAGATTATTAAGTTGGCTTATGAGATATGGTCTGGGAAGTCCAGCAATGACTATCTCACACTGGAGACCCTAAGAATCCAGCAGCTGCTTACTCTGTGAGGGAAGATATCTCCCAGCCTCAATCTGGTACTGGAGTCCTGCAGAATTCCTGGAGAGCTGCTGGTCTTCAAACTGCACTGGAATCCCAGGACGTTTTCTCTAATATTAGAGCACAAATGCCATAGCCACCCAACAGATGGGCTTTCCAGCAAGGCTGAGGGCAAGGTGGCAAAAGCTGAGCTTCCTTCTTCGTGTCCTTCTGTCTGGGCTGCCACCAGGAGCAGAAGGTACCACTCATATTTAGGGTGGGTCTCCCAGTTTCAAATAATCCAATCAAGCAAATCCTTCACAGGAGGGAGGGCCCAGCAGCCTGGGGTTTAGTTGATTCCAGATGCCATCAAGTTGGCAGCCTAAGCAGCAATAGTCACTCATTTTCACTCCAGTTCTGGTAGTCTGGAGACACAGCTCAGTTGGCAGAGTGCTAGCCTAACATGCCTGAGGCCACAGGTTCCATTCCCAGCTCTAGGCATGATGGCACACAGCTCTGGTCTCAGCACACAGGAGGTAAAAGCAGGAGGATCATGGGTTCGAAGTCATCCTCTGCTACACAGCAAGTTCAAGGCCAGGCTGAGCTCTATGAGGCCCTGTCTCAAAAGTAAACAGACAACACAAGACTCTTGTTAAATGCTTGAGAACCTAGGCTTAGCCCATCCCCTTTCCACACAGAAACTGTGCCTAATTTATACACATAAGTTGCTTTAACCCATTAGAATTATTCGGGTAGTGGCAGCACCTGTGTGGATTCTCAAAGCACATGTCCCCTAACTCTGGTGTCCCCAGATCTCACTCACTCATTCTTCGAAGGCACTTCCTTTCTATCTCTGTCTCCTGAGTACCAGCTTTGTTAAGTGGTAGGCTGGAAAATACATTCATTTGCCTAGAGTGAGCTCCAGCGCTCAAAGC
Source organism: Acomys russatus (assembly GCF_903995435.1). Taxonomy (NCBI): domain Eukaryota; kingdom Metazoa; phylum Chordata; class Mammalia; order Rodentia; family Muridae; genus Acomys; species Acomys russatus. Next base: position 8,546,426 of record NC_067161.1, read on the forward strand.
AGCAAGCTGACCCAGCCTGGTGGACACCAACCCACACAATCTGACCCGGACCTTAAATATGCTACATGCTGCTCCAAAAATCAGCAAGAACGGTGGCCATGACCTTGGGGCCTCTCCTATGGAGCTGACCAGTGAGAACAGATTGTGCAGGAGAAAAAAAAAAAAAAAGTCCCAACTCTGAAGTCTTGAGTGCCAAGTGAATCAAAACCAAAACTCCACAACAAAACCCAAACTTTTTGAGTTATCAGCACCCTGGCTGTTTTTTTTTTCCTTCTCCCATTTCCATCCCTATCACATTGGCTTCTAGGTAACACGGCATCCTAGCTCGGCGCTCAGTGATGTATTACATTAATGCATTATCAGAACCAGCTGTTGCTCGGATGATACAGAAGAAGGATGAAGAACCCGAGTGATGGATGGCCACGCAGCTGCGATGGTGGAGCCAAGCAGATCCCAGCCAGGATAGCAGCTCACTCGGGGGAGCCAAGATCGATTTATCAGAGACATCCCCAGCCAGCGTCAGGAAAGAGGAGCCGACCCAGCTGCTGGAATTTATCAACATAATTATGTGCTGTGATTTATTAAGTACTGAACAACAAAGGCATCAAAGGCACTTTTGTTGCAGTGGTCTGGGCTTAACTTATTGGAAAAAAAAAAAGAAATAAGGAAAGAAAACTTTCCTTGGCAGTTTGGGGTTTTAGCCTTTTAAAAGATGTTGTTTATTTTTATGTTATGCATAGAAGTGTTTTGCCTGTATATAAATCAGTGCACCACAAGCATACTGTGTCCAAGGAGGCCAGAAGAGGGTGTCATATCCCCTGCAGCTGGAATGACAAGCTGTTGTGATCTGGGTTTGGGTGCTGGGAACCACCCCTGGCCCTCCATGTGTGCACTTAGAGTTAATGCAGCCCTATGTGCAAGTGAGGTTTGTCAGTGGGAAGGAATCACTGCAGAAAACACCTCTCCTGGAAGGGAGCCTGCTACTCCCCAAGCTAGGCAGGAGAACATATCAGTGATGACCAGTGCCAATCTAGTCACCCAGAAGACAAACGTCTTGGCTTCTCTATACAAAAACTCCTAGGCTTTGTAAGCTGAGGTATGAAGAACCACCGTAAAGGTGGCACCAACATCCATGGTCAGGGGTGCTGGCTTACAAAGCACCAGCTTCACCCTCCTGCTTCCTGCCCGCAGAGGCACGACCAGCCACCTCACGCCCCTGTTGTCCCGCCTTCCCCTCCGCTGGGGACTCCTTGAACCGTGAGCCACAATAAGCCTTTCCCTTTGTAAGTTGCTTTCGTGAGGAGTTTTGTACTTTTGTCACAGCAATGAAACCCACCCTTTGCGGCGCCTCTTCTCTTGGAGGTTCCAACTTCTCAGAGCAAGTGGCTAGATCTACACAGAGCCACCACTTCAATGCCAGCAGTGCCACAGATACAAGATGGCCGTGGAAGACAATGACACTTGGTCAGTTACTCCTTCCCAACCACTGGGCTCCCAGCTTTCTACACATGTCCATTCTCTCTGTATTACAACTCTCCCTTGAAAATAGTGCCCTTCCCAAAAAAGAAAGAAATACAAAGTTAAAAAAAAAAAAAAAGAAAATAGTACCTCCCCCTTCCTTTAAGGAAAGCCAGGATTGGCCTCACAAATGTTAGAGTGACTGAACACAAGCTAGCACATGGAGAAGCAGGTGAGAAAACACAGATCTGTACGATGGCAGTGTTCTTTTTCTGAGTATTTCCTGCATGTTCCCAGCATAAGATACAGAAGTGGTGTCATAGGATAGGAGTAAGGAAGCCCCGCCATTGCTGTCCATAATTCAGTAACAACGAAAATTAATTTTTTTAAATCCTCTTTCCAAGGAAGTGAAGGAAAGGAGAGAGAAACAAACAAGCCAAGCAATGCATAGAGTCACAGCGAGAGAAGTAGGTGTGAAGAGAGTGATGCATCCACAAAGAGCAGGCTGGGGCTGCAGCTCAGTTGGCAGAGCATTGCTCTAGCATGCCCAGAGTAGACTGATAAGCAGCAGTGAGAAGATAGACCTCATCTGTGATGTTGCACTTGCTGCCTTGAGCCATCACAGAAATAGAACATTTTATCTTTGAAAACTGTCCGCTCATTCCACATGCCCATTGACTGATCGGGGTGTTTAGTTTCATGCAGGTTGTTTTGAGTTGTTTGTCGTCTAAGCATTAGTCCAAGATCTGTCAGAACTCCAGCTGGCAAGGGTCTTTTCCTTATGCTGAAGGCTATCTGTTCACTTAGTTGGTTCTTTGTTATGCAGAAGCTTTTTAGTTTCCTTCAACCCACTTCTTATGATACCACTTCTTAGGACATTGGGGGCCATTTTCAGAAAGTCTTCACCTATTCTTCCATAGATAAGCTTTTTTATCTATTACCTTCAGAGGTTTAGGTCTGGCGCTGAGGTCTTTGATCTATTTGGTTTTTTGTGGAGGGTGAAATATAGGGATCTAGTTTCCTTCTTCTGCATCCAGATATCCAGTCTTCCTAATATTAGTTATCTTTTCTGAAGTATATATTGAAATGCAAAAGTCAACAAATACACATTAAAAAACACTCAGCATCTTTGGACATTTAGGAAATGCAAATTAAAACTAAACTAAGATCCCTTCTAATGGCAGTCAGAATGTTTACTCTCAAGAAGACAAACAAAATGCTTTGTGAAACTGTTGGGGAAAAGGAAGACTTACACACTGTTGCTTCAAATGTAGAATCATGTAGCATCTATGGCGATTGGTATGGCGCTTCCACAAGAAACTACAACTAGAATAGCCATATGACCCTGCAATACTGCTCACAACAGCCAAGATATGGAATTAGCATAGGTGTGCAACAACAGGTGAATGGGTAAAGAATATGGTGAAGGCACACAACAGAGTTTTATTCAGCAATAGAGAGGAATGAAATTACATCATTTTCAGGAAAATGGATAGAAGCAAAACCACCATGTTAGATGAAATTACAGTAGATCCCAGATTTTATGTTGATATATCTAATAATTTTATGTGTGTATATTGCACACACACACACACACACACACACACACACACACTTTATTTATACATGATGTGAAAGTGGAAAGGAGACCAGGGGAAGGAAGGAGACTGGTGGAAAAGAAGAAAGGAGGAAAAACAGCAAGGTTTGGGGTTAACTGTGGTCAAATTAGATGATGTAATTGAAAAAAACCCATCTCTATGTGTTTTAATTAATATGAAAAAAGAAATGAAGGTGTTAACCACCCCTAACACACAGTTCAGGGTCCATTCATAGATCTCCTAATGTCCCTTTCCATCATATTTACATGTAATATTTATCAGGGTGAGTGGAACTCTCCTGTCCAGTACCATATAGAAAAAAATAGTATACTGTCTCTTTATAGGGACAGTGGACTGACTCTTTAGCCTGCTGTTGATGGAAGAGACCCTGCCAGGCATCCATCCTCACACCCCTTCTATGTGTACAGGACCTTAAGAGAGTGATGACTCACAGGGAGCTTTGTTTTCATCTGTGCATGAACTAGGACATAGTTTCTATTGAGCTAATGCTTTCCAAGCTCTCAAAGTTGACCTTGAGGACAGAACCAAACTCCCCTGCTATGCAGGGAAATGGCACCACACAGGAGGCCAAACCAATAGTGCATTCTGCAGTACGAGGGGGGGGGGTGTCGAAGAACTACATGTGCAGCCTCTGTGGGGGACCCCAAAGCAACAGCAAAAGGTGGGCAAGTTCTGAGCCTACAGAGGTCACATGACAGGTGAGTATCTGCCTAGCCAGCTACCTGCACTTGCTGGGTTTTTCACATAGCTGGTCATTCTGGATGCCACCGGTTTTTCCATGACAGAGTCACTCTACACTAAAGGGCTCGACAATAGTATTCTCATTATTGAAGTGTTCTCTGGAATGCTGGGTGGGATGGATGGTAGCTTTTCAGGCACTGGGTAGTGATGAGAGGCGTTCCCAAGCCAGAGCTCCTTAGTCACCACTGTTTAGCTCGTGCACTGAGGCTGAGCCACACTGTTCAGATGTAAGTTGGTTCTGGAATTGGTTTTCCTTGTTCAATCTATGGAAGTAGTGTGTGTGTGCCAAAGTTCACTTAGCATCTCTCTTAGGGCTCTCCATGGAATAAAGCCCTGTGAGGGTGCAGCACAGTGGTGGTACACACTTTTAATCCCAGAGCTCAAGAAGTAAGTGGATCTCTGTAAGTTTCAGGCTAGCTGGGTCTAGAAAGCAAGTCCGAGACAGCCAGGGCTACACGAGAAACTCTGACTTGAAAAAACAAAAGTCAAGCAAACAAAACAAAGAGGCCATAATGTGCAAGTGCATTTTTAATTTATATTTTTGCATATATGTTTGCCATGTATGTATCTGTGTATGTGTGAACATGCACGCGTATGAATGCATCTATGTCTATTTGTGTATCCATGTAAAGGCCAGGGGTAGACATCAGGTGTCTTCATCAATGTTCTCCTCTCCCCTCATCTTTTTAAGACTAAGTCCCTCTATGAACCTGGAGCTTGCTGGTTCAGCTAGACTGTCTATCCACTTTGAGACAAGAATCTGTCTCTACCTCTCCAGTGCTGGAACTGGTTGTAGACTTACACCATCATGCATAGCTTCTTTACATGGACTCTGGTGATTGAACTGTGGTATTTAGCTTGCAAGACAAGCATTTTTATGGTTGGGTCATCTCTAGTCCTGCATTTTTTTAATTATAAGAAATTGACTCACATGTTGAAGAAAGCTGACAGGTTCTGAGTCGGCCCTGTACAGCCTACTGGAAAATGAACACCAGACAATCAAATGACTAGGTGGCTGTAAACATAATGACAAGCAGTCAGAAGCAACTACAGAGTGACTTGCAAACTAGGGGTGACAGTGAAGAGTTGTCATGTCACAGCTGTGCCAACTGTTAGCAGATCCAGCATATGCATGAAATCTGCAGACAATAGGAGTAATAAGTAGGAAACACACCTGTGTCTAGCTACCACAGCTGGTGGGAACAATGGCTCAAGGCTTCTGCACATGGGCATGCTGTGTCCCGTCCCATATGCTGAGGAGCCTGCCTTTTCTCACCCATCAATCTTTGACACCTCAGAGAAGGCAGCTGACCACAGACATGCAGGTTTATCTCTGTGATTGTTCATGTTCCCTTGCTTGATAGGTGTATGTATTTCTGTCAGCACCATTCTTCTTTGATGACTATGACTTCAAACCTGACATGATGGCATGGACTTTTCTATTGCTCACGCTTGCTCTAACTATCCAGGGACTTTGGTGCTTTTGTACAATTTCAGAGGTTCTTTTTTTTCTTTTGTTTCTCAGCAGAGGGTGGCTGTTTAAAGTTGTTGGCTTAACCTTCCAGAATATTCTATTCCACTGTCCTCTCAACCCCAAGCTTCCTCATTGTCAATGCTGATAGTAACAGTTTCTCTGTCACTGTGAGTTGGGCTGTCTACCAACCTGTCATGCACGTGTGAATGCCTACTAAAGTTTGGCTCTTAATGAACTTCTAGGTTTGTTAGGCATAGCAGCATTAAGGGACTTTCACTGCCTGAAGTAGACACAGAAACTTTGCATAGACAAGCTGCCTCAAATTGTCTCTTCTCTGTCTTTTATCCCCCCTCCCCCGCTGCACTTTTCCACTAGACTCCCTATGCTTTGCCCAATGTTTGGCTGTGAGTTTCAGCATCTGTTTCAAGCCACTGTTGGGTAAAGCCTCTCAGAGGATAACTCTGAAAGACTCCAGTCTGCAAGCATAGCAGAGTATCATTAATAGTGTCAGGGGTTGACACTCTCTCCCATGAGTGGGACTTGGGTTGGGCCAGGCATTGGTTTGACATTCCCTCAGTCTCTGCTCCATCTGTTCTATCTTTATGCCTGCATGTCTTACAGGCAGGATAAATTTTGGATTGAGGTTTTTTGGGGGTTAGTTGGTGTTCCCCTCCCTCCACTAGGAGTCTTGTCTACTAAGAGGGTGTTCTCTTCAGTGTCCATGACCCCTGATACTAGGGGTCTCATCTCTAGCTCCCCTCATGTTCTCCCAGAGGCCTATTCTGACTTAGGTCTCCGGCTTATCACAGAGATGCCCCCACCCACAGTTTCTCTGAAGGGCTTCTGTCCTCCTGCCTCCATTCTCCCCAGGTCTGATCACCACCCTTATTTCTCTCTGCGCTCCCTCTCTTACCTTGTTCCTTCTCTTCAACCACTAAATCTGCCTATTCTATTTTCCATTCTGAGTGATATTTAAGCATCCTGCCCTGGGTCCTCCTTAAGAAGACCTCCATAGGAAGACCAACAGAGCCAACTGGCCAGTGTCCAGAGGAGATTGTGGAGTCTGAAGCAATAACTAAGGACAATGCATGGACTGGAGCTAGGTCCTCTACATAGATATAGCCTATGGGAATCTTGGACTTTGTGTGGGTCTACTAGTAGGGGTAGCAGGGGCTATTTCTGACATAGGCTCTGTTGCCTGCTTTTTTATCACTTCCCTGTGACAGGACTGTCTTTCCAGGCCACGGGGGAAGAGGACAAACCCAGTCCTGATGTGATTTGATAAGCTGGGGTGGATGGGTAGGGGGATTCCCCTTTTCTGAGGAATAAGGGAAAGAAATGGGGAGGGAGGGTGGGACTGGGAGGTGAGTAGGGAGGGAGCTATGCCTGGGATCTAAAGTGAATACATGAATTAATTTTAAAAAATACTACACACTCTTAAAGAATTAAAAATGTCTTTTCTGGTGGTGTGTTTGTGTCCTGTGGTATACATGTGTATGTGCCCATGTATGATGTGAATGTTTTCACAAATGTGTTATATGGATTTGTGTGGCTTGTGTGATGTATACATCATGTGTGTATGTAAATGCATGTGTGTAGCATTTGTGTATTGCATGCGTAGTGTATGTGTGTACTGTATTTATTTTGTACATGTGTGTGGTACATATGTTCATAGGCATATGGTTTGCATGCATGTGTGTGGTATGGTATATGGTTCAAATGCATGTGTGCGGTATATGTCTACATATGCATCTGTGTGATGTATGTTTATGTGACATATGTGGTGTATGTATGTGTTTAAATACATGTGTGCAGTGTGTGCTTGTGGTATATGTGGTTTTTGCCTGTGTGTTTGACATATGTATATATGTACATGTGTGTGGTGGTATGTGCATGCTGTATATGTTTACGTATGTGGTACATGTTTCTTGTGGTGGTGTAGGTTTTTATGTGCACATATAAATGGTATATGTTTACATATGAATATGTGTGTATGTGTATATATGTGAGAGGGTATATGTTTGTATGTGCATATGTGTATAAATGCAGAGGCTAAAGGTCAGCCTCTATCGTGATCTACCATATTTTTTAGATAGGGTCTCTCATTGCACCTGAAGCACATCTTTTGACTAGGCTAGCTGGCCAGTGAGCCTCAGGAATCTTCCTGCCTCTGCTTTCTCAGACCTGAAGTCACAGCGATGTGCCACTATGCCTAGCTCTTATGTGGCTTCAGAAGAGCTGAACTCAAGTAGCCAAGCTTGTACCACAAGCGTTTCTCTAACCACCATCTCTCTGGTCCTTCAAGAATCTTTTTTAAAGCTGTAATGAATCCTATAAACATAAAAATATATTTCAGAAGTTGACTCGTGCACTTTGCAATTAGTGGTACATAATACAAGTGTCAGTGGACAAGCCATCATTCTGTCTTGTTAAGTTGCACTTCCTGTATTCAGGATGAGTGGAGGCAATTACTTCCTAAGCATTAGGAGAACATATTGAACCAGATCCTTGCCTGGAGTGCCAACGATAAGCTCATCAGAGAAAAGAAATTCATTCTATTCAAAGCAACATATTCACCATTGTGTAATCATTAAAATCTCTCACATCTGACATCCATGGTGCTGGATCACTAAGCAAGGACATCTATAGTTTATAGTCCAGCGGTTGGAAAAGAATGCATATGCCACTTCCGTTTTAAACAATCACTATTACATTTATGCGTGTGCACGCACGCCTCTTTACACATGTGGAGGTCAGAGGACAACTTGCAGGAGCTGGTTCTCTTCCTCTATCATGTGCATTCTTGGGATCAAACTCAAGTCATCGTGCTTGGTAGCAAATGCCTTTGCGAACCAATCCTCTCTGGCCTCACTTGTTTTGACGACGACAACAATGATGATGAAGAAGAAGAAGAAGAAAGAAGAAGAAGAAGAAAAGAAGAAAAGAAAAGAAGAAGAAGAAGAAGAAGAAGAAGAAGAAGAAGAAGAAGAAGAAGAAGAAGAAGAAGAAGAAGTCTTTGTTCAGTCTGTTAGCTGTGGTTCTGGCATTCCATGTCCTGTAAGGAACAGTATTTGTGGCATAGATGAATGAATGAGACATGTCTGGGAGAGGATATTAAAGGAAGTATGGTGCTTACAGCCACAGGAGAAAAATAAGTAAAGGCACTCTGGCCACACAGAACAGTATGAACAGCAGAAAGAAATTTGGGGGTTTGTGTTCTGCCTACAGGAAGAGTGGGTGGGATTTGGATGCAGGAAAATGGGATTTGGACTTCATCTGGTAGATGAAGAAGGTTCACTGAAAACGCTCCAGGGGAGGGCCTGGGTCACAGCCATTCTTCAGCCCAACCTGAGAGCAGTCCAGGAGAGAATCAATATGGAAAGGGCCTGGGTCTGGGAGCCATGTGGGTTGTTGCCACAGCACCATGCTGATGACATAGATGTCAAGAAAGAGTAGGAAAGAGGTCAGGACACTGCTCCAGAGCAGACATGTATGGTGGACCTCAAGAAGTCTCAGTGCAGGATGGGGTGTTCTCCCTCACCCCTTCATTCATCTCACTATCCTACCATCTGTGGTATTTTGAACCTGAAATGCACCCCCACGGGCTCAAGTATTTGAACACTTGCTCCCCAGAGAATGATGCTCTTGTGGAAGGCTGTGAAATCTTTAAGAGGCAGAACATTGTTGGTGAAGAGTGTGTTACTGGAGGAAGGGGAGGGCCAGCCTCACTTCCTGTTCTCTGCTCCCTAACTGCTGATGCCGTTTGAACAACCAGAACCCCTGATCCTTGCTCCTGCCTTCCCCCTGCACCCCAATCACAGATTGTATCCCCTCAAACTGTAAGCCTTTAAATGGTTTCTTGTTCAGTATTTTTGCCACAGCCAGGAGAAAAGGAGCTAAGAGAAGTGGTAGCCGGAGCTCCAGCAGATGTTCTGTTCTACCACCAGATGACAGAAGCTATGTGCAAAGAGGTTTGGAGCAGAGTTGAGTCTTCAAAACATTTACGAATCCATTGAAGGACCACCCATTTCTGAACACTTTGTATGTTGAAGAGAATAAACTATGCTCCTGTTGCAGTTATTCTTACTTGAATCCAGCTTATCAAAAGAGACCCTAAAAAGCCATATACAGTAGATGCTAGGAGTTGAGGAATTCTGTCCTATTGTCTGCCTTTGGTTTCTGTCACTGTCACTCAGTGACTGTGAAATCTGGTGTTTTTCAAACACTGAACCAAACACAGGACTATCATAATTTTACACTCAGGGCCTTTCACTGAACCTGGGACTCTAGCCATTGAGTTCGGGATCTCCCTGGGCTCCCTCCTCCCAGTTCTGGCGTTACTGTAGCATGCCGCTCTGAGTCTACACTTGTATGCAGGTGCTAAGGATCCTGCATCTGTGGCAAGCACTTTCCTGACTGAGCTGTCTCCCCAGACCCTGAGTTTGTTCCCCCCTCCCTCTTTTTCTTTGTAGCATGATGCTATATAAACCAGAATGTCATACACCAATGAAGAAAGCAGGTCAACACTCTTGGAGACAGGATGAGCCAGTAGGATGTTAACCTCTCCTAGATGATTGGGAGAGATTCAAAAGCTTCTTGGATGACATATTTGTTAAATTTTCTTGTCCACCCTCTAGAACAACCCTGGGCTGTCGAAGTGAAAAGACCAGAGAAATGACTATGGGCCCTGCTGGCTTTCAGCCTCTGGACAGGGACACTGAACACAGCTGCAGAACCACATCCTGTTTAATGGGCTTGCAAGCAATGCTCTGTCAACAGGCTATCAACAGCACTGATCTTCGATTTCCAGGAAGTGCTGTGCTGTTCAGAAGAAGGGGCACTTGGTTCCACCTCTGCATAAAAGGGTCTGATTAACCCAGAAGGATATTTGGCATTTCAATAAGTTCAGGCTGATAAAAGGCAACCCGATGATGGAAGAGGTGGGTGGAGCATTGTGATGCTGTGAACTCTTTTGGGGAAACCAGGCCACTTCTTAGCTCTCCAAGCACTGGGTAAGAAGCTAGAAGCTTCCCGAGAGATGACTGCTCCATAAGCAACGTGCATGTGATTAACACTAAAAAAGCAAAAGAGATTTTTAAGAGGGAGATTGGACTGTGCATGCCTTAGTTGTAAGTGGAATGTATTTATAACTACATGTGGAAATATGTCTGAAGATGACATTGTCACTGCTCCAGGTTGACAGTTTGCATGGAAGACTTTTGAGGAGGGGGAAATGAAAGAAAAATAGCATGTGTGAGAGGCATGATGCTGGAACGAATTGGAAATCTCACAGATTTGAGTTATATCCATCCACTTGGTGTCCTTGTGACAGTGAGGGAGGGAACATTTCTCCGAGTCCCATTTACCAATTGTAATGTAAGCTATGGCAAGAGTTAACAGCTGTGGAGATGGTTCAGCTGGTAAAATGTTTACTGGACAAGCACAAGGACCTGAGTTCAAATCCCTAGCACTCATTTAAAAAGCTGAGCATGGTGATACACAGCTGCAATCCCAGTGCTGTGGAGGCAGAGACAGGTGGTTCCGTGACACTCAATGGTCAAACAGTCTAGGCTAATTGATGAGTTCCAGGTTCAGAGAGAGAGAGAGAGACAGAGGCACACACACAGACACACACAGAGAGAGGGAAAGACAGAGACACAGAGAGACAGAGACAGAAAGACAGAGAGAGACAGAGAGAGAGAGACAGAGAGAGAGAGACAGAGAGAGAAGGAAGGAAGGAAGGAAACTGCACTACAGATTTGTCTACAGACAAATTTTGTGAAGCTGTTTTCTCAATTGAAAATCCCTCTTCCTCGATGACTGTAGCATGTGTCAAGTTGACAGAAAAAAAACCCTAGCCATCACAAGCACTATTGGCAAAGCGGCTTAGGAAACCCTGAGCCCTGGCATTCTAGGATGCTTCTTCAGCATCTGAAGGGGTAGAGAGAAAACAGCAGGTTAGGCCACCAGTTCCCTTCTTTAGGATCTGGAGCGCACCTTTCTGGGTCCTGGTGACATCCCCATTAAAACTTAACCCACCCTGTACATGGTGGCACATGCCAGTAACCTCAGCACCTGGGAGGCAGAGACAGATGGCTGGATTTGAGATCAGTCTGGATAACAAAATGGTGCCCTGTCTGAAGAACCAAAGAACCGAAACAACAGAAGCATTTAATTCATTAATCCATTAATCTGACTTTTTTTTAGGCTCACCATACAGTTTTTAGCTTCTTCATTATAAACTCTAATAAATACATCCTGGTTTGACCCTATGATGCTGACCTTTACAGAAAAATAAAGTTCAATGGGGAAAGAGTAAGTGGCCCTTGTCCACTGTACCCTGAGCAGTGGCTGTGGTCTCCCTCAAGACTCCCAGGCAAGGTCAGATCCATATAAGAAACAAGTTTTCCAGAAGGGAAATACAAACTCACTTTGTGCTGAAAACGTCACTGAGTCACTTAAACCACCACTGACTCTCTTACTAAACAGACATTTGTCCTGGGGAAGAAATTCTGCTTGGGATGCCAAGTTAAAAGTCCTCTCTTGCTGTCCTTTGTTTCCTAGGTGATGATCATCCTCTTGGGACACACCCCTGAGTTGGTATCTGAATGAGAAAATAAACTAGGTGCCAGGTCCCTAGGATGGTACTAGGTCAGGAATGGAGGGGAGTCTGCTCAGCCGAATTCGAATTTTAGTATCACTGAACCTCTTTCTGTGTCCTGAGAACAACTCCAGACAGACAGCAGAAAGGCGAAGCTGAGGGAGGGGGCTTTGTTCTACAGGGTACACTTGGGCAGCTGGATTGTGGAGCCAGAAGCAAGAATACAGCTCATCAAGGCGTTTCCTAAGAGAATGGTGTGGCTCCAGGAAGCCACAGAGCTGCTACCCAGCATCACCACAGGCATTGTGACGCCCCTTGGCTCCCTCATGCCCTCCACTAACCGGAGAGTGGCCTGGCTGCGGGATGCAGCTCTGCTCTGTTCGTTCCTTCTTAGAGAGCTTGCCTAGCATGCACAAAGCCTTGCATCCAATGGCCACCTCCACACAAGCCGCTTGTGGGAGTGCATGCCTGCCATCCCTGCCCTTGAGAAGTGGAGGCAGCAGGATCAGAAGTTCAGTATTGTCCTCAGCTAGAGAGCTAATTTAGAGGTTGTCTGGGCTATGTGTGACCCTGTCTCAAAACAAATAAATTGACAGAAGGTGGGTTATTGCCACAGTTTTCTTTGTACCAAATGCTGTCGGTCTCCCTCCCTATTGCAGAAGTCTCAAAAATATCCATCTACTAACCCTCCAGAACCTTTGACTGGTCCATCCTCCCAGGAAAAGGCAACTTTGGAATATGAGTAAGTTGCAGGTCCTAAAATGAGGCTCAGTTACGGAGGGGGCACTGGCAGATAAGCACAGGGATGCTCCTAGGAGGAAGGCAGAAGGGTGAGAGGTGGCTATGTGGAGAAAACATTGACGCAGAGACTAGACAGATGAGCCCATGAGCTGGGAGACTGCATGGCTGTTGGAAGCTCACAACAGTGAGAAATGCATATTCCCCTGAGGCTTCCAGAAGGAACCTTGATTTCAGCTTCATAGCGCTGAATCTGGACTTCTGACCCCGTATCTACAAGGGAATACATCTGTATTGTTTCAAGCTGCTCAGGCTGTGGTTGTCATAGCAACAACAGGGAATGAGTACCCCTGAGCCCTGTTTAAATCCCCACCTACCATTATCATCCCTTTTCTCTAGATGAGTATACTGAGGTATGATGAGATCAAGACACAGCTAAAGATCGTCAGAGCTAAGGCATGCACCTTGAGGGTCTAGCACCAGAGTCCAAGATCAGGACCACTGACTAAGGAAGGCCAGGTGACACTGCAGACACCTCTGCAACATTTGTCTCTTCTTGGCAGGATGACTGTGACATAATAAAGCAAGTTCATTCTGCTTCCAAGCAAGTATAAGATGCTCCTTCCAGATCAGCCAGGAGGAAGCTCTGCCTCTGTAGAGCATCAGCAAGTCTCCCAGGTGGATGCTGGGTACCCCTCAAGCACCACTCCCAAACCTGGCAAGGTAGGCCGGCTCCATCAGCGCTTCAAGGGCACAAGGGAGGAATCCAGTGCTCAGTAAAGTTTTTTTCTGTTTTTGTTTTGTTTTTCTATAAAATTGCCCAACAAAACACTGAAGAGATACCGCAGTCAGTAAAATCCTTGTCACACAAGCACAATGTGTTGAGGTTGGACCCAAGAACCCATATTAAAAATAAAACGTGTATGCCAGTGTGTGCTTGTAATCCCAGCAATGGGGAGGCAGAGACAGGAGGATCTCTGGGGCTTGCTGGCCTGCCAGGTCAGAGAACTTGTCTCAAAAATAAGGAAGGTGCCAACCACAGCTGAGGGTGACCTCTGACCCCATATAGACATGTGCACACATTGTAAATGCCATGGGTGTGCAAACATACACACAAACTGTCCATCAGCAAACCAGTGAATCAGGTCCAAAGCAGAGTCTGAGCGACTTCTGCTCCTGTTCCTGGTTAAGACTTCCGATGGGTCCCCTGCATAAATGACCAGAAGTCACTTCTCTCAGCCCAATGTTGCCTTTTCTACAAAATATTAAATCTCTGATGTGTCCTATTTGTCAATTGCTGTGGTGTAAATACTTCTACCTTATGGATCTCAGGCCACCAAGTAACTAAAATCTATTTTAGAAAAGTCCTAAAAACTCATCAGTCATAGGCCACCAGATGTTAAGAGCTGGCTCCATCTGACTACTTCCCAATTCCTCCACCTCCTGAGCTAGCTTAATCAAAACTCCACCAAGAAAGCCAGACACTTACCCTTAAAACAGGAACCTGGGTGACTCCTATGCACATATTCAAATGTAGAGGAGTTTATGTGTCTTGGCATTTCGAGGTGCAGCTAAAACAGAAGATTCTCTGCTAACTGTAAGTTCTGGCTAATTATCATGTTTTCCATATTCACACATTTATGATTTATATTCAAGTTTACCCAATGTCTGTCTGAAATTCCAATTTCATGTAGCATCTTCTTCAAGACATGCTGTTGTTTACCAGGTGTCAGCCTTCCCAAGCTGGGCAACAAGAAGTCACCATGTTAAGCGGCCATGATGCCTCTCTCTGTATCTCATTTATATCCTTTTCTTATCTGTGTCCCATTCGGCCTGCTTTTCTGTTAGGTCGCTACGTTTTCCTCATTGATGGATGCTAGCATTCCAGTTTTTTGTTTGGAATATCCATAAGCTTTGTTTAGAAATCTTACCCGGAGGCATTTTTAACTCTTAGCTGGCTACTGTAGCGTTTTACTGTCATTGCACCACTGGAAGCAAAGGGGACGATTACTGAGTGTGAATCCAGTCTGCTCTACAAGGCAAGGTCCTGCCTCAAACAAACAGAAAGAAACCAAGCAGATAGAAACAGAATTCTAAACCCTTAATGCAGCCAGGTGACCACTCTCTCATCTTATAAGAGTGCCTTCCTCAAAACTTAAAGACTGAAACCAAATGCCCCGTATTTGACCGCGTCCCCTGGACGGGGAGGCCTGGTGGCACTCAGAGGAAGGATAGCAGGTTACCAAGAAGAGACTTGATACCCTATGAGCATATACAGGGGGGAGAGGTCCCCCTCAATCACAGTCATAGGGGAGGGGAGTAAGGGGAAAATGGGAAGGAGGAAGGAATGGGAGGATACAAGGGATGGGATAACAATTGAGATGTAATATGAATAAATTAATAAAATATATTTTAAAAAAAGATTGAAACCAAAGAGGTGACCTGAATTTGCTACAGTGGACTTTGCTATGGTCTATGTGTTCATAACCTCAGCTGCTATCTCTCTCCTTGCTGTTATTCTCCAGGGGAATGGGTGCTATTAGTTATTTCTTCTTTCGTTTTTCTAAAAGTAACATGAAAAAGAGTAACTTCTAGACTCGGAGGAGACTTTCTCAGCTTGCATCGGGCCCAAGCACCTATTTTATCTCCTGGTACTCTGAGGCAGGATGGAGTCACATTTTGGGAAACAGCAAGGCCCTCCCTTCCCCATCCAGTTGCCTGATCTGCCCCGCTGCTCCGGGAGTGCCATATTCTTCCATCATGGCTGGAAAATCTTGGCTGGAAAGTGACAGACCTGCAGGCAGCCATGGAAGGCAGCACTTAAAGCCTGGCCTTGGCAGTTTGGCCGAGGTCCGGGTTGCAGAGATTAAATAGGGGCTCATGGCACATGATCAGCGACTTGCTGAGAGGCGAGGGGTGATTACTGGCTGCTCCTCTAACTTATGAGTCCTCATTAGGCTTCTTGGAGCTGAAAGAGTCCGCCGAGAACCGCATCACAATGCCCTTTCTGGCCTGGCCCCTCAGAAGGTCATAAAGCACTTTAATTAAGAACAGCTTTAATAATGGAGGACTCGGGATGCCACACAAGGGCACTGTGAGCATCCCTGAAATTAGGATGAAAAATCTCCCTGTTAGGTACCTTCGCCATGGTCATTTTCTGCTGAGTTTAACGCAGTGCTCCCAGCAGTCTGGCAGTGGTACCAAAAGCAGAGACCTGCTACCATTTGCCAAGGTATGACTGCTCCCTGATCTACCTGGATGAGGTAAAGCAGAGGGTGTTCTACCCACCGTGGGCCAACCACATCTCTCCTTCAATCATAGGCAATCATGGGGCTTGTCTCAAGCCTAGATGGCCTTTCCCTCAGTCAACTAGAGATGCCTCGGGAATGCAGACAGCATCCCTCAAACTGAGATGTTGAGCCAGACCAGCTTCTATTGTGAGACTGTCCTGTGAAGTGTTGGATGGTGAACACATCCCTATCTCCATCCAAAAGAAGCCAGGAGTACTTATCTCCCCAGTGGTGACAAGCAGATTGATCGGCAAACATTTCTGATAATCCCTCAGGAGGATGGTGGCTAAGTATGACAAAGAAATAGTGTTCCATGCTCAACTTGAACTTCAGGCAAACCACACACAGCTCTTCACACAGTGTGCCAACAACAGTTGGAACACGCTTGTCCTGAATAAAGTGTTGGGCTTAGGGAGATAGCACCAGTAGGTAAAGCATTAGCTTCACACACATGGGGGCCAGAGTTGTGATCCCCAACACCCATGCAAAAAGCTGGATGGGCACGATAGCCAATTGTAATCTCAGCACTTTGGAAGTAGAGGAAGGTGATGCCTGGCACAAGATGGCTAGTTCAGTTGTCAAGTCAGCATGCTCCAGGTTCAACAAGAGACCATGTCTCATTAAATAAGGCAGAAAAGAAAAACTATAAACAAAGACCTCCCCAACACAAACTTCTGGCCTCCACAGGCACACACAGACATGCATGCACCTACATACATGTACGCATACATGCACCACGTACATGCATGTAATAAAAGAAAAAGATGTTGCTCTGGGCATGTCAAGTTTAGCTGGGTATCAAACACTGTGTCTGGTGGAGCTACCTTAGTCCTCATATTTAGCTAAATAACAGCCTCAGAGCACCTGATCTTAATAGTAGATTATTAGAGTGAGTAGGCTCTCAAACCATTCCTACACACTTAGCAACTAAAGTAGACACTAAAGGTAGGGCCATGTCACTGGTAATTCCATTTGTTCCATCTTCTCCAAGAAACTCTACTTTGTAGCTAGGTGGAGAATTGTTCATTACAAAAACATAAAAAGGGGGGAAATCAATTCCCAGCAGAGACCTACTGAAACCTGAGAGGTCCAGGTCTGAGAGCCTTGGGTATTTTCTGTGATTCACATCCCATGCCCAGCTAAGAATGAGAGGTCTTGCCCTTGAGGACCATCCCAGAGGGCACAGGGCACTACATGTTACAGTTAGAATGAAATATGTCCCCCACAGGATGAGGTGTTTGAACACTTGGCTCCCAAGTGATGGCAATGGTTTGGGAAGGATAACCTTTCTGGAGAAGAAAACCACTGGGAGTATGTGAAGTTGGGGTATCATACCCTTGGCTGGTCACACAAAGCTCTCTGGGTTTTAGTGCCCAAGATACGTACAAGCTGTACTGGGAGCCACCACCACCAAGGTCTGAGTCCCTCTAGCTGCTATGCTTCTCCACAACCATGGACTGACAGCACAAATGAAAGCAACTGCTCCTCCCTTTCATTAGAGTGAGGAGAAATGTAGCACATTTATAGTATAAATCCCTTTTCTCCCTCTCCTGTCCTTTTGTCTCTCTATGTCTGTCTGTCTGTCTGTCTGTCTCTGTCTGTCTAACTCGGTCTCTGTCTATCTGTCTCTGTCTGTCTATCTCTGTATCTCTCTCTCTCTCTCTCTCTCTCTCTCTCTCTCTCTCTCTCTCTCTCACTCACACACACACACACACACACACACACACACACACTTTAGATTCCTGAATCTCATTTCCACAGGTTTATATTTGAAAGATCTGACTGCAGCCTGAGAATATTCCAGGTGATGAATAAATAATTTCCAAACTGATGCCAATGCTTGTGGTACAGGGACCCCGCTTTGATGATTGCTGCTCCACAACACAGCTGGCCTTAGTTTCCTGAAATGCCAGAGCTGTAAAAGATCATCAACACAACAGCAGGTGGGCCCTTCCAGGATACAGGAGAATGAAGAGGCCTGATGCCTACAATTCAATATAATCCTTGAAAACAAATAGCTATAAGGATATCTCAGGGCAAGAGGGGAAACCTGGCATAGTCTGTACATGAGCAGTGTGTCAATCTTCCCCCCAATATCCCAGTATGTGGGAGAATACCCCCACCTTTTCCCTTTTATTTATTTAATCACTTTACATCCTGATCCTAGCTCCCTCCCTCCCCTCCTCCCAGTTCTATCCTCATGGCTTTTCCTCCATCCTCCCTCCTTCTCAGAGAAGAGGAGGCCTTCAAGGGACACCAAGATAGAGGAAGGAAACTGGGTGGGAGAAGGGGTACGGAGGGTAAGGGGGTGTAGGGATCAGGTGTGGGGAGAGCAAGGATGGGGGTGAAGGGGAGAGAGAATGGAGCCTACGGAGGGGCGAGAGTTAAGGAGCCTGAAGTTTCTACCTCTTGTAGCCAGGTGGGACTTCTGGTGGAGGGATGGAGACTTCAACACACTCATTAAAACCTTCTACCCAAATTTGTCTGGCCTACAAGAAGTGTAGGGATAAAGATGGAGCAGAGATTGAGAGAATAGCAAACCAATGATTAGCTCAACTTGAGACCCACTCCATGGAAGACAGCCAACCCCTGACACTATTAATGGCAATCACTATGAATGATACTCAGATATGCTTGCATAACTGTCTTCTGAGAGGCTTCACCAAGCAGCTGATGGAAACAGATGCAGAGACATATAGCCAAACAATAGGCCAAGCTCACTGAGTCTTCAGGAAGAGTGAGAGTAAGGATAGGGGGAGCTGGAGGGGTCAAGGACATCACAAGAAGACCTACAGAGTAAACATCACCTTTTAAATGGTGTAGACCCAGGTATTTAGAAATGGTATACAATCTGTGAAGTCCACATTCCCCTTCAAAGAGCAAATTTTAAAAAACCTCTCTCTCTCTCTCTCTCTCTCTCTCTCTCTCTCTCTCTCTCTCTCTCTCTCTCTCTCCCTCCCTCCCTCTCTCTCTCTCTCTCTCTCTCTCTCTCTCTCTCTCTCTCTCTCTCTCTCTCTCTCTCTCTCTCCTCCTCTCCCTCCCTCCCTCCCTCCCTCCCTCCCTCCCTCTGTGTATGTGTGTGGGGTAGCACCAGCTACTGAAAAAGAGAAGATACCAAAAACGTAAGATAATGAGAAAAACACCAAAACTAGTATGGTTTGGGATGCAGCTTTGTGGCCTGGTGGGGAGAACAGGATGTATATCTTGGCTTCTGATTCTTGTTCCAAATCTATGACACTCCTGAACTCTCGAGGCAGCCCCTCAGTTGCTGCCCCTGCCATCTCATCAGAAGCCCAACCATGAAAATGGTGGAACATGTGTTCTCAGCTTCATGGTCAAAAAGGGAATCCAATCACCGTGACCCCAATGATGCACTTGCAAATTAAAAATGCATCCCATAATGAGCAGAGCCATTCACAGTAATAATTACATAAGCTCTCATTACAGGTGGCCGTAATTACAGCAGGTACTTCCAGCAAATGCAAAAGGCAACTCAGGATTTCCATTTGCTGCATAAAGAAAGTCTCGGGCAGATACATCCTCATGTGGTCAGGCAGACACCCCTTCATGGACACTGACACAGAATAAAGGCATAGAGAAGCCCCCCAGCCCACTCTCCTCAGAGAGAACCTAACATGGAAAAAAGGCAGAACAGCAAAGAGAAAGACTGAACACCAGAATGGAGGCACACCCTCGCCAAAGGTTCTTGTGTCTATAACCTGGCCTCCTCTGCCCTCAGCTCTACCAGCCCCCAAGTACCACATGACTAATCTTCCTTCCTTTTGAGCTTTTTTTATGCTTATTTATTGATTAACTGGGGAGGCATGTGGGAGGAATTTCACAAACAATTTGTGGTCTTTAGCTCTTTCCTTCTGTGATGTGGGTCCCAAGGATCAAATCCAGGCTGTCAGGCTTAGCAGCAAGCTCCTTAATCCACTGAGCCATCTCACCAGGACTGTCTCAGTCCCTGGGGGGTTACTAAGTTTTTGCCACACCGTGCCCTTCAATTCTGAGACCATGTAAGCAGAATGAGCAACTCTTTCTACAAATGAGGCGCTCCATCCACAGAAAGGCCTCACTTCATGTGGTCACCAAATGCCTGGACCTCCCTTCTGACTTCTAATTGACAGTGGTAAATCCAGGATTCCCATATTACCCCTACTTGAGAGCAATAATTTGCTAGAATGTGCACAGAACTAGAAAAAAAAATGTGTTTTCCATTTTGAAGATGGGTAGACTATTGGTCTACTTTTGAAGGCTGTAATTCAGGAAGAATCAGGTGGAAGCAATGCACAGGGCAAAAGTATAAGGGAGACCAGGGCTGCTCTATGTCCTGTGAGGACACAGGGCCCTAGGCTTCCTAGCCCAGAAGGCTGCACAGCCTGTAGCTGGAGCTTTCTATGCAGACTCCATAACCTAGGCGTGATCGAGTCCATCACTGGCTCCTGGGGATTGGCTCATCCGTCTGAAATTCTCTAGATGTCAGAATGGAGCGTTCAGTCCTCACTCTTGGACCAGAGGGTGGCTAATCTAGTGACTACCCTCACGCCCCAGAAGCAGCCTCGCCAAGATAAGCTGAGACAGGGCTATGTTGAGTAACCTGGAGCACTTCTCTCACCTCAGACATGCAGGAAGTCTGTTCAGAGAAAAAAAAAAAAAAAGAATGAAGACAGGATATGCATGGATTGCCTAAGACAAGTGTACTGCCCTCTTCTCTGTGACACAGCGTTGGTAGTGCCAAAGAAGGGCATTGGGAAAGGAGAGATGAGACCTCCGTGCTAGCGAGAAAGGGCACCCAGATAAGCCGTGAGTGAATCCCAAAGTCACAGTGGACATCCACCAGCATCCTGTGAAGCTTGGGGTGAGGGGGCAGCAGAAAGCAGAATATGCCAAACCTGGGGAGCCCTATGCTTTCCTGAGAGGTGCAGATGCTGAGTTATGGCCCTGGATACTGATCTTGTCTAGTCACTGGTGTGTGAGCCTAGGACTTAGTGAAACTCCCTGAACCTCAGGGAGCTTAGCTCTCTTGCTGTGTTAAAGTACCCTGATATAAAGGCAACTTAGGGAGAAAGGAGAATTATAGGGCACAGTGCCAGGTTACAGGCTACCATTGCAGGACGTCAAGGCAAGAACTTAAAGAGCCACATTGCAGTCACGAGCAAAGAAAATTGAATGTGTGCATGCTTAGGACTCAGCTAAATTTCCCTACTCTTTTTTGTTTTTTTGGTTTTTGGTTTTTGTTTGTTTGTTTGTTTGTTTTTTGTTTTTGTTTGTTTGTTTGTTTGTTTTTTGTTTTTGTTTGTTTGTTTTTTGAGACAAGGTTTCTCTGTGTAGCCTTGGCTGTCCTGGACTGACGTTATAGACCAGGCTGGCCTCGAACTCACAGAGATCCATCTGCCTCTGCCTCCCAAGTGCTGGGATTAAAGGGCTGGCCTCCATCGAACTCACCTAGATCTCTCTGCCTACCTCTGCCTCCCTGCTCTGGGATTAAAAGCCTGGGTGCTCTTACAAATTCAAGGCCCAACATCAGGGAACAGTGCGGCCCACATTCAAGCATGGTCTTCCCACAATCAAGACAATCCCCCCACAGACATAAGACAGTCTCACTGAGACCCTCTTGGGTGAGTGTAGGTTGCATAAAGCTTCGAACCAAAACTAACCACCATGGTTGAGACCACAGAGAACAAGGACCAGCTCTGCCCAGGACACCTAACATTGTCTGAGTCCTCCAAACCCCAAATGTAAAACGTGATGCAGGGCCCCTCCATGCCAACCCCTTGATGTGTTATCTTTCAAAGAAGCCATCTGTCCCTCCCGCAGTTGCAGTGGTTTCATGTTCTTTCTACTTTCTGGCCTAGAAACAGGTCGGTAGCAATGCTGATTCACCACTCTGCCCTCACCGTGGGGTGGGCCCTTTAATTGATTCCTGAAAGCAGCCTTTTTGGTGTTTTTCTTAGTCCTGATTAGAATTTGTAACAAATTATAATCTCTCCAAGCAAGCTCTCATTAAAAGTCTGAGACCTTACTCTTAGGACCTTAATATTCTCAAGGGCCTGGACTCAGGTACCCTTTCCACATGATTTCCTGGGTAGGTGACCTTGGAAAAGGGCCTTGACTGATGCCTAAATGTTGCTTCTTGGCTTTCAGGGGTGACATGGGAAGGTGGACATTCATTTCTCAGGCAAATATCTGGAAAACCAGGCTCTTCCTCTGGAGATAACTGAGACCAGAGGGACCAGCTGTCCAAACAGCAAATTTAGCATGCACCATAGATGCAACCTGTAATTCAGAAGAAGGAAAGCCATATGGTCACATGACCACAGTTGCTTCCTAAAGACTATTCTAGTGCTACACCAGGCTATACTTTTTGAAGTTTGTGTACTTTTTTTAAATTTTAGATTATTTCTTATTTAAACATTTTATACAATATGTTTTGATCATGTTATTTTCCCTCCCCCAGGTCATCCTGTATTTCTAACTCCCTTCACACCCAACTTCATGTTCGTTTTCTGTGTTTCTCTCACAAAAGAAAGTAAAACCAGTAAGACTAACAGAAAACAAAACAGAACCTAACTAACAAACAAAACAAACTGTGGACAGAAAAAACATGGCGTCTACTTTGTGTCGGCCTACTCTGCCTAAGCATGGGACCAGCCATAGGGTGAAGCTGACATGCCCAGTGTCACTCCATTGAGGAAAACTGGTTTCTCCTTTCTCAGCTGCTATCAGGTGCAAGTAGCTTCTTGCTTAGGGGTGGGACCCAGTGAGTGTCTACTTCCCCTTCTCAGTGTTGGGATTCTGTCTGGTTAGAACCTGTGCAGGACTTGTGCATGCTGTCACAGTCTCCATGAGGTTATACGTGCCTCAGGCATATTGGGTATGGAAGATGCTGTTTCACTTGAGTCATTGGCCACCCCTGGCTCTTATAATCTTCCTGCCTCCTCTTCAGATTAGACCCCTGGGGTTTGATGAGCACATCCCACTTAGGATTGGATGCTCCAAATCTCTCACTTTCTGCACGTTGTCCAGCTGCAGGTCTCTCTGTTAATTACCATCTATTGCAAGAAGCTTCTCTGATGAAGGCTGAGGGATGTGATGCTCTGATCCATGGGCAAAACAATGTGTCATTAAGATTCATTTTATTGCTGTTTCTTTGGCAGAATACTAGTAGTAGGTTTTCCCTTAGGGCCCATAAATTCTCTAGTTTCAGATTCTTGGCCACTTTAGCAGTGTTGGGTATGGTATGCATCTCATGGAGTGGCCCTTAAATCCAACCAGAAAGTGCCTGGTTACTCCCATAACACTTGTGTTATTCTTACATTGGTTTGCAAGCAAACCAATATTGCAGGTCACAGGGCTTGTAGCTGGGTGATATTATTTTCTCCTCCAGTAGCATGCAAAGTACCTTCCATCACCATGAATAGGAGGCAGCAGAAGGCACAACTTCTACTTGGGCACGAGATAAAATCTCCGTGTTCAATTATTTAAGTTGTATTTTCAGCCATAAGGCTTTACCATCAGGTTAGTAGACTTGGCGATACCTTGTGATGCTTGCAGGGGAGGGAGCAGATCTATGGGAACCCCTTTGGGCAGCACCTCAACAAGACATAACCCATTCCTGGCACTGGAGGTTCTGCAGAGAGCAAGAATATGAGGCTGCCCCAGGTGTGCTTCATTCTGGGCACAGCACAGGGCCTAGAGACATGTTCTTTGCATCTCCGTACAGATAAAAACTCATATTTAGCTCTGCACAAAATACAAGGTTTATGGGTGTGGACATGCTGTTTACCTGTTCTGTCCTATGTTAGGGTGCTTGGTGCCATAAGATGTCTATTTGGGGCATTGTCTCACCCATTAAATGGTCATTTCATTTACATTCCCTTTATATATATATATATATATATATATATATATATATATATATATATATATATATATATTTTTTTTTTTTTTTTTTTTTTTTTTAGAAGCTTCCACTATGATAGCTTTCCACAGGCCTTTGGAAAGGTCTTTACTGTTACTCGTCCTTCGCCGTATTTGCTATTTTACATTGTTCCCCCTACTCAACTCTCCATTTACTCCTCCGATTCTAGCGCTCTGCTACCCCCTTTTAACAATCTATTCTACTTTCCCTTCCTTGGAAGATACTCCCCAACCCCATTCCATACTAGCTACCTAACGTCTGTGGTTACTCAGATGGAAACACATCCCTAAATCTTAAAAGCTACCATCCTCACATAAAAGAAAACATGCAGTATTTGTGTTTTGTGGTCTGGGTTACCTCGCTCAGGATGATTGCTTCCAGCTCCATCCATTTACCTGAAAATTTCATCTGAAGCTAACTGAGGCCCTAGGGACCAACAGTCCAAACAGCAAATTTAACATAAGCAGAACCTGTGATTTAGAAGGAGGAGGTAACTCACCTAAGGTCATCGGGTCACACAAACACGGCTGGATTCTTAAAACCAATTCTTGTATCACAACATGTCAATCCTTTCTGGTTCTGTGTGCTTTTTCTTTTTCTCGTTTTGTTTTGTTTTGTTTGCTCCTTGTAGCCCAGGCTGGCCTGGAAGCCATTGGGTAGTCACAACTGACTTCTCCAAGTCGTTATAGGACTCCAAATCATTTGATACTCCTGCCTCGGAGTTCCAGGTGCTGGGACTGCAGGTACACTCCATCAATCACTCCAGACCTCAGCACATGCTCTTCCACTGGCTATGATGCAGACAATGGAGCAGTGTGCAGGACAGAAGAGGGTAGACAAGATGGCGGTTGCCTCATTTGAGAAATGAGAACACTGACGCCTGCGGCCTTACGTAACCTCAGCAGAGTCACAGAGCTCCAGATGGGATCCCACCCCATGTCCCCTAGACAATGAAGGTCATGGTCTTTGAAACCGCATAGCCGACTCAGAGCTGTGGGTCAGTGTGCCCAGGACTCCCAGGTGTGTGTCTGGGATCTAGTGTTGACTTTACAGAGATCTTTAGCCGGATGTTTCAGCTCTCTGATCCAGGCCCTTTCAGTGAGTGTGATGCTCTTAAAATGAATCCATATAAACCCTTTGGTACTCGTCCTTTCCAAAGATGGAGTCTAGGCTCCGCCTTTCCCGCCTCTTTCTGATAGATGCTGGACTTAAAGCCCTCTCTGATTACACAGAGTTTGGAAGGACTGACAATGTGTCTCAAGACTAAGCATCTAGTTTTTTCTTGGCTCTCTTGTGATCTTTGACTGAGGATAGAAGAGGCAACCATATTGTCCAAATGCTCAAACAGTCCCCCAGAAACACCTACAAAGTGAGAAATAGGCCTTTTGCCGACAGCCACATATAAGCCAGCTCAGAAGTGGCCTTCCAGCCTCTGTCATAATTCTAAACAGCCCAGAGCCACCCAATTAAACAACTTCTGATCCCTAGAAACTGTGAGATAATATGTATTTGTTGGTGTTTAGTTGTAATGTGTGTGTGTGTGTGTGTGTGTGTGTGTGTGTATGTGTGTGTACCACAGCTCCCACATGGAGGTCAACTTTGTGGAATCAGTTCTTTCCTCTCTTTCTACCTTTAAATGGGTTCCTTGTATCTACCTCAGGCCACAGGTCTTGCAAGGCAAACACTTTCCCCATTGGGCCACCTCGATCCAACAACTCTTGTTATTTTACACTAAGCACAGATAATTAACACCATGATTCATTTTTCTATATAGTAACCATCCCAAAATGTTGTGACCTTGAACAATGACCAGGTATTTTGCTGAAAGATGTGGCAACATGGGATGGTCTTAAAAGACTGGTTCCTCCGGTTTCAGAGGGCTTTCTCCTCCGTTGCTGGCAGACTACAGGTAAAGCAGATTGACCTTGCATCTAGAGGGTTCCTTGGTTGCAACTTGGCTACTGGGGAGTGGGCCACTAGGTTGTTCCGCTGGGTTCCAGAGGATGAAGAAATGCTCAAAGTCTTTTCTGTGGGCTTCCTATGACTGAGCATCACTTTGGTCTATCCCGTTCGTCACCGGGGCCAGCCAGAATTCAAGGAGTCAATAAGCCATGTCTGCCTCTTAGGGAGATAAACTGGACCACTACACTGCAAAGGTCACAGGGAGAGGAAGTTGTGGAGAGAAGTGGGGAAGTGTGCATATTAGACATGGTAGCATGAGCCATCACCACCACCGTTAAGGCAGAAGCAGCCTATGGTCTTATCCTCAGTTGCTGATTGCAGTAGGCTGGCAATAAAATGACACATGTGCAGGTCAGAGAAGGGTGAGAAATCATGGAGAACTGGTTTCAGCTCAAACTATGGATGGTGACAGACCCAAATGCTAATGGCTTCCCAGGAAAACACATCAGGAGAATATTCGAAGAACAATGTTTTGCTTCAGGCATTTGAGGGTAGAGTACAAACAAATAAGAAAAAAAAAAACAATACAAAAAGAATAGAGGTCCTTTAGCTTTGGGCAGAGATGTTTGCAAAAATCAAATACTCATGCAAACTATCTTGATTGACTGAAGAGAAATAGTAAAGAGCAATGGGCTGATGGGCTAGATGCTGTCTAGCAGCTATTTTCTTTTGTAATGTATATTTGACATCTATAAATATTGCTGTCCAATTGAATTTGTAACATGTACATATATACATATGAACATAGGTAAATTCATATATGCTTATAAGCACGATATCTAGTATATATGTTTCATGTTTATATCTTTATGTGCATGTGTGTATGTGAACACATATGACACATGAACGTGTGCGTAAGAGGACATCCTCAGTCCGTTTGAGACACGGTTGTCACTGCCTCCAGTCTCACCACAGGAGTGCTGAAATTACAGACACCTGCAAATGCATCGAGATCAAGACAGGCTCTGGGGATTTGAACCCAGGTCCTCATACTTATGTGGAAATAATTTCATCCATTAAGTCATATATATATATATATATATATATATATATATATATATATATATAGACCATAAAAAAGTACTTTTGTATAAACATATGACTATGAGCCATACAGGTGACCACATTTATTTTACATATCACAGACATATACATTACAAATAGCATTACAAACAAAGGTGTATTTATATGAGAACTGTGCATTTAGTCATATGAATAGACTTGGGAAATAGCTACCAAGACCACATGCTTTTCTTCTGAACAAAAATGTCTTCTATGGTTCAGTGCTGTCCAAGTTACCAATAACTGTCAGCTTGACACGGCGTAGAATTCCCTGGGAAAGGAGTCTCACTTGAGGACTGTCTTTATCACTTTGGCCCATGGGCATGTTGGAGGGCCTTTCTGCCCCTAAGCTGCTTTTCGGTAGATAGAGTGTTTTGTCACAGCAACAGAAAGGAAACTAGGACAGATGCTTTTTTTTTTTTTTTTTTTTTTTGGACCTGTGTAGTTACAGGTAATGTCATAGCACCGTGCTACATGGTAGGTTGGCCGTCTGTGCGCTAAGGACAGGGACAGGCGCTGTCTTCAGCTCCTTCACCCTGGTGCTGTAAACGTACACGCAGTGGGAAAAATCTGACATTCTCTAGTGTCCTTTCCATAGAGACACACTAGTCAAACGCAGTCTCGGTTTATTCTGTGTATAGCTATGTGCGCATGTATGTAGTCTTGTGTACGGAGGCTTATACAGACAGACTCAAGGTGTGGGCTCCCAGGCTCGACAGAGTTGCCGCTGAAGAACAGCTTTCCTATGCACGGCCATCCTTGTACTTCAGAGGATGCACCCAGCAAGCAAGACACCTGAGCTGGGGTTGTGGAGGACGTGAGCATCTACTTGGTTTGGGAGACCGGAGTCTGAAATCTAGCCTAGCCACTAAGCAGTCAAGAATTTCTGGCCACGTCTTCTCGGCACTCTGGTCCTTTGACAGAGAAGGCCTTCCTGATCCTAGGGTGGGTTCTCACTCCCAGACCTAGAAAATGGTGCCTCTGGTAATGGAACCCTTCAAATGTAAATCTACCATGAAGAACGCGCTCCCTCCGCCACCTGGCACTGGCCTGTCGTTCTGGATCAGTGTCTGCCTGCCCTAATCAGCTAGAGTCAGGTATACCAGAGGACTACAGAGAGCTCACACACACCAGAGTTCACGAAGAATCCTTCAAACTAGCCAAGCATGAGACATTTTATCCTGATTCTACGGTTTCTCCTATGGAAGCTACAATAATGACTACGGTCCTGGGAGATGGATTAGTTGATAACATGCTTCCAATGCGAGCCTGAGGACTTGGGTTCCATGTCCAGAATCTATGTAAAAACCCAAGGACAGCATTCCTTGTACATGACTGTAAACTCTCTGCTCTGGGGAGGCAGAGACGGGTGGATTTTTGGAGCTTGCTAGCCAGCCTGTCTAGCCCAGTCAATGAGCCCAAGCTAATAAGAAATTCCAGGAGAATTCCTGGTCGTTATCTCTCTTTCACACTCATGTACATTCACACACATATATCCACAGACATATACATACGCCTTCTACATGTGAATACCACTGGCCCTGTGTCTCTACCCCATTTTATTACCACTCCTGGCCAACTCAGTGTTGGCCCGGATGGCTGGCTGTGGGATAGCATGCCCTCTTCTTTTGAGAAATGCCAATAACCACTGATGATTTGCTGGCAGATATCACCTGGCCTATTAGCTTGTTCATACCTACCTCAGACTCTGTTAGCACACATCGGTGGGTACGTCCTCACCACAGCCTCTGGTCTTCTGTCTTAAATCATGGGCCATGGACAAGGCCAGCATCTTTCTCAGTTTATTCATTTTCAATGGTGGAGATTGAGTCTAAGGCTATACGCATGCCTGGAAAGTGCTTTAGCACAGCGCTAGGGCTCCAGCCAGCTTTTAGCCTTGACTTTTGAGACAGGCTCTTCCTAATTTTCTCATCCTGGCACTGAAGTTGAGAGCATCCTGTCTCAGCTCCCCAGGGTGGAGGGGGTGGGGGAGTCAGGCTGAGGCTATGCACCTTGGCAACACTCATGTATTTGCTGATTTGAGCCAACCTCTATATATTCTGTTAACCAGGCTTGCTTTTTTTTTTTTAAAGTAAACAATGGACCTAAAAAGGAAGCCTTTCCAAATGCAAAATTGCTACCACTTGCCATAAATAACAGGCCACCATAAAAACAAGCAGGAAGGCTACAACAAACACAATGAGCTGGGTCTGATTGTCTTTTCCCAGCTCAGTGCCTCTCTATGCCAAAGGGAAGTTGGCAAGCTTGGAAGAGGTTTAAGGCCACTTGTACCCATCTGGGCATTCTTTATGTCGGGATGAGAGAGACAGAAGGAAGTGGAGTGAGAGGATGTGGTCCACTGTGAGCTCTGGTGTCTTGGGCCATACTGTGTCCATATAAAGCCGCTGGGCAGCCACCGACACTCACGAATCTCATTATTGGAAACAAGGAGCTCATTCATCTTTCAGCCTTAACTTCTAAATTCTGTTTTGGGACTGTGGGCAGGATGGGGGAGAAAGGGGAAAAGAAATGCTTAATCTCCATTCAGTACAATAATATAGCAATGTCTGATAGGCACCAACCCCCAGCAGTAGCTTGGCCTCCCCAAATGGACGGGATGTCTGCTTTTCTGTGGTTCCATCTCAGCCTCTTCCCCCATTGTCTGATCAGTAAAAGGAAACTTTAGGCAGGTCCAGTAGCACTGGCTGATAATAGCAGCTACTCAGGAGTCTGAGGCAGGGGGATTGGAAGTTCAAAGCCTTGTCTGGACAGCAGAGTGAGTTCAAGGGCAGCCTAGGTAACTTCATGAGACCTTGTTTTAAAATAAAATGCAAAAGAGTGGAGAATATATAGGGGGAGGTAATCCCCCTCAGGAACAGTCATAGGGGAGGGGAATAATGGGAAAATGGGGGGGGGGGAATGGGAGGATACAAGGGATGGGATAAACATTGAGATGTAACAAGAATAAATTAAGAAAAAAAAAAAAAAAAGAGTGGCTGAGGCGGGTGCTGGAGAAACAATTCGCTCGGCGAAGAGCTGGTCCTTCAAGCATGAAGACCTGAGTTCATCCCTAGTATATGGATTGGTGAGACGGCTCAGCAGATACAAATTCTTGTCACACAAGCTTGATGACCTGAGTTCAGCAGTCAGATCCCCAGAGCACACGTGAAAGCCTACTACAAAAGTGCAAGAGTTTGTGATGCCAGCACATCTCTACAAGGAGATGGGAGGCAGAGCCAGGAGAATCTCAGAAAGTACAGGCCAGTTAGCCTGCTGTGAAGAGCCTGCGAAGCTATCCTGTCTCAGAAAAGGGAGAAAAATACAAATTGGTACCCAACGTTGCCTTCTAACTTCCACTCGTACAACATGGCAGCATGAGCTGGCCTGTACCAACACCTCTCTCTCTCTCTCCCTCTCTCTCTCTCTCTCTCTCTCTCTCTCTCTCTCTCTCTCCTTCCTCCCTCCCTCCCTCTCCATATGTATGTGCCTGTAAAACACACACACAAACACACATATACAGAAAAAGGCAGGAATTTGTAAGCATAGCACTGGAAAGAAGAGACAGCTTACACAGTACTTGCACACACTAATTTGTTTAATTTTAAAGGGGCTGAGGATGTAGAACAGTGGTGAATTACTCGGCTAGCATGCTCAAGGCCCTGGATTAACAATCCCAGGAACACCCAAAGAAAACTAAATAAAAGCAGAACGGTCTCCATTGGTATCTGTTATCCAAACAGGACACCCCACATGGATAAACAAGACTGACGGTTCCTAGCCATCCTATGAACACACGTCCTCACACTCTCCCAGTGGCCTCTATTTGCCTCGGGGGACACCAAACAGGAATTGCATTTAGTAATCAATTGACTCCCCTTGACTTGGTTTGGTGCCTTTTCTAAACACTGAGCCTGGCAACATCAGAGCCTCACAAGCATCTTTATTAAGGAAGCTCCTGGCGCCATGCAGAGAAGACACAGGCAGCGTATGCAAACGTGGGGAGGGAATTATTTCCATCAGCACCAGCTATTTGAAAGCAATTGAAAAGTTTCCATTTGAAGAAAAAGTAATTTTCCTGATGTGAGTTTCGAGAGCTTGCTTGCGTGCCCCCACCTGACGCTGGCTTCTTCAGCTCCGGGCTTTCTGGATTTTATTAAACCACAGCTAAGTGGCATCACGCTGGTAAAATATTGTGTCGCCTTTTAAAGTGATATCATTACCTAATAATTTTGAGCGCTTTACTTTTTTTTTTTTTTCCTTTGCCAAAGAAGAGAAATGGACCAAATGGCTCAGTAGCAGTCTCACTACATTATGGAGATGAGAAGAGCTTGACATGGTGAGGTGCAGTGTGGTGCAGTGTGGTGGTGTGGTGCAGTGTGGTGGTGTGGTGTGGTGTGGTGGTGTGGTGGTGTGGTGCAGTGTGGTAGTGTGGTGGTGTGGTGTGGTGTGGTATGGTGTGGCATCATGTGGCACGATGTCACATGACATGATATGGCATGGTGTGGTATGGCATGGCACTGTGAAGATATTGAAGCCACAGAGTACACACACACACACACACACACACACACACACAGGAGCTAGAAGATTCCTCACTAGTTCCTTGCCACCCCATGTTGATAGGAACTTGGAATACATATACCATGCAGCTTTTTCCTCTGGACATAACCAGTGCCATCTTGAGTCAGAAGAGCTGGCATCACCCATCTGAGATCATGCACATAGACATTTCCCCGTGGAGATTAGGGAATGCGGTGACATTGTACAGCTCTTGCCTAGCCTGCACAAATCCCTGTGGTTCAGTCCCTGGCATCTCGTAAACTGGGGGGGATGGTGGATCCCACCCAAAACACCAATAATCAGTTCTGTTGATTTAGATGCAAGAGGGCCAGAAGTACAAAGTCATCGTTGGCTACACAGAAGTTTGAGGCCATCCTGGGCTACATGAGGCCATCCTGGGCTACATGGGGGCCATCCTGGGCTACATGGGGGCCATCCTGGGCTACATGAGGCCACCCTGGGCTACATGAGGCCATCCTGGGCTACAGAAGACCAAAATCTCAAAAATCCTTATTCTATGAATGGAAGGAGGAAGCTCAGGATGCTTGCAAGCAATCAGGAGATTCTCAGGCAGCTCTTCCCCTCCTCAAGGTTACATAGAAAAATTTAAAAGGTGAGGAGTCAGGGGCAGAATAGATGTAGATCACTGGACGAGGACTTTGCTAGGATTCACTAGCCCTAGGTTTGATCCTCACCACTCCCAAAGAAATAAAATTTGCAGATGACAGGGTTGAGCCCTCTGGTAGAAGCCGGTAGTGTGACTGCCTACAAGTCATCTGTGTCCCTGTAAGTAACTTCAATAATTGGTTCACCAAGCTAGACTGGGCTCAGACTCTACTCTTTAGCCTATCAGGGCCCTATCTGTCTGGGGTGAAGGAATGATTCTTCACATGTCCCTGCAACAACAGGCATGAGGTACTTACTGAGAGGGGAAAGCTGCTCCCCAATCCCCCCAACCCCCCACCCCACCCTCCCTACCTTCGCTTTCTCTCAGTTTTCCATACTCAGCTCCCATCTCAGAGCTTGGCACACGGTTGGTGCATACTTATGTATGTATATTGGAGGAGGTGAGGAGGGGTGGGCAGAAACATAAACCTGTCATCATTCTCATTTTCATTAATGAGTTCATAGAGATGCTATTGAGGCCATCAACACACAGCCTGCATTCTTAACCCCTGAGAGGCCCTCGCCTCATTATAGTATCACTACTAAAGCTGGTATCCATTTAAATGGTAAGAACAACCACACTTCACCCTAAGGAACTTGCGTCTTAGAATGAAGTAAGGGGTTCCTTTAAATAGATCACCTCCGGCAACACTCAAAGCAAAACCCAGAGAAGTTCCATATTTACCAAAGGTCACACAGCTGAAATATGACCCCGATTCTCCTGGAGTCTTTCTTCTTGGTCATGGCACTCACAACACACACACACACACACACACACACACGCATGTGCATACACACACACACACATACACACACACACACATACACCACAAGCCCGCACACAAACACACTGGGGGGAGGTAGTAGTGAGAGAAAGAGAAAAGGGGATGATGAGGGGACATTTTTTAAAACTCAGCTATGGATCTAAGCTGTGGAGATCATTGGAAGCCTCTGGGACTTCACAGTGCAAGCTGGGCTTGGGGAAGGCAGTGCCCCTCCCCTATTCCATTTCCAAGAAGGCAGACCAAAGCAACTGCCAGGTCGCAATCTCCATTTTCAATCACTCATGCCAGCCGGTTTGGACTGTGCGTTTAAACAGGATTTTCTTTCTTCCTTTCCTTTTTTTTTTTTTTTTAATTGGAAGGGAGCTTTAAACACTTTGAACGTGGCCTCTGGGACCAGCTCACAGCATGGTCCTCACACCCTCCTTTTGAGGCAGGAGTCCCTGCAGCCACATTGCCAACTCTGTTTTCAATTACAAAAGCTTGTTTGAACATGGGCTGTCACAGAGGCTGTTCAAACAGGCTTTTGTAATTGAAAAGGAGGAAAAAACAAAAGATTCCTAACCTTCTAAAGCCAGGGTGGGAAGGAGCTGGTTTGAGGACCATAGAAACAAAATGGCGCCTTTGACAAGAGGATTGGGGCAGCCAAGACTGCATGTGGGGAAAGCACAGTCAATAGAGAACAGCTAGAACCTCAGCCAACATTTGTCTGGCATAGAAGCTAGGGGTCCTGGTGTAACTCTTCATCTTCCAACATCTGAACTCAGAACCATGCCTGTAACAATCTGGAGGTTCCAGTTTTGTGTCTTGTTTTGTTTTGAGGCACTTTCATGCCATTTTCCACAAAGACTGCCTTCCCAGCAAAGGAGTACAAGGTGTTTTAGGAGTATTTCTTCAGATATCTATCTATCTATCCATCTATCTATCTATCTATCATCTACCTACCTACCTACCCATCTACCTATATATCTACTTGTGTGTGCAAGTAATGGCACAAATGGAAGTCAGAGGATAACTCGCAAGAGTCACTAACTTCCTTCTACCATCTGGACTCTGGGACTTGAACTCAGGCCACCAGGTTTGGTGGCATGCACCACTGAATCATCTTGCTGGACCCTCTAGTTATCTTATCTTTTTTTTTTTCAATTAAAAATTTACATATGCATTTATATTATTACACATAATAAACTACCTATAGCAAGAAGAACCATGACACAATCAAGAATTTTATAATTGTTACATTCTTAGTGCTTTGGCTATTTGTAGTTGACAGCCTTGAAGCCTTTCCTATCTTGGTGCATATAAAATCTGATTGTAAATCAATCTCCACCGCCTCTTGCCATTATCAACTTAACACATCTATCTAGACCTAAAAACATCTTAACTCCTAAACAAAACAACTAAGCTTCATTGTAAAACTAAGCTACCTGGTCTTCAACTCCCTCAGAGACTTGAGAAGGAATAAACTTGATTACCTGAGTATGCCTGGAGTGCAGGTTAGTAGCTTTCCAAATGAGAACATGACAGAGACAGTTTTTTACCTGAATAATCACCCAAAACTCCCTATTCTGTTTTAGCATCTTCTTTTAGCCTTCTGGCCCGATATATCTGACAGACATATTTATGAGGCAGGAACTATTGAGGACTTGCTTACTCTGTCTTGGCAGAGTTGGGTCTTCTACTCTGCCTGCATACAAGCTTGACTTTTTTTTTTTTTTTAAGACAGAATTCGGTCTGTGGTAGAAATGAGGACATTTTGCCCAGTGGCTTGTTTGCCACATTTGAAGCCATCTCCTTAAGGATGTTCTTTGATGCTCATCATCCTCTTTGAGGTAAGCTGGGTGTTGCCAAGACTTAACCTGTCTTATTGTCAGTGAATCCTTTGGCACACACCTTTAATCCCAGCACTTGGGAGGCAGAGGCAGTTGGATCCCTGTGAATTCGAGGCCAGCCTGGTCTACAGTGCAAATCCAGGACAGCCAAGGCTGCACAAAGAAACCCTGTCTCAAAAAAACAAAGTTAATTAATTAATTAATTAATTAATTAAAATCAGAATCATTTAAAACGCCATATCCTGCATGTCTTGGAGGTTTTTGAAGACCTTATCTAACTATCCTACCTTATCTAGTTATCTTCTCAATAACATCTCATGCAACACTTTAACTTCTTTCAGCATTTTGGGAAGCTAAGATAACAGGCTCTGGACCTTAGCGTCTGGCAAAAGTTGGAGATGAAAAGACCACAGTGCCTGAAGTCACTAAGTCACCTTTTACTCAGTTGGCTACCTATACCCCTTTAATCTCTAATACATTCTTACCTCCCCTTTCAACAAACACAGGGTGTGACAGTTAATAAAGAGTGTCAATCTGACAGCATCTAAAAATCAGCCAAGGAGTTAGCCCCTGGCCGTACCTGTGAGGACATTTGTAGCCTGGGTTGACTCAAATGGGATAGCAACCTGGAAGGTGCAAAGTGCTGCTTGGTGAGCTGAGGTCCTAGATTGTACATACCAGGAAAGGGCAAGCTGAGCACGAGAACTCATCTCACTCTGTTTCCTGGTTGAGGATAGCACGTGACTGTCTGCTTCCTGCCTCCATGATGGGCTGGACCCTTGAGCTGTGGGCTGGAGTCAACTCTTCCTTTTTTCATTATTTCTGCCTGGTATTTTGTCACATTGATAAGAAAGCGGAAAGCTGTGCTGAGGCGAGTCTCATGCTAGGAAC
Source organism: Acomys russatus (assembly GCF_903995435.1). Taxonomy (NCBI): domain Eukaryota; kingdom Metazoa; phylum Chordata; class Mammalia; order Rodentia; family Muridae; genus Acomys; species Acomys russatus. Next base: position 8,582,026 of record NC_067161.1, read on the forward strand.
GCTTAGGAATCTGCTTTGAATTCAGTAGCAGTTTTTGTTTCCACTGCGTGCTAAGGAAAACAATCCCAGTTCTCAGCTTAAATGTTTGCTAAAAGTGAAAGCCATCACAAACGTGAAATGCGCAACAGGGCTGGAGCGTGAAGCATGGCAAAGGTCATATCGGTGTGTGGGTACAGCAAAAGCCAAGCATGAGACCTTGAGAAAGCAACCTGTGGGGGCGCTGGTTTGATAGTAAAGTTATAGGGTGTGGATTGTTGTTCCGGGTTGTTCACCCCAACTCTAGTGCTGCTAGCTCACTTACTCTGCCTTCTCTGTAAGGGGAAATGGTGCAAAGTTACCCAAGGAGCAACCAGGGGTGAGCGGCGAGCTCTGATGTCAGCAGAAGCCTACTGCACCATCAATGCCTGTGACCTCAGCTACTCAGGAGGCTGACACAAGGGAAATCATTAATTTGACGCCAGGTTAGGTTAGTGAATGATCTCAGGACCAGCCTGGGGAACTTAGCATGACCTTGTTTACAAAAATGAAGAGTAAAGCAGGGCTTAGGGTTTAGCTCGACTGTGGAACCCTTGCCTAGCCTACTGGAGATTGAAACTGCCCAAGACCATTGTGTTCCTCAAGCTTAAAGTGTGTGTGGATTTCCTGGGCTGTGGAGGTGGTTCAGTGGTTAGAGTCTTTGCCATACAAGTGTGAGGAATGGGGTTTGGTGCCAAGTGAGGGGGTGACGTCTTCGGGTGCCCTCTGACCTCGACAAATTTGTCACAGCACACCATTGCCCAGTCTCTCCCCACCCACACACCCATACCACACAAAAAGAAAATAGTAAGCTAATAGGTGGGGCCGGGTGGTGCAAACCAGTGGCCTTCCTCAGGGAGCCGACACAGGAGATTCTTTAGTCTAGGGTCATCCTGAGCAACTAAATTACTTCTGACTTCAAGGCTAGCCTGGAAAACTTAAAATAACTTAGAAGAGACTGTCTCAAGATTAAAAGTAAAGACGGGAAGGTTGTAGTTTTATTGTGGACTCTTGCCTAGTACAGAGAAGGCCCTGCGTTCTACCCCTGGGACTACAGTAAAGACCAGTAATTTACCAATTGCCCCATGAAACAGCCCTTGGATCTGCATGTGGGTGAACCTTATACACAGCACATGTCTATGGCTGAGGACTGTGTTGGCTGCAGACCCAGGACCAGCAGCCAAGGTGCCTTTTTAACCAAAGGCGGACCCAGTCCCTAGGTTCTCCCAGCTTCCCTCAGTTCTTACCAGTTAGGGTACAGCTGGTATACCCAACCCTCTACCCCAAAGTCTCCAGCCCATGGTCTGGGCTTCTCTATATAATTCAGATAGTTTGGTTCTCACTTTCTCTTAATTTTCCTCTCTGTCTCTGTCTGTCTCTGTCTGTGTCTGTCTGTCTGTCTCTCTCTCTCTCTCTCTCTCTCTCTCTCTGCATATCTTCTCCGCCCCCCCCCCCCGCTCATGCACTTTCTCTGCACTCCCCCCCCCACTTTTCCGTCTCTCCCTGCATGGTGACTTCCCTGGTCCTGTTCCTTGGGACCAGCGAATCCTCCAAGAGCTGTGCTAATAGCCTTGCATTTATACACTGTAACTTGGCTTTGAGTGTGTTCGTGTGCAGGACTCTGCCTGAGGACATGATCTAGGAAGAGACAAGACAGCCACTTCAGGCTGGAAGCTGGTAGTGATGTAAGGCAAGCAGGCAGAAGGTGAGGTCTTTTCTGTCCCCAACAAGAGGGCCACAGCCAACACCGCTAGAAACAGACAAGCCAAATCAATTTATCTGATTCTATTTGTATGTGGCCTGGGGCCTTCAGAATGAAGACTCAAGGACACAAGAGGCACAGGAGGAAATGTCTATCTTATGCTGGAATTCCAAGAAGCAGGGTCCTGTCCAGAGAAATGTAAGTGGGCAGAGCACGAGATGGTGGGAGAAGACGGAAGCAGAAGCCGATGAGCCTTTTGGATTGGAACTTTCTTGGCCTCTTGGTGCAAGTGTTGCTTCTTCTAGGTACGAAGTAGAACTCTGCAAGATGGACCTGTTACCACCTACCAAAGATAGGCCTCACCATTTGTTCGTGACCAGGTCCAAGACAAAGAGATGGGGGAGTTTACATCTGAGTGACTTAAAAAAATAATTTCTTTTATCTTTTTCAAAGTTATGTGCATCTGTGTATTTGCGTGAGGATATGTGCCCATCAGCCTTTGCAAGCCAGAAGAGGGTGTCAGATCACCTATGCTGCATTATAGGAGTTGTGAGCCACCCAGTGTGGTGCTGGGAGCTGAGTTCTGGTCCTCAGCAAGAGAGCTGTGCCTGCTCTCATCTGCTGAGCCACCTCTCTAGCCCTTAGAACAACTTTTAAAGCATAATTTGGCGGCAACTAAAATTCCGAATTTTCATGTGTGAGGCTCTAGGGCACCCAGTGCACTCACAGAGCTGAGCTGCCACTACTGCGTGCTTGCAGAGTAAGGACCTCACCTCAGAAGAAAAACCTACACCCATTAACGGTGGCCCCATCCACATTTCCTCCAGCCCCTGGCAACCACTTGTCTGCCTCTGTCTCTGCCCTTTTCTATTCTGGACATTTTATACAAATGGAATTCTACAATATATGACCTTCGGGTCCGGCTTTTCCACTAGCATCCTGTTTTCAAGGTTCATCCCATTGTTGCGCCCGGAACGAAACTTCATTCCTTTGTAAGGGTGAATAATACCTCACTGTAGGACAGAACCTGTTTTGTTTAGCCCGTCACACGTTGATGGACATTTGGGCTGCTTCCACATTTTGGCTTTTGTGAATGGCGCTGCTATAGACCTTTGTGTTCGGGTAGTAGGAAACGTCGTCGGGGAAACCTCAGCTCAATGGCACGCAGGCCTGAAGACTGGTGACTGTGGGAGGTGACTCTTAGCTTTAATAAGAACCAGCTGATGGGGATCAGAAAGCAAGATGGCAAGAAGAGACTTGATACCCTATGAGCATATACAGGGGGAGGAGGTCCTCCTCAGTCACAGTCATAGGGGAGGAAAGTAAGGGGAAAATGGGAGAGAGAGAGAAATGGGAGGATACAAGGGATGATGTAACAGTTGAGATGTAATCTGAATAAATTAATAAAATATATTTTTAAAAAAGAAAAAATGAAATTGCGGGTGGGGAAGTATGGAAAGATCCGGGAGTTATTTAAAGGAGGAGGTGTGGGTGCATATGATAAAAATACATTGTATGAAGTATTAAAGGACTAATAAAATATTTAAAGAAATGGGATGGACGTATTTAAAAAAAAAAAAAAAAGCAAGACGGGTCCTCAACTCTAACTGGACATTCCAGTCAGTGTTGGAGAAAGAGCAGGTCCCTCCCTCTTGCTTAGGGGTTTCCTCCAGGGGTTTGCTTGCCTAGAAGGGGCTCCTCTCTGTGCCAGACTGGCTGAGCAGACAGCTGCTCTGGCATTCCTGTGCCTCACAGCATCGCAGCAGCTCCAGGGATGCTAACTCAGTGATAAAGATGGGGATAAAGAAAGATGAAAACAGAATTACAGGATCAAAGTGGTTCCTGCCATGGCAGGATAGGTCTCCAGGCATCATTTAAGAGGAGCAGCCGAAGACATGGTGGCTAATCACGGTCTGACATCTCCATCTGCCACCCAGGCCCGGGTATGCCCTTGGCGAGATGCTGTGACCCCTCTGTGCCACACTCCTGCTGTGACCCCCCCCCCCAGTGCTGCACCCCTGCTTTTGCTGAGACTGAGTCCCAGGCCTCCATTTACTCACAGGTCCCAGGCTTCCTCCCCACCCACTGAGGACTCCACCAAGACCCTCAAGCCACAGCCACGCACAGCGCACAGCCACTCTCCTCCTCCTCTTTATGTTCATTTAGAATTGATTATTTTTCTTATTTAAATTGTAGATTTTTCCTTCCCCTGGAAGGCTTGCCTAAACTGCCCCATTACCACTCTATTAGCAGCCACTGTTGCTGTTTCCCCTCTCCTTACAGATTTTCTGGTGTCTCCAGGGTATCACTTGTTGGTCAGTAAAATTACAGGATGCTCCAGCTGAGTGACCCTGGAGGGTCATGCGGGACCTGGCAGGAAGTCCTTTGGAAAGAAGTGAAAGGGGCTTAGGGCACTGGTTGAGCTGTCCCTGTCCCTGCTCACAGGCTGCCAGTGCTGAAGAGGTAGGAAGAGCCAGCCCCCTCCACCCAGCTCGGAACACATCCAGCCCAAAACGCTGTTGTCTGCCAAGCCCAGCGGTTGCAATCTTTCAAAGACTTGAACATTTTACAATTCCTCCGGTGGCCAGGCTTACAAGCAGAATAGAGAACGGAGAGCCATTCGCCCCTGAATTCCAAATCTACTTTAAGTAATTAAACTCATTTATTTCCATCTGAATACACGATGGGGTTGGAGGAGTTTATGGACATCTGGTGAGGAGAATGCCTAGATAAATAAACAGTGTGGGGTGGGGCAGGGTGCTTCCTATAGGGCTGGGGGATCTCAATGGCCTAAGTCAGCAACGGTTTCTGCCAGAATAGTTTGGAAGCTCCACAGGATGGGGACCTCTCTCCTGAATCCTGTGTCCAGCAGGAGAGGGGAAGCCGAGAAGCAGACCCAGAGGCTATAGAGCAAGGGAACAAGGGAAGGACTGCTAATGAGGAAGGCGCTTTCCGAGGGGGTTGTAAAAAATTTTTTTCTTTTTAAACTGAATCAAAGTGATAGTTGCATACTGAGAGTGCCCTACATAACACAGAATTGCACACTTTAAAATGGTGAGTTGAGGATATATTTAATTTCTCTCCAATTAACAACAACAAGAAGCCATTGTTTTTACCTTTGGCTATTGATAGAATTCCCATGTAATTTTTTACCCATGTAATTTATTGTCCAACCTGGGATACCATAGAATGGGTCCCTAAGTAAATGAGGGGAATAGTACAGAGGTACGGGAGTTAGCCCCACCGTCAGCAAAATAATAACATTCTGTAGAAGAGAAAAAGAACATGTCTGTCTCTCTTACATACCTGTGTGATACCAGGCACTATTTGAAATCGTCCCCATTCTCAGACACTGGAGAGTGAGCACACAGTGGCCGCTGACCTGGGTTCCTGTGGTTCTTTGTGATGACTGTATCCTGCTACAGTGCCAGTGGGACACCAACAGTCATCTGTCTTGGCTTCCTGACTAGATGCAAAGTGACCAGCAGCCTTATGCTCCTGCTCCCATCCTCCTCTCACACACAATGGACCATATCCCATCTCCCAGGAGCCAAAATGAAGCTCTTCTCCCGTATGTTGCTTTTTGTTGGGTATTCGACCAGAGCAACAAAATAAGCAACTAAGAAGACAGTGCTTTTCTCTGTATCCCACATAGAACACAGAGGCCCCACAGGAGCATCTGGCCAGGAAACAGCTTCTCCCTCATCATGCATTCATGACTATCTTGGGGACTTGCTGGCCACATCCTTGGTCCTCCAGCTCTTCTCTTCTGACCCAAGACCCCCCCCCCCCATGTCACAAATGTGCAGAAAGGTGATCCACACCATGGCACACTGAAGAACTTTCAGGAAAGTCATCCACTGCTTGTGACCTATTGTTTCTGTAGAACGTAGTGGGTATCTGGCAAGATGTCAGCCTCGACCCAGATAAAAATATAATTATTTCCTATTTGCTTGCTGAGTTTTCAAATCAGTGAGGTAATTTAAGCATGACTCTTGGAGGCTTACAAAAAAGATGTTATGATTAGTTTTATCTTCTTTGTTAAGGAAAAATAATTACAGTGAAATAATTAGAGGCGGCAGAGTTGACATGAGATTAGGCGAGCCAGCTTGGCAATGAAAGTGAAGTTCTAATGAGCAAAGGAAGAACAAAGAGAAGGGTCCGTGGGGGACATGCAAGCAGACTGTCCAATTCTGGCTTTGGGACCCAAAAGCAGAAGAGACACTAGACAGACATCTAACCTCACGGGAAAGCCAGCTTTATAAAGGACTTAAGGCACCTGTGGACAGTTATCTCGGTGGTGTCAGAAGACCCATGGGTGGGGCTGGAGAGATGGCTTAGTGGTTAAGAGTGCTGACTGTTCTTCCAGAGGACTGGGGTCCAACATGGCAGCTCACAACTGTCTATAACTTCAAGATCTGACTGCCTTATTACGGACATACATGCAGACAAAACACCAATGCACATTTAAAAAAAAAAAAAAAAGAAAGACCCAAGGACAAGGTCAGACTTTAGTGTTACAGAGCGCACAAGCGTAGACGAGCGAGCTCCTTGACATTTCAGAGCCACGCCGTCGTCGCGTCTCTTTTTATTTCACAGAATTCAGCTTCACAGAGGTACAAGAAGTCTTAGGAGACTGGCCTGATTTATTAAGTTTCCACACACACAGGCAGGACCCCATCTTATTATGTCACAGATAAAGGTATTGTTTATGTATGTCTTCTGTTGTGTAAGGATTTTATTACATTTTGTTTATTTTATGTGCATTTGTGTGTGTTTATGAGATGCATGTGATGGTCAGAATACAACTTGAGGGAGTCAGTTCTCTCTGTCCACCCTCATGGTTCCTAGGGATTGAGCATGGGTTATGGGGCTGCACGTCAGGGGCTCTTTCCTCCCCCAGCCATCTCTCCAGACCTTGCTTATCTTTTTCTGTACCCTCTGCCTGTCTGGTGTGATAAGGTTAGATTTTACAATGGTATGGTGCCAAGTTTTTGTTCAAGAAGAGCAAAATTATGGATCCAGTGACAATTAGCCACACTTCCAAGGGTTCTGCCCTTGAACTTTGCTAGTATTCCAGTAAAGGATAAAAATAGCACCTAGCACAGTATTAGAACTTCATGTGCCGCAGACCATGCTGAGTTCTTGGCATCCTACACACCCATCCCGAAAGGGGAGAAGCAGATGCCAACATCCCCCCATTCTGCCCTTGAAGGAGACAAAGGTCAAAGCTCTTATGTGGTTTCCTGTGGCCCCATGTGGCTTACAAGGGTCAAAGTTATGTTCCAACACATCTCTGGTTCAGGCATGGAGACATGAAAACTCAACTTTAATGACATCATTTGGAGATGGCCAAACTGTCTGCTCAGTGATGATGGCCAAGAACAAAGCCCTGAAACAGGTTGAGAAAAATATAGGACAATTTCTGCATGCTCGGTCAGCCATCTATTCCTGCAAATTGTCTTCCCACAGTTGTTAGTCACATATGATCCAAGAACAAATAGGGCCAGCGAGATGGCTCAGTGGGCAAAGGCATATGCAGCCATCTGTGGAACCTACTTGGTGGAAGCAGAAATCTGACTCTCTCAATTTGTTCTCTGACTTACACACACACACACACACACACACACACTCACACACACACACACACACACACACACACACACACACAAGAGGGACAGTGATAGAAGTTTTCAGATGATAAAAACACAAGTATTTATTTTCTTGCCAATTTTTGTGGGTTGTGAGCCAGAGGGTGGGTTAGCTGGTACCTTCATCTCCCAAGCAGCCAGGGTGTAGTCTCATCTGAGAGCTTAGACAAAACTCTAGAATGTTCCTCCCGGTTCAGCCCATCACTGTTGGCAGAAGTGCTTTGAAACTTCTTTAGCCGTTTCCTGGACAGCCTCTAACAAACTGATGTCAAGTGACATACCTTCTTGGTTTTGTGTTCTGACAGAGATTCTCAGGGTATGACCAAAATGGAAGGTAGGGGGCCATGCAGAACATCTGTCCACCAAGATACCCTTTCCTGTCCATTTTCTTTGCTGCTATGCATCTTCATTGCAGATGGATTTCTTGAGTTTTCTAACAAGATGCTGTAGGCAAGATGCCCAGGGATTTGCCTAAGTCTTTCCTGCTCATCTGTTCCCCCATGGCTTACTAGATGATGAAATTATTTGTTGGGTCCATTGGTATTTAAGTTCCTCAAGATGTCCCATGTATGCCAGAGATTAAACTACCACCTAACACTTGTGTCTTGTTGTATCTTGATTTGCATGACAGGTGCCCTTACCTGGGTAGGGACCAGAGGTGGACATGAAGACTTTTCCTCCCCACCTAACCTCTCTTGTTCTCGTCCCCATCCACCCACGCCCAGTCCACCTGCAGTGTCTATTCTATTTCCCCTTCCTAAGAATAGCCATGTGTCCCACCTTGAACCCTCCTTGTGACTTAGCCTCTTTGGGTCTGTGGATTGTGGCATGATTATCATTACAGTTAGTGTCCACTCATAAGTGAGTTGGTGCCCAACCCAATGGCCATCCAGAAACTGATGGAAACAGATGCAGAGACCCACAGTCAAACATTATGCAGAGTTTGGGAATCCTGCTGAAGAGGAGAAGGGGGAGGAGGAGGAAGGATGGTGGGAGCCAAAAGGGTCAAGGAAACCACAAGAAAACCCACAGAATCAACAAATCTGAACTCACAGGGGCTCACTGAGACTGAACTGATAATCAGGGAGCCTGCGTATGTTATAGTTGTGCAGCATGTGGGACTCCTAGCAAGGTGACAGGGCCCGTTCTGACTCTCTGGCTTGCTTTTGGGATCCATGTCTTCCTGCTGGGTTGCCTTGTCCAGCCGTAATATGAGGGGAGGTACCTAATTGTATTGAAACTTGATATGTCATCTTTGGTTGATAACCCTGGGAGACCTGCCTTCTTCTGAAGAGAAACAGAGGAGGAGTAGATGGAAAGGGAGGAAGTGAGGGGGATGGACGAGGTGAGGGGAGGAGGGAGGGAGGAAGGGGAAAACTGCAGCTGGGATGTAATATATGAGAGAGTAAATTAATAAAATAAATAAATACAAGCATTATGTGGGTTAAAAAAAAAAAAAAAGAACTTTCCTCCAGCAGCCTCCACCTTGCTTTTTGTTGTGGGGTCCCTCACTGAGCTGGGACATCAGTATTGCACCTATGCTGACTGCCAATGAGTCCCAGGTCTCCGCGGGGTCTCTGGTCTCCCTTACACCCCTCACCATGCGCTGAGGTTACCTATGTGCCCTGCCCCATTTGATGTTTGCTCGGGTGCTGGGGATCCGAGCCCAGTTCCTCATGCTTGTGAAACAGGCCCTTTACCCACTGAGTCATCTTCTCAGCTCCCACTTGTGTCTTAAAAACGATGCCTGTTCATCTATGACACAAGCAATACACTGTGTACTTACCCACTGACTCTAAGAAGATGCGGTGGCCTAGGGCTGTCAAGGTCTCTGCAGGCATGGTGCCCACATTAGAGTGAAGGAAGACTGGCCACAAGAAAACAAATACATACAACTTTGTGTGTAGTAAGTATTATAAATGAATCTGAATTGCTATCAGGGAAATCAGGGTTTTTAGACGACAACTTGATACATGACTTCCCTGAGCCAAAAGTTGTCATTGCATTAAATTCCGTGATGTCAGCCTTGGCAATGCTGCTCCCCGGAGTGGCTGCATGCTCTGTCCTGTGAACTGCACACACACAGCAGCCTCAGCTATAAGTCTCACTGGCCTCTCCAGCCCTGGAGGGAGCTAACACCACCTGCTCCCCTGGTAGGTAGGTGTGAGATTATTAAGAACCTGACAGACCACGGTGGGGTGGGATTTTTAGCTCAATCTCGGCTACAACTAAAAGACACCAGACAACTTGAAATGGAGGCCACACCCGAAAGTCCACACAGCGTTGGAACTGACTGCAATGCTCTGGAAACCCACACAGGAGAAAGGACAAGGTCCTCTCTGCAGAGTGGGTCGGACCCTCATTTTCCTTCGCCCAGGCTTCTGGGGGAGGGAGCTTTTCTTTAGGGTTGTTTCCAGGGTGCACTCATTCTCATCCTCCACCCTTCCCCTCTCCTTTAGTGGCCCTCTCCTTTTCTACTCTGTCTTTCTGCCCCTTCCTCCTGTCCTCTCCTCTCCCTCCACTGTCTCTGTTTCTCTCCCTCTGTTCATCTCTCTCCTTTTCTATCTTTCTGTTTCCCTGTCTGCTCTCTCTCATCTCCACTCCTTCCTTCTTGCTTTTCCCTGCATCTCTCCCCCACCCTCTCCTTTCCTCTGCCTCTCTCTGTGACTCTTTCACTTTCCATTCTTTCCTTCCTTTCTGTCTTTACCTCCCCCCTCTTACCACTCTTTCCACCTGCCTCTATTTTTCTTTTTCATGTCTTTCCCTCCTTTCTCTCTCTCATTTCCTCCTTCTCTGTGTCTCCCTCTCTTTCCCTCCCCCTTTCTCCCTCCTATGTCTCTCTCCTGTCTCGGTCTCTCTCCCTCTATGCCTCCTTCATTCCTCTGTTTTCCCCATCCTCATCTTCTTGCTCAGGAGGCTTGTATCTAGATCAAGGAAGCCCCAAAGCCCCAAGCTTTGGTGGTGGTTGGGATGCCTGGCCTGCAACCCTCTCCAGCTGTAATTAGGAAGCCTTGTTCCCTCAGGACATCTTGGCCCCAGAACTCATTTCTGAGAAGGCCTTCACAGAGGGGAGAGACAATTCTCCTGGTCCCTCCTCCAAAATCCCACAAGTGGTTGTCAGGTGAAGAAGGTGCAGGTTCAGCTCTGGGCCAGTGCTAAGCCTCTTATCTCAGCCTCCACACTGTGGATTTATTAGCTTAACTTCTCCACGGCAGAACCCCAGGGCTGAGCTGAGAGAGTGGGAGCTGGCCACCTCCGAGCCAGGAAAAACAACAGGAACAGGGTTACTGATGGCAGAAGGGAGGTTTTGTGTCTAGTGGGTGAATCTATCTCAGGGTGGCATTTAGCTGGGTCCGAAGGGTGAGCCAAAGGGCTTCTCTACGATTTTGATGAGCACAGGGAACACCAGGGGTGGTGACGAGGAGCCAAGGCAGACAGACTCCCCAGAACAGACCCCTCCCTTAACACCACCACACTTTTGCCTTTTCTTCCCCTCCAGTACCAGACAGTGAGCAGCTTGACCAGAGACCTTTCTGCCTAGCTCACCACTATCAGCAGTGCCCGGGAGAGAAGAAACAGTTGGTCAAAATGGGTCAAATTAATGGACAAGCCCTATAAATATCTGTCCATTAAGATTAATCTATTCATTCATTTGCATCCTCCAGAGATGCACAGGGCTAGAGACACAAATTCCGGTAACAGTCTCCTGAGTCCTCTGTTGATCACGGTCAAGGTCAGTGGGTCTATATGACCACAGTACCTGACAGAGAAAACTCAAGGGAAGAGGATGCAAGGAAGACATGGTGGGTCAGCATAGCCCGTAGTAGAGTGAGTGGTAGAGGCACAGTGGGGGCAGGCAGGAAGCATAATTCAAGACAGGAACCAAGGCCGGCCCCTCCTTACTTACTTCTTCCACCGAGGCCCTACAGACTAAAGGTTCCAATCCTCCCCCCATCAAGGCGCCGTCAGCTCAGCACCAGGCACTTACATCATGAGCCTGAAGAGGTGTACTAGTTTTAAACCACGGCTGATACTTTGTTCAGTGAGTGGTTTGAGGTCCTGACATCCTTCAAGCTTCTTGGAAAGGGGGCGTTTTGCCTGCAGTTCCTAGGGAGGACAATTCTCCTGGCATCTTTGCTCTGAAGCCTTCTTTCTGCAGAGAAACTTCCCAGTACTGAGGACCGGACTCAGCATTCCATTGAAGGGGCTAGAAAGCGAGAGGCAGGGGCAGTGGCCGAGGGAGGCTGTGCTTATTGCATCACCCAGGGGTCTCTAAAGATAGGACTGTGGTGCAACATAAGACAACAGGGACCTCCTTGCTCGCAGCAGATCATCTATGATAAAGCACTGACAGCACACTTCCCCTATGATTGCTGGATGTGGTGCAGAGGGAATTCTTCCAGGGCTGAAAACACAGCAGAGTCTAAATGGAGGCTGCAGGGGATAGGGTGATCCATGAGATGGGCTAGGCTAAGAAGATCCATCTGCAGGTGGGTCCTCTTTCTGCCAGCATCCCTAGCTCTCACACAGCTGATTGATGGCAGCTTTGTTCTCTCTCCACACAGGTGCTAAGGCAGAGACCCAACTTCAAGGACCGAATCCTGGAGATAGCGGTGAGTCAGGAAAGAGGGTGGGGCTATGATTTGCATGAATAGTGAATTACCTCTACAGGTGCACAAGTGTAGCTTGACCCAGTGGGGCACACTGGCAGGCAATGTCAAAATGGTCCTCTTGTACTGTGGGGAAGGGACCCGAGTGCTTACACAGTGTCATCCTTCTCAGAATCTTCATGACTTTGCAAGTTACCACTTGTAGCCCCTACTTCACATGGGGAATGAAGAGCACCCTCCCAAAAAGACATTCTCAAGCAGAGGGATAAGTTCTAATGTCTTAAAACTGGGGTGATGAGCACTCCAATGGTAAATACAAGGGTAGGGCATCAGTAGGGAGACAAATCCTTTTGTTCTAACGAAGTCACTAGCCTGTACACGTTCCTTCCTTTCAGTGCTCTGGCTCTGATACAACCAAGTGAGTTTCCTACCTCTGACCCAGCTTCCAGGTGTCCTGATGCTTTCTTCCTACTCCACCTGTTCCCAGGGATGCCTACTAGCCAGGCCCAGCACCTAGCAACCCTTTATCCTATTGGCAGCAAAGGGATAGATAAGCTGGCCATCACTTAGTCGTGGAATGAAGGGGAGTGTCTTCTGCTTGAGATGGTGTCCATACCTGGTGGGTGCTACAGTGAGCTGTGGGAGCATCATGGACAGACAATGGTATATTCTGCCCTTTCCTATGTGGTGCTAGTTGGAACTTGTCTGTCCAAAGATGGTGGGCAGGGGGGAGTGGGGAAAGGACCAGCAGCAGGATCCTGTGCAGAGTCTCAACCAACTCCACTTCCCTTTCAGTGACTTTCATGCTCCATCCTACACTGCAGCATAGAAAGGGCTCTGTGACCTCTAGAGAGCAGCCAGGGTGACCTTACGTGGCTTGCTGGGGAAATACACGGGTGGCTGGAGATGGTGGTGCTCTGTCAGCTTATTCAGGGATGAGATTTTACCCAACCTGGCCACTGCTCTTGTTGAGTGGGCCTCCTGTGCAGTCACCTCCTGCAGCTGACCTGTCGGTCTGATCTCTATAGAGAGAGGCAAGGACACATAGTGGTGCTGTGCATCGTAACCAAGGAAACCACCAACCAACTGGAGGTGCAGCACGTAAACTACACTCCAGGCATAGAAGATGCCCCATTGCTGTAAGTGTGATCCACAAGTATGGAGCCACTAACAAGGATCGGGGGTCTTAGGCACCCCATCCCCAACATGGCAGCTCTCCTTTACTATGACAAACAACGGACTTCTCCATGGAGTTTACCTCTGTGTATCAAAGGGGCTGTGTTAGACAGTCAGGGATGATATAGCACAGTTCTGTAAACTTGGGGGACAAACACACAACAGAAATAGTATACAGCGTGCACATATACATGCATGGATGTGTGCAGATGCAGGTAGGTGCCTAAGGAGGCCAGCGGTAAACCTTGAATGCGACTCTTTGAGAGAGGGTCTCACTAGGTTCTGGAAGCTCACCAAGTAAATTAGGCTGAGTGGTCAGAGAGCCTCAGGAGTCTGCCTGTCTGTGCATCACATGCTGCCATATACCATCTCGTTTTCATCCGGGTATTAGGGACTTACACTCAAGCCCTCAGGCTTGCACTCCCAGTGCTCTACCAACAGAGCCACCTTCCCAGATTCACACAAAAACTCACCACTCACAGGTCAGATGTTGAAAGTCAAGGCCAAGGTGTAGGCAGGCCTAGCTACTTTTGAGAGTTGCTTCGGAGGCCTGTCCCCCGCCTCTCCTAAACTTCTGCTGCTTTGTTGGCCATCTCTGGCATTCAATGTAGAAGTATTTCTACATTGCCTCCTGCCTTTATTTCCATGCAGCCTTCTCTTCATGTGGTAATCTATGAACATATGTCCGCTCTACACAAGGAAAGCAGTCATATTGGATTAGGGGCCCCTTCCTGCTCCAAGTTGACATCATCCAGTTGTATTTTCAGTGACCCTAATTCTCAGAGGCACTAGGGGCTAGAATGTCAACATGAAAACATTAGATGGGCATGACTTAACCTATACCTCCTCCATCAAGGTCAACCCAAGATAGATACTCTGTACCACATAAGACATACAACTAGCAGGTCTTGTGGGTGGCTACCACCTCTACTCATGGCCAAAACAAACTCATATTTGTGCCAGTCTCCTTTCTGTCACTAAGCCTGTCAATCATGTTCCAATGCAAGGCTTCTGGTGAGCATCTACCAGGGTAAGAGTGGATATAGAAAAGACACCTTTTATTGTGTCAGTGGAACGAGAGATACGCTCAATGGAGAGTTCTGGAAAGTTTTGGAAGAAGCCTGTGGAGAAAGACCTTATTTGCTGGAGTTTCTGTGACAACGTCCAACAGGCTGTTGGCTTCCACAACAACAGAAGTGACTTTCTCACTTTCAAGATCAAGGTTCAGAGGGGTGGTTTCTTTTGAGTCCTCTCCATGGCAGTAGACACTGTTTGTCCCTGGTGTGTTCCCATGCTCCTCATCCCCTGTGTGTCTATGTTATAGTCTTTCAATATAACGCCACCACTCAAATTGGAATAGACCTTATTTAGGGTCTTATTGTACCTTAATCATTGCTTCAAAGATCCTGTTTCCAAAGAGAAGCACGGTCTGAGATACTGGGTTTGGGACACCAGCATTAGAGTTTGGGGTGATATAGTGTAACCAAAGGAAAGGAGGCCACACCCTGATCAAATCCATTGTGTAACACACCACACTCTTCTAGTCTTCATTTTCCTGTCTTGGTGGCTGTGGGGGAAAGATGTTTCCTCACTGTCCTTCCTCTGAAGGCACCGGGAAATGCACACTCATCCTGAAACAAAGCTTGCTCCTAAACACCTGTCCCCAAGTGATGGAGAAGGCTCTGTGGGAAACAGGCATCCGAGTTGAGGGGTGCCTTTGTATTCTGCCAGCTGGACTTACAAGGTAAAGTGCCTTGCAGATTTCTTATTTAATAAATTCCCACAGAAAATTAGTTTTTCACAGTGGGGAGAATTTCAAGGCTTGCTGAGAGGAGCGGGCAGGATCTAATCACTGCGGAGGCTTTGTACATACACCAGGCATCGCTGATCTCCGAATGATCCAATTACTCTGCAGAGGCTGGTCCGCCTTACCTGCATACTAATCGCCAGACAAGGGAACAGGAAACAGGCCGGCCTTTCAGGGAGCTCCAGACGCACAGGTCTCTCTTGCTGACCTTCTGCCAATTATGTTCATCTCAATTCTATTAGCTCATCCTTTGCCCAAAGGTGACATATGTCTGGCTTTAGAGGTGCATGCTGCCTCTACCAGCCTCTGTCAGCAAAGAGAGAGGGCACTTGCTCCAGCAAGTTCGGGCAGGGTCACTCCTGTCCCTTGAGACTGCTGTGGTCTACTTTGACTGCTGATCTGGACAGTTGTTTTGTCTGCTGGGTCCCTCCCTACCTCCTTCCTGTCCACTTACCTTCCATTTGCTTCTGCCTAAATGAGAGTGGGTGTTTTATAGATGAGGTGAAAAGAATAAATATCTAGCGAGTGTGTCCAATAATTATTTCCTTTTGCAAATGAGCATCCACAGGTGTGGGTTCTGGTCATGTGTGAGCATCAGGAAGACAGGAGGTGGTTGTGGTTCTTAAAGAAGAGCAGAGTGCGATCCAATGGGGAGAGTGTATTTAGCAGTGGGGTGGGTGGAAGATAGGTATTCCAGAAAAGTGGAGTGCAGGGAGGTGAGGTGAGTATCGTGGTGCACGTGGGTGTTAGGAATCTTCTTCCTAAATAAATCTGAGCGGGGCCTATGGAGATGTCTCTGTGAAGCACTGCGTGTCGTTCAAGCATGATGACCTGAATGTACATCCCAGACATCTATGTACAGTGCCAGATGTGTCGGTCCACAGTGTGACCCTAGTGCACTGGGACCCCTTAGACTTGCTGGCAGCCAGCCTAGATGTATCTATAAGCTCCAGGTTCTGTCAGAGACCCTGTCTCAAAAAATCAGATGGAGAGTGACAGAGACAGAGGAAGACACTTGACATTGACTTCTGACCTCCACACTCACATGTGTTCATGCACCTGCACACCTGTATGCACACACAGACATACAAGTGAATGCATACACATGTATGTATACATGCATACAAATGTGCAGGTTTTGTCTATCTTTTCCATTAAAGAGTATATTCCCCAACACAATATGCACCACTCTGCATCCCTCATACCTCAAAGGATTCCAACAGGAGACTAGGGACCCAATGACCATGGTATTGGATGCCTAGCATTCCCAATGAAGAGATCTGGAACATTCTAGAAGAGGCCAATACACATGTATTAGTTTGCTAAGGTTGTTGTGTCAAAGTCACACAGATTAGTAGCTTAAACAATAGAAACAATTTCCTCATTATAATGGAGGCTGGAAGGCCATGGCTCAGATTTTTAGGGTGGTCTCCCTTGAGTTCTCCCTCCATGACTACACTGCCATCTTCATGAGATCAAGAACAGGCTTGGAAGGCAACATCTTGGGGAGTTTTCAAAGTTTTCAAGTTTTCAAGGTCTTTCCATGTAGTGTTTAAAGACATGCCAGACTGTGGTCTCAGAATGGGAGAAAAGAGAGTGAGCACGAGTGGGTGAAAGCATTAACGAAGCCCCCTACCAGCACAAATACACAGTAAAATGAAGAGACATTGCAGCAAAGATGCTCTCCTCAGTGTATTTATAAGATAAACACAAGGCTTGGAGCTTCAGTTCCAATTCTGCTCAAGCCATGTGCCAACAATAGCTTGTGGAAATGGATTAAGAATGCTTCTGAGCCTCGGTTTATTCATCTACAAAATGGGAGTGCTTCTTAATAGGCCGATTGTGAGTGTTGCAAACACTGTAAATATACTTCCTAGAATGAACACACAGCGGGTGAATACTTAAAAGTGTTTGTCAGTACTTACAGTTCAGAACCCAACACAGTGAATAACAATGGTTCACTCAACAGACGTCCATTGAGCATCAGCCATGTTGCATACATAGATATCTATGGCTAAAATGGAAAGTTAGAGGTAGGATCTTGAGTACCAGAGACTAGGACAGTAGTGAAGTGTGGCAAGCCCCTTCTAGATGGAAAAATCAAAGAACAGAGAGAGAGAGAGAGAGAGAGAGAGAGAGAGAGAGAGAGAGAGAGAGAGAGAGAGAGAGAGAGAGAGATTCCATGTGGAAGGAACCCTGAAGATTTTGGACTATTGGGTTTGGGCAGATTGGTGGAACAAGTTGGAGGAGAGGCAAATCCTGAGCAAAGACATGAGAGTAGATGTACTGAGAAGATGCACAGAGGACAAAGACACTCCCACCACACACACAGGCAGGGCCTCTGTGTACATGATAGAAAGTACTGAATTGTAATAATCCACGGTGCTAACTGTGCACTTATCTTGGCATCAAACACTTGACATTGGGTTGCTGTGGCTGAGGCCATGACCCTCTCTAGTGCTTGAACCTTAAGTGTCATGGTTGCAAACAAGACGCAGCCACCATATTGGCTAGCACCCCTGTGAAGGCACATAGCCATGAACCATCACTGAAACAACGGAGTTGAGGCAGATACAAAGGCCTGACAGATTTGCATTTTGTCCTCCAATCACAACATATCATAGCCAGATCTGAATAGACATGGCTGTCAAGGACAAGATGGCCTATAAAAGGACATCCCAACAGTGAAGACATCAGACAACTCTGCTTGACGAGGTCATGAGAGTGACAATTGGAGTCTACCAATGACAGTAGGGAGGCTAGCACAGCCTCGATCTGCAAGCTTCAGAGGAACATAAGCCGAGAGAGACAAGGAAGACCAATGTGGCTCAATCAAGCAGAGATCTTGTGTCCTCAAGTGACTCCTACATCCTATGTGTCTTGCTAACAGGGCCCCAGCACTGTCAGCCCCTCCCAGTGGGAAGATGTCTCTTTCCTTGATCCCTCAAGTCTCCAACCTGTGCAAACTCAGATCTGGTTGTGATCTCTTTCAGGAAGACCCAATTTGGCATCCTTCCTACACCTGTTCCTCTGGTGTCTCCTCTGGAGTCCAGAAGCTTGCCTCTTAGTCCCCCCAAAACCCATATCACTTGCAAAGGAGAAGTGATTTGTTTTTGTCCCATTGGCTGCTTTAAAGGACACAAACAAATTGCTGGGCTGGAGGCTTGTTCTTGGGAGAATAAGGATGTGGAGATGTCTGCCTGTGCTGGGAGCAGGGAGTCAGTCTTTGATGAACGAGTGTGCACCGAAGTCTCCTAGTGGACTTCCAGTTAGGACAGGAGGGTCAGAGGAGGAAATGAAATCTCCACTTGTTTACGCACAGGTACTGAAATGAACATCTTTGCAGAAATACTGTTGTTTGGGAAAATGGCCCTTCCTTTCCCTCTGCTTTGGTGCATACAATTCTCTATACCTGGGATAAACACTCTCTCCTCTTCACTGTCCTGGTTCAGAACCTCACACATCCATGAAGCAATCAATAGGGCATCAGGCATCTACACTGTGCCTAGTGTTGGGTTTGAACCTGAGAACCCTCTAGTGATGGCATCTCATGTTAGACAGACATGGTGGTGTGCATCTATTATACAAGCATGCAGAGATAGAGGCATGAGAAATACAAAGTTGAACCCAGTAACCAGAACACAAAAAGAAAAACTGAGTACTGCATTCCCACCCCAGCCATGATATCTAGAACAACATTACATATTGGTCAATAGACAGCCCCAATAAAGGAAGCACTACAAGCTAAGTTAATGTTGCAGAGTCCTTCTGTTCTAAGAGCATACTCATGCACATGTTTCCAACGTCTGTCCCAGAGCATGCTGGGATCCCCTGCAGCTCACATGAACTACTCTCAACTGCTGTGATACAAGTGGTGACTACGGACCCGCCAGGCGGTTGACATCAGGAGGATCCCTGGTTCTTTCCTTCTGATCCATGGCATTACAATGAGCAATGAGGAGTTAAAGACATCTCAACAAAAGGCACAATTTACCTTTTAGGTGGTTGTCTCATTGAGTTGGACATGACCGCAAGCAGTGTAGCTGTGATCACCCACATCAGAGTTCGACGAGTGGGCTACTAACTTACCCTCCTAACGCAGGGGTCATTAGCCCCACCCCTGAGAGTCCAGCCACCCACTCCCTCCAGACCTACAGCTCCACTTGCCATTTGCGTGGGGTTGGGAGGGGTATAGCACTCAAGCATGCAGCAGATGGAAAGCTACCCAGGATGGGAACTCCAATGATGCAGCATTTATGACTCAATAGCAATGCTGTGGGGGGCTGGCACTTATGTTCGAAAGGAGTGGGCAGCCACTGCATTTGCTTGGTGTAGCTGTGAAGGGCCCCATAAACTCACAGTTCACCATGCTGGACTTTCAGGGAATCCATTCTTCAGTCAGGTAGTGCCCTCTCTATCTGGGTAAGGGATGTTTTCTCACATTTCTGCAGGAGAAGGTAATGCAACATGTACTGGTTGTCCTGAGGTATCCTCTCCCATGCTGCTGTAACAGCACAGAAAAGAGGAAGTTTGGGAACTGTGATGGTGTGAATAAAAATGCTTTCCATAGGCCCACGGGGAATGGCACTATTAGGAGGTGTGGCTTTGTTGGAGTAGGTGTGGCTTTGTTGTAGGAAGTGTGCCACTGGGGGAGGGCTTTGAGGTCTCAGAATCTCAAGCCATGTCCAGCGGCCTACTGTCTCTTCCTGCTGTCTGCCGATCAAGACATAGAACTCTTGGCTCCTCCAGCAAGCACCATGCCTGCCAGCATGCCGCCATGTTTCCCACCATGACAACGGTGGACTAAATCTCTGAAACTGTAAGCCAGCCCCAATGTAATGTTTTCCTTTATAAGAGTTGTCATGGTCCTGGTGTCTCTTCACAGCAATAAAACCCTAACTAAGACAGGGACAGTGAGGAGACCTCTTCAGACTGAATATTGCACACTCAAGGACCAGGCAGGGCTCGGCACTGTCCCAGGTGCTGAAGTGTATGCTCAGTTTTCTCATTTTCTGGTAAGTGGGGCAAATCTCAAGGGTGCCTACTCTTCATTTCCCCCACATGTTTTTGTGCATTCAAACCTGGTTTTCCAAAATAACAGTAATCTTCCTGCACGTTTCCCACGAGGTCACCACGATAGGGTATGAAATATTAAACACTGACTACCTGTGAGTTCGGAGGAGGAGGGTGGACAGAAAGGAAAGGGCCAACAACTCTGCTTCAAAGTGCTGCCTGACTTTCAGTATTGGCAGGTAGTCCTTGCACTGCATAGAAAGGAGCTGGGGCTGGGAAACAGCTTGTCATGTGCTGTGGTTTGAATGAGAAACACCGCCTCGGAGACTTGTGTATTTGAGCTCTTGGTCCCAGTTAGTGGTGCTGTTAGAAAATTATGGGTCAGAAGATTTCAGGAGAAGGAATCTTTCTGGAGCAAGCACATCAGTGAGGGAGTGGGCTTTGAGGCTTTACAGGCTGACTTCCTGTTCCGTCTCTCTCTCTCTCTCTCTCTCTCTCTCTCTCTCTCTCTCTCTCTCTCTCTCTCTCTCTCTCTCTCTCCTCCCTCTCCTTCCTTCCTGTGTAAAGATGAAATGTGACCATTCTGCTTCCTGACTGACAAGCCCTCTTCCCTCATACTGCCATTGACACATCTTCTCTGCCAGGATGGCGTGTGTCCCCTCTGGAACTGTAAACTAAATAAACTCTTTCTCTTCAAAGCTGTTTTTTTTTAAATAAGGTTACTCCATCACAGCAACAGACAAGTAATCACACAGGCATGAGGTCCTGACCTTGATTCCCTAGGACCCACACAAAAGCTGGGTGCTCAGGTACATGCCTTCATCCCAGTGCTGGAGAGGGAGGCAGAGACAGTGGGAGCCCTGAGGATTGCTGGACAGCCATTCTAGATGAGTGGGAGAACTTCAGTGAGAGACCTGGTCTTCTGGTGGAGAGATAATGAGGAAAGCATTTGATGCTGACCTTTGGCCTCCACATATATGCACATGCATGGATGCAAGATTTGCAGGCAAAGCTTTTCAGGTGCAGGGTTCCCACTGGGAGGAGACACCAGCTTTCAGCCTCTGTGGACTGGCATCTTATAAGGAAGGGCTGGGAGTTCGTTGAGATGTCCAGACACCCCTGTTCTTCTAAACACTGGGGGGGGGGAATAGGTAACTCCCCCACTTTCTGTCCTTTCCAGCAGCTTGTTGAATCTGTCCGTTTTCCCTCCCATCCCCCTTCAAAACCATTCAATTAACTTTCTCTTATTGTTCTTTATTTGGTTAGTGTGTGTGTGTGTGTGTGTGTGTGTGTGTGTGTGTGTGTGTGTGTGTTCTTTTGTAGCAGTAGTGTTTGTGTAGGTATGGAGACCATGTAAAGATCAGAGGTCAGCAGCAGATGCCTCTCCTCAGATTTCACCTCATTTTGAGTTAAAGTCTCTCACTTGAACCTGAGGCTCACTGGTCACACTAGTCCCTCTCCACCTCCTTGGCACTGAATGTAAATGTCTTAAAGACTGAGCCATCTCACAATTATTGTCCTTTCTTTATATCCCTTTCAGAGCACTTCTCCAATGAGCACCACTCTAATTATGTAACCTGAACCCCTCCCTTTGCAGCTGCATTTCAGGGTTGTCTGGCTTACAACAGGGTATGCTTCATGATGGTGGTGATGCTACTATTTGAGTCCAGCTCTTCCTGCCCTTGGATATAGATGTAGCTTTCCCATTCTATTTGATTTAGAAACATTCCTTGTAGATGTTGATCACACCTTGAAGTCAAGGTTAAGGTTTGGCAGAACAATTAAACAACTCCCAGATTACTATCAAAATGCTAGCAATACCTACCGTGTGATGGATGTCTGTCTCAGGTGCTTAACATATGTTATATCATTTAATCCTTCCCATAGCCCTACAAAATGACACTTCTATGTGGTAAACAAGGAGGCGATGTAATCAACAAGAAGCGGTTTTGCTCGGAGCCACAGAACACATTAACTGTTGAAATGTCACACCATGTTGGTGTCATCCCCAAAGCTGCTTTCTATGCATCAGGCCACATCAGCTCCCTCTCCAACTCAAGAAGAATGGAAATCGAGCTGCCAGGCTATCACTTCAGAATAAAATAAAGAGGGTCCCTCAGCCCAGCTATTTCAAGCACATACATTTTCCTCTTCAATGACAAAGAGGTTGGCACTTGCTGGAGCCCTGCTATGAGTTGACTGAAATCCAGCTCCAGCTTCCAGAGCTCAACTGAGAAATCTAATATCTGAGGCAGATAACGTAATGGACTGTGAGTCACCTCTTGCCTGGGATTCTCTGAGCTCCAGTCTTGTATTAGGTTAGGAAGACAGGCACCTGGACCACATTGCTTTAGCTCCCCCCAGGAAGCGGCCTTAACTAAGTTAAGACTTAACGTTGTGACCTCGGTGTTGGCAACAGACTGGGTCAAGAAATGCTGGTGTTATGATTCTTTTGTTTGAGATGCTGCGTTTCTAACCTGAGATTCATGCTTTAGGCGTGGGCCCCTCCTAAAAGGTCAACACTTGTGACTGTCCATGTTGGTGGATTCTTTACTCATGTGTTGTCCATTTTTCCTTTGCTTCTGGGAATCTTGAGGATTATTTTAGTGCTTTGATGGGTATAAGATCTTTTTCAGATACCTGTTCAGCTTAAATGTCTCTAAACCGTTTTTGAAGCATTTTGTGTCAGCTGTCTTTGACTATATCAGATCAATTCAGTTTTTATAATGGGTACAGCAAAAGGAAAACGGTAAATCAGAGTGGGGTTACAGAGAGCATGTGGGGAAATGGAGCTCTTAGCTTTCCATATTAGATATACAAGGAGATAGATGCTAGAGACAGAAATAGCTAGAGATGATAAATGACAGACAGGTATAGAAAGACTAGATAGGTAGATAGATGATAGATGGATAGATAGGTAGGTAGATAGACAGATAGATAGATAGATAGATAGGCAGACAGACAGATAGACAGATAAGATACATGGTAGAAAGTGCCAGAGAGCATCTATCTTCCCAACGCTGTCACAATGACTACCATTATCAATAAATTCAGTAACATGCCCATCTGATGACCACCATGGCCTCCTAGTGAGGTTTAATTTTAAGATTTGGTTTCTCCTTACATTTGTCATTGTCATGTTAAGTCTTGTGCATTCTCCTCTGTGCTATATTCTCCTGTTTAGAGTATCTTGTGGCAAAACAACCAGAGCCCTCTCACTTTTTTTTCATTGGCTTATGGATACTATCATCTTCATCATCATCATCACCTTGACCACTACAATCATCACCACCACCACTAGCAGCATCACAGTCATCATTACCATCGCATTCATCATCACCACGACCACTACGATCACCATCCTCCTCCTCCTCCAAATGCTTAGCTTTAAATGTCAACTTTTCACAACCTAAAATAACCTAAGAAGAGATACTCAATTGTGAAATGGTATAGATTAAGTTGGCCTGTGGCCAAGTCTGTGGAGGACTGTGTTGACTGCTGATTGGTGTAGGAAGACCTAGTCCAAGACAAGAAGCACCATTCACTTATTTTTGAGCCCCAAATTATGTAAAAAAAGAAAAGTCTAGCTCAGAAGCTAGGACACATGAAGCATGGGCACATGCATCGCTCTCTACTCCTGACTATGGATGGGATGCAATTAACTGCATGAATTCTCCTCAGTGATGAGTTGGAATCTGGAATTGTAAGCTAAAATGAAGCCTCTCCTGCCCCAAGTTGCTTGTTTCTGGACATTTTATCGCATAAAGGGAAATGAAACTAGAAAAATGCACACCACTCTCCCCATCACCACCATCACCTCCATCGCTATCATCATCTCCATTACCATCATCACCACCATCACCCCCATCACCACCATCACCCCCATCACCCCCATCACCATCATCACCCCCAGCAGCAGCATCACCTACATCACCACCATCACCTCCATCACCACAATCACCCCCATCACCCCCATCACCATCATCACCCCCAGCACCATCATCACCCGCATCACCACCGTCACCCATCACCATCATCACCTCCATCGCCATCATCACCCCATCACCATCATCACCCCCATCACCCCCATCAACCCTATCACCATCATCACCTACATCACCACCATCACCCCCATCACCACCATCACCTCCATCACCCCCATCACCATCATCACCCCATCACCCCCATCACCACCATCACCCCCATCACCATCATCACCCCATCACCCCCATCACCCCTATACCATCATCATCTCCATCACCATCTCACCATCATCACCATCATCACCCCATCACCCCCATCACCCCTATACCATCATCATCTCCATCACCATCTCACCATCACCACCATCATCACCCCCATCACTGTCACTCCTAATTCATTCCAGGCACTTTATGGGCACAGAACCACCTCAACAATTTAAAACATTATTCTTCTGACTTTAAAAAAAAATGATGATCTGAGGCATAACAACACGTAATTATGACATAGCTACCCAGAGGATCAGTGATGAAAGTTGGGTTCCAAGCCAAACCTGAAACCATAACAAACAGAACTTCTAATCCCACTTAATCTCCAGTATCTGACTAGGTTAATCTGCTGACCTCTGCCAAGTATTTGGTCAAGCCTTCCATTCTCAGGGACACCAGCCAAGCAGGCAAGTAATAATTCTGCTGCACCTGGTCCTCCCATTCTGCTTTTTCCATCCCGCTTTTTCTGTTTGCCCTTCATTGCATTCACTCTCAACATCTGCCATAGTGTATTGTGCTTGGAGTACATTGTGTGTCTGCTATAATGTAACCTCCAGGAGTGAGGAAATAGAGCCTGAAGTGACCACCTCCTGTAGCCAAGGAGGAAGGGAGACACCAATCCACACACAAAATCTTCCACCAAGCCAATCAATGACAGGCCCAATATGAGCCACATGCCATTTGAGAGAGCCTACCCCTGACACTATTAATAATATTCTCCTATTCTTGCAGAGAGAAGGCTAGCATAACAGTCATCACCCGGAAGCTGATAAAAAACAGATGCAGAGACCTGAAGTCAAACATTAGGCAGAGCTGGGGAATCTCACGGAAGAGGGAGAGAGAGGATAGACAGAGCCTGAGATGTCCAGGACATTACAAGAAAGCCTATAAAAACCAACCTGGACTCATAGGGTGCCACTGAGACTGAACCACCAACCAAAGAGCATTCATCTGTTACACATGTACAGCTTGGTTTTCATGTGGGACTTCTAACAGCAGAAGCGGGAACTGCCTCTGACTCTCTTCTCTGCCTTTGGATCCCTTTCCTCTAACTGGACAGCCTTATCGAGGCTCAATAGAAGATGATATGTCCAGTCCTACTACAACTTGTTATACCAAGGCAGGTTGATGCCTATGGGAAATCTCTCCTTCTCTGAGAAGAAATGGAGAAGGGGACAGGGGGAGGGAAGGGAGGGGAGGAGAGAGGGAGGGATTGGGAGGAGAGGAGGAGAGGTGAAAGGGAGGAACTGGGAAGAGAGCAGGGTAAGGAACTTCCTACCAAAATGTAAAGTAAGTTAATTAAATAATTAATTAATAATGTAAGTTCTATAAGGAATGAACAACACTGTTCACTGGTCCACCTAACAGAAATGCAGTTATGTATATGTTCTGCTCAGTGATTGCATAAACGTATATTCAAGAGACCAAGGATGTACCATTAGTTGGCAGAGTGCTTACCTACCATGCAGAAAGCCTTGGGATCGATTGATCCCCAGCATCGCATAAGAGCAGGCATGGTGGTACACCCTGGTAATCTCAGTATGGGGAAGGTGGAAGAAAGAATCAGAAGTCCAAGGCCAACTTCAGCAATGTAGCAAGTTGAAGGTCAACCTGGGCTAAATGAGCCACTGTCTCAAGACAAATTAACACACCACATTCTCTCTGGATCATTAACCCTGGAAGCCTGGCATGTACTATTAGAGAGAAGGAGACAAGTGGGACTCCACTCTCAAGTGAAAAATGTGTACGTTCTCTTCAGTCTCTCCAAGGAGGCAGCCTCCAGCCTTATGCCAATATGTGTTATTCCCGGAATCCCTTGAAATAAGGTGGATGACTACAGAGACTCTCTTAAAGTCAGAGCAACTGCTGGCTCCATCTGGTTTTCAAACACCAGTGCTCTGTGCTTCATCCCAGCACAGCCCCAGGAATCAACTGCCCAGACTGCTCTTCCCTAACACATTCACATTTTACCTACCTGAGAACCCCACGTTAATCCAGACCCTACCCTTCCTAGGCATAGAGCCAAGCCGGAAGGCTCCTCTCCCTGCTCAAAACTGATGTCCTCTGTTGCTCCCCCTCCTGGCAGTGAGGTGGGTAGGACCCCCTCTACCACTTTACCTCCTCGTGCATCCAATTAAGTGGGCTCATGGTGATGGGGAAATGTTGGCTGTTTCCTTGACAGCAAATACCCAAACTGACTGAAACAATTAGTTTGTCTATTTTAAAACTGAATTCCAATGCTTCCATGGCAACCGGAGTTATTAAAAGATGTAAATTAAAGAGTTGCACAGGAATGATGGCTTGGCAAGAAAGGCACTTGTTTGGGGGAAATAACATGAAAAACCTCAAGGTAGAGGTATTCCTCTGACCCAAAACATACTGCAGTGTGGGGGAGGGGCAGCCCTACCCATGGGTCCTTGAGTGCCCTTGGCTTCTATCCCTGCCTCAGGGATACCTGTCCATCCCACATGAGGGGGGGGCGGGCTTTGCATTTCTGAAGGCCAAGGAGGAGATCTGGGGAGGGGGGCAGAGATAGCAGAGCCAATCTTGATGTACAGCCAGCTTGGTGCCCAGTAATAATGGCATATCATCGATGTGTGCTGTGCTGGTATTGCTCTGAGAGACTCACAGGCATTCTCTCACTGGACATTCCTACTCCATGTGACAGCGTCTCAGTTAGTTCACATCTCACAGATGGAGAAATAGAGACCCAGATGAGCAAAGCAACTAAGGAGTCACTCTGTCTATAAGAGGTGAGCCTGGGATTGGAATCCATACCCATGGGTGCCATATTAGATTTTCAGAGCGAGTGACGAATACTGTAGAATGGGGCACTTCAGAGAGAGCCCCCTGCCTTTTCTTTTCTTGTTTGAAGTCTGCTGCATGCTAGACACGTATTCCATCCCAAAGTAACACCTCAAAATCTCATTTTGTTTTGTTTGACACAGGATCTCATGTAGTCGAGGCTGGCCCCATACTCAGTAAATACCAGGGTGGCCTTGAACTACAGATCCTCCTGCCTCCAGCTCTCCAATGTTGGCATTACAGACCTACACCAGCACACCTGGTTTATGTGGTGCTGGGGATTGAGCCCAGGGCTTCGGGCACACTACGCAAGCATACTCTGACAAGTGAGCTGACTCACTCCACCCCAGCACACACCATTCCTCAGCCTGCCTTCATCTCCATTTTACTTTTTCTTTAGAGACAGAGTCTCACCAAGTTGCCCAGTTCAGACTTGAAGGCCTTCTGTAGCCCATTCAGGCCTTGAACTTGTGATGCTCCTGCCTCGGCCTCTCTATTCACTGGGATTACAGGTGTTCCGCCCAGCCCAGCTCCGCTAGAACTTTTAATGCTCCCATGTGGCAGTGCTTGGTGGCAAGCTTTGTGGATCTGACTGTGCTCCCCTCCATGTGGGGACTCTGCAAAACAAAAGATCTTGAATGCAGTGTCCTCTGGAGGCTGCATTCCTTGTGTTCAGTTAGTTCACATCTTGTGAATCTGGGAAAGCTTTACCCTCCCACAGCTGATGCTTACTACTTTCCCAAAATTGGGTTTCAATGCACTAGCTCCGGAAGAGTGGGTGCTTTGTGTATCTGGTGGGGAGAAGCAAGGGAGACTGCTCAACAGTCTCCTGCAACAAAGAATGGCCTGATTACAATCTCAACAACTGTGACCTTGAGAGCCTTTGGTTTACGGATGGATGGATGGATGGATGGATGGATGGATGGATGACTTGAACAATGAGTCACCCTCCAGTTAACAATGCAATAGTTTTCTTATGTACAAGATGACCAGATGCCAGTTGTATGCTAATGAAAACAGCCACTGTGAACAGCCCATGAAAAGAAGAAGCACTCCCCACAATTCCAGAAGCATGTGTCAACCAAGGGTTATTGTCAGCTCTCCCAGAATGTCTATTGTGACTTACAATAACAATATAGTGAGGCCTCCCTGTGCCCTGTGTTAAGTACTTCAAATGAATCCATGTGTTTAATCCTCATGCCCACCCATCAGGGCTTTGTTACAGAACAGGAAATAGGGAGACAGAGACACAACCCCATGTAATCCAGCTACCAAATGGAAGCATCAGAGAAGGAGCTTCAGGACCCACCTGAGTGAGTGCCTGGCAGATACCCCATGAGTGAATGTTTATAGATGAATACATAAGGAAGAAAACCGCTTCCTGCCTCCAGCCTCGATGGGTAAATGATATGTGCTTTCTTCATATTTGAGCTTTCAAAATGAGTTTCCCTGGAAAACATTAGCACAGAAAAGATTCTGCAACTGAACAGAGCTGAAAACTCAAATTAAGACAGGCGCCTTCTGGGGCCCTTAGCTGTGCCCCAAACACTCCCAAGCATCACTTTGGGGACAGGAGGGAGACCGGTTAAAAATTCTGGGTACAACGCCTCATTTTGCACCCCCTCGGATTCAGTTCCCTGGGCACAGGTTGCAAAAGTTCACATTTTCAGCTAATATTTTTCTGCTGCTTTTCCTAACCTTCTGAGTTGTTATTTCATTCGCAACTTCCCTTTGGGGGCATCTGATGGCAGAAGGGATGATTTAAGTGGGGAAATGTGGTTGTATTTGAATCTTATTTTTTTTCTCTAAAGCCTGTAGGAGTCTACCGTGACATTCTGGGTAAGTACAAGGCTTTATGTCGATGCATATGACATCTCTCTAATGAGGTATGAAGTCTCTCTACAGTGGCAGACCTCTGAGTGGGCGGAGAGCAACTCAGCAGGAAACCTGCCACATCCCAGGACACTGTGGCTGCCACCCTCCTCTCAGAGTGTGAGAGATGAAAAGATCTGGAAGCTTTCCTTTTGGAGGACGCTCATCCATGAAGGACCCAGTCTGCACAAGATCAAGAGTGACTGAAACCTGACATACAGGCTCTTGGGACAGTGCTTCCAAGTTGCCTTATACACCCCACCCCTACTGATTTGTAGGCGAGGCTACACAGACCCTGGCACATGACAGTCTAGCAAAACGGAGAAACAATTATCTTCCCAATGCAGAGACACACTGAACTACATGGGGACCACGCCCCCAACACAGCTTCTTCCAATCTAGAGATAGAGTAAGTTGCAGGGGACCATGCCCTCAATACAGCCTCTCTTTAAGGAACTGATCAGCTACTTTTCCTTCCTCTACCCATCAGGGCACAAACTTACTAGACAACTGAGTCAAAATACAGCAAGAGAAGCGTTCTGGGGAAGACCACGGAAGAGAATCAGAAAGAATACAAGAGCAAAAAGGAAGGTGTAGAGTCTTGTAGAGCACTGTCCTCCATGCACCGAACCTACAAACTCCCAGCAGCTGTGACTAGATTACTTTCTATGACCTGCACAAGACCGAGGCTTCCGCATCCTATCCCAGAGAAGGGAGGGGCCCGCAAGGCTTCATCCGTCCATGAAGACTCACAGGCAATGTAAAGTAAGTAGGGGAGACCCCACGGGGGGCCCTATTCCTCCTTGAGGGTTGTGGACAGTTGGTGCTGCTGGAGGAAGGAGACACAGTTCCCTCTGTGCTGAGCTCATGAGAGTAACTCTTGACCCATCATCCTGTAAGAAAACCATTGGGTCACCAAAAAACAAAAAAAAAGAAAAGACAGCAACAACGAAGGAGGATATGAAAGTACAAGGGAGAGCGAGACTGGGCTGGGAAGAAAGTTCTCACAGGAGTGGGAGGAGGGCAAAAGAGGGCAAATATAACAAAAACGCAACACCTAGATATTCATGTGTAAAATGCCATAGCAAACACATCTTAATGTAGAA
Source organism: Acomys russatus (assembly GCF_903995435.1). NCBI lineage: Eukaryota > Metazoa > Chordata > Mammalia > Rodentia > Muridae > Acomys > Acomys russatus. The sequence goes on from NC_067161.1 coordinate 8,612,033, forward strand.
AATCCAAGATCTGGGAAACGAACTTGTAGGGAGGAGAGAGGTTGATAGGATGAGAGGGTAAGGGAACATCTGGGGAGGAAGTAGCCAGAAAACATCACACACATGTATGACACTGTTAGAGAGCAAAGCTAACAAAAACTAAAGGCATTATATTACGAAACAGACATTTATTATGCTTCATTTAACCCAAAGATGATACAGGAGAGCTACAGTTGATCACTCTGTGGGAAACACTTTTAGGTAAAGTTTTTGGGGTCTTCCCTGTCTCCTGTAAACATTCTGTGGGACAAAACTCAGTCATGTGATGCATATTTACAAAGGAGGCTGGGAAATGTATTCTAGCTTGTAGGTTCAGATTTCTTAACCAATATATTTTATTATGAACTTATTAGCTGAGCATATGTCACTTATAACCTGGGCTAACCAAAACAATAAGAGGATTAAAGAACACAATAACAAAAACCGTAAGGATATCAGTTCTGAGGAACGATTCTTCTAGCGTAATCAGCAGGATTTCTTCTGCTGGAAATTGGGGTAACCAGGACCCGGAACCTCAGCAGGAGCCTAGAGACCCCAAAGACTTCCCTTGAGTGGTTCTCTCTAAGAGTGTCTCAAAGTGGAGCAAGGAACAGCCAAAACTATCCCGAGTCTCCAAAGGCCCCGCCTCTAGTTTTGGGCTCATTTATATATCTCCTCCCAGAGTCTGTTCATGGGATGTTTTCAGCTGACAACAATCAAGCTCCGATATGAGGTGGTTTGTCTTCTAGTGGATTAACCTCACCTGTTCTTATAAGACCGTCGTTCTCCATCCCACACTTGGGATCATAACAAAAACAGGTTTATCTCTCTTTTACTAGCTGTGTACCTGAGGGGATGAAGGAAGCGGGTTTGGGGGAATCCAGCACTCTCTCTACTGCTAGACATTAAGCAAAGATCTGGAAGGCTCAGATTAGTCTGGGGAGCAGGACTCCCACATTCACTGTCATCCACACTCAATCATCTACTCCATCTGCACCCCTTTGTGAAGAAGGCAGAGAGGGGAGAGTGAGCTTCAGGGCATTACCCAGAATGCCACTGCATATAAAATTCAGGTAGCACTCACCTGCAACTTGGTGTGTGCCAGCCAATGTGATCAGTACTGCAACTGCCTTCTTTTATAGGATCCCTTCCCTAAGAGGATTACACCATGGCATGGCCACTCCCCAGACTATAGATGAGGAAATGAGGTGTTGTAAGCTGGTGTCGTCAGTCACCAGAGAAGCCTAAGTCACCCAAGATGCTATCATCTCAGAGTTCACACACTTAACACATCTCTCTTCGTTTTGCCTCATCAGTCAGATTATGTACTGTCCCCGGGGGATGAAACATCAGGGTTCCTGCCTCCTCATCATCTTATTTAAACCACAGCATTAGCTCATGGGAAAGAAAAAAATCCATAAGAAGTTCAGAATGTGAGCTGGGAAAATAAACACAAATGACACTAGTCAAAGTGATGTTTCTACTTAGCTTCCATAGGTGACTGGTGCTGTAATTGGAACAAGGAAAGAGAGAATGGGGGGGGGGAGGTGTAGCAATAGAAACCCCACTCATTTGTCACAGTGCAACCTCCAGCTGACAGAAGCCCCTGAAGTTTCCTTAAGCATAGGGAACCCCAAGATCACATTCCTCATCCCCAACCATTGGAGGAGCCCAAAGTCAGGACCACACTGTCATTTAGAGCAGGGATTGCATATACAATCATGCGTGCCCTACCCCCCAGTGTGGCAGGATGGAATGCCAAGACACAGATTACATCAGAACTTACCCAGCAGTCTCATTAATACTGGGAGAATTGGGGGCACAGAATAATGAGAGACAGTGTGGTGATGAGCCCTATTTGTCAACGTGGCAGACTCTATACTCATCTGGAAAATGGGTCCCCAGTATACCCCTAGTATAGCTCTAGTAGCCCTGGGGGACTATATTGACTATGTCAACTGATGTGAAATGATCCTTTTTAGTTGTGGTTTGGACCATTCCTTGAGTAGAGGACCCTGGATGGTATAAAGTGACGACAATGAGCTAAATGCTAACATGCACGCAGCCCTCTGCCTCCTGATTGTGGGTGTGACATCCTGCTACAACTTCCCCGCCATGACAGACTGTACCCAGAAACTATAAGCCGAAACAAATCTTCCTCCACTCAGTGGCTTTTTGTTAGAGTATTTTTATCTCTACAACAGGAAAAGTAACTAAGAGAGACTGCATGATATCTGTGGTGCTGTCTTAATGTATATTGGTTTATTTTCTCTTCTCTATGAGAGTGACTCTTTTCCATGTGCATGTATTTTAAAAAACAGGCCAAAAAAAATCTACAGTGTTTTTAAGTCAGACTTTGCATTTAATGTTGCATGCTTTTATTCCCTCACTCCTGCCCCAACACACCTTGAAAATTAAAGACAGGCTAAGAATCATAGTGAGATCACAGCATGGAAGAGTGGGGAAATGTATGGCTGATGGTGCCATAATTCAGGGATCCTCTTCTCTTTCCCTGTGGACCTAATTCCATGACAATGCAGTGGCCACTTCTAGGCCCTCTGTGCAGAAGATCCTAAAGCCAGGGCTGTCCAGATCTTTCACATTGAAAACACAAATCAAGCAGAGAGGGGAGAAAAAAGCCGATAACCACTTTCCAATTTCCTTAAAAAGAAAAAAAAAATCTAGGGCTACACTTTAAATATTCATTTAAACATATAGTAATAAACCATTATATATTTTAATCTGTTTTCTGTTTGACAATATTTCATTTGCAGCCTCTCTGTGGCTTATAAAAATAGACCCAGAGTCCAAATTCCCACAGCGTGTGATTTTTCACATTCTCTAATTTGCAGTAATGTATTTGTGTCAAATTCAGTCTAAGGCCTCCCCAGAGGAAAGCATTGGCAGTTTGTGCCTCTGAGGAGGGAGTCTGAAGTCTAAGTCCTGGCACCATGCTGGGCTGAGGGCCAGGGATGCTACAGGGCTGCAGAAGAGCGAGGGCCTCCTAAATTGTTGAAGATTGACTTTGATCATGAAACATGCTTTTTAAAACTACTTTTCTTCCTTGACAATTTGATACATATACACTTCTGATATGTGCACCCCCACCTCTCTTCCCTCTTACTCCCCTCCTTGCAACACATACTCTTCCCACCTTCAAATCCTCGTTGTTGTTCTGTTTTGTTTTTTTTTTTAATAACCAACTGAATCCAATTAGTGCCTCCTGCAGGAGTATGAGCAACCTCCCAGCAGCCACACTTCTGAAGAAAACCAATACCCCCTCTCCCTGAGCAGCCATCAGTCATCAAGAGCTCTACAGCTTAGAAGTGGAGCCTCTAAGCCCCTTCCTCATGCAACTTGGACTTATCGACCAGTTAGAATTGGTGCGAGTAACCATAGCTGCTCTGAGTTCATGAGTGCAAAATCCACGCGTGTCTAGAAGACAGCATGTCACAGAACTCCTCCCCAACCCCCACGCTCTTGCTTTAAGACAGGAAATCTGTCTTAAAGATGGTTATGAGCTCCCTCTGTGGGGACACAGCTGGACCACATTTCTGGCCAACGGAAGGCATCCCGAGTGGTGCAGCATCTTTCCGTTCATCGCCTGCACACCTCCCCAATGGATGGGCCATCCTCACACCCTGCTGCTCCATCTTTTTGTTGAAAAGATGCCAGCTGCAGACAATTCCCTTCACCTGTGCAGATTCTCCATCTCACACAGTGTGAACAACTGGTAGGAACACACTGAGAGGAGAAATGAGGCATCAGGTATGGGAAAGACCTGGAACAGTTGGGGAAGAATTCTGGGGATGTGGGAGCCTAAGCAAGGTGTCACCGCTGTCACTAATGCCGATAATGTGCTTTGTGCTTTGTCCGGGTCAGAATCAGTGTCCATAAATGCTGACCATCAATCACACTGCTTCTTCCTAAATACAACAAACCCTTCAAGGCTTGGTGAAATAATGTGTGTAAAATCTGTCCTCCGTATTCAAAACACCTACCTCCGTGTATGCAGTAACTCCACTGAGAACACGTCAAACACTCTAAAAGCCAAAGAGAAAGTCTGCATTGCCAACCAGCAACTGCACAGGGTCTTATCCAAGTCACGCAGCCCAGAGCTTGACTAGGTTTTTGTCTTTTACGCACAAAACCCACATCCTGCTTGACACATCTCATTTAGCAAGAACCATGAGCAAGAAGTGAAACTACAGAAGCCAAAAAGGAAGGCTAGTACACTTAGGGACTTCCCTGGGCCCTGGAACTGTGGGCTAGGTCTTTGATGGATTCGGCTTTGTTCTCATTTTGGCAGGTGTTGCGGCCTCCATGCCAGGTTCTAAGGTCAGAATAGTGCCTCCAACAGGATATCAGTTGTGCCAAAGTCTGGAGTGCTAAGTAATCATGTGTGTGTGTGTGTGTGTGTGTGTGTGTGTGTGTGTGTGTGTGTGTGTGTGTAAGCCTAAGCTGAGGGCAACCTCACTTAGATGCCCTCTCTCAGATGTCCTCTCTCTTCTTTTCTGAGACTAGGTCTCCCTCTGGCCTGGAGTTCGCTGATTAGCTCACTCAGCCAGCCAGTCAGCCAGGGGCAGTTGCCTGTCTCCACCTACTCAACACTGGGACTATAAGTACATATACCATACATACGTTTTTGGTTCTATGACTTAAACTCAGTTTCCCTTGCATGCATGTCAGAACTTTATAGACTGAGGCACCACCCCAGCCCAACTCTAGCCCTCTCAAAGGGTCATAGAGAATAGCAGGAAATGCCAGAAGCCAGCTCTGACATGACACAGGGGGAGACACGGAGTTAGCGGTTGATCACTCAGCAGACTTTTCTCTGAGGGAGCAAAACAATTCTCTGGGGCCAGTGAAAAGGGTGAAAACACACACACACACACACACACACACACACACACACACACACACACACACACACACTGGATGAAGCAAGGCTCCAACAAGCTCTAATGACTTTAATTTTCTCCTACAGCTTATGTATCCCAGCAAAACCTGGAGTGATGGCTACTCACAGGTGGGACCCCCACAACTGATCAGCGTGGGAGTTTAACCTGCTCCCTTTTCAACCTGGGCTGGCTCACCCCTCCTTTGGCACCCTGGTTTCCCTGCCCCACCCCTGGGAGGTCACCACATCCATGCTGAGCTTCCTACAGACACCTGATTAGCATTGTGTACTACAGCCTAGAACTTCTGGACTCTAGTGATCCGCCTAGTAGCCGGGAACGAAGGTACATAAAACTAAACAGATGAACACTCAGTTCTAGACTTGGATTCAAGAAGAGTGGAGAATCAATCCAGCACTGAGGTCCTTCACTGACAGCTCGAGACTCCTTGGTGAGCCACCAAGGAAAACTCAGTAGATCCACAAACTTGAATCAAATAAAATTACAACTTTACTTTTACGGTTCCTTTTAATTATACACGCGAGCAGCAGAATCGCAGGCACATCCCTGTCACCTGTGGCTTTGTCAACAAAAGAAATCACAGATTATTTTAAGTCACATTACATTATAATTATCAGCGATATCGCCAAATATCATAACGCTTATTGCTACTTCCAAATTATGGTAATTATTAGACCTGCTTGTTTAATGTGTTAATAAAGGAAATAAAAATTTGACGGAATCCTTTTTTTTTTTTTTACTCTTATACTAAACACATTTCAGTCTGGTTTCCTTGGTGATCCTTCATATTTTGTACTGTCTTTTTAAATCATTTTTATTAGTGTGTAGAAGCTCATGTGTGCTACAGTGAAGGTCAGAGGATAACGCTCAGGAATTGGTTCTTTCTTTCCATCTTGCTAACGCAGGGTCTCTCTTGTTTCCACTTCTCTGAGTTTTCCAAGCTTGCTGAGCCAAGAGCTTGCAGGGAATTCTCCTGTCTCTACCTCCCATGTCACCACAGGAGTTCTGGGATTGCAAAGAAGTGTTACTGTGTCTGCTCTCTGTGGGTTTTCACAGCTTCAGGCTGAAGGGATTCTGGCCAACTCGAGCATGGTGAGCATGGCTCTGCCAGGCTTTGCCTTCTCCTCCACTCCCTCTGCCTTATTAAAAACTATTAGATACATTCCTAAAGCCAGCCACCAAGGTCTATTCCCTTATTTGGCCACTTCCTCCTCCTGAGGCTGACTACCAAGGTACAGCTGTCAAAGTATTGAAGTCCAGCAATCAAACCCCCACTTTGGCTCACCTAATTAGCATGCCCAATTAAAATTAAACACCTCATCCTAACATGGGGTTTCCTCCTTTATCTTTATAAGCTGCTATTTGCCTATGGCGACTATGGTCTCCTCCCTATCCAGAGCCATCCTTGGTCCTCCAGGACGAATGCCCCATCCCCCCTCCCTTGTTCCTTTCCTTTTTCCCTTAACCTCTATCTTCTGTCTTGGGCTTTTCTTCCTTGCCCTCTGTCCCACTGGAGCAAATAAATCTCCTTTGTGCTAAGAACTTGGTCTTGTGCATCCAGAACTGATACTTGTCATCCCCGCCCCCCCCCACACACAGGCTTATGTGGCAAGTGCTTTTCCCTCTGAACCATCACCATCTGAGCAGCATTGTGTTATAGGTTTGTTGTTGTTTTATATTCAGTTTGTTATTTATGTGTTTTAATCATATGCACTCCTCTTTCCAACTCTTCCCAGATCTACCCCCTTCCACACTTGCCTAATTTTGTGTCTACCCGCCTCACACACCTGGCCCCTCCTTTTTTCAACCCATCGAGACCAATTTGTGCTGCCTTCATATTCTTGGATGTGTTTTCTTCTACTAGAGCATAGTCAACTTAAAAACAAACAAACAAACAAACAAAACCTGATCCTGGAGTTGAGAAGTGTAAGTCTCCTCAGGTGCCCAATGACATTTGAAGAGGTTAGCAAGACTGGGGTCTTGAGGACTACCAATCTCATAAACATAGAGGCTCAGTCTAGGGTCTGAAGGTTAGTTGGTGGTTGCTGAAGCATCCTACAGTGCTTCCTTCCTTCCTTCCCTTTTTCTTCTTCTTCTTCTTCTTCTTTTCTTCTCCTCCTCCTCCTCCAGCTATCTGTTTTTACTCATATTGCATCTTTGAAAAACATTTAATGTTATTCTTCCTAAGACCTCTGTAGTTATTGTGACTCTAACATAAATCATGTGGCTCTGCTGGCTGAAAGGAAATGATTCTACACAAATGTGGGGAAGCCTCCCTGTTGTCCTTCCAGGTTTATAAAATTCTCTTCCTCTTGGATCCTGTCATTCTTTCCAGAATGCTACAAGAGGAAAGTCTAAGAGGCTTGGGTGACAACAATCAGTGAAGGCAGTCAGTGGAATCCCAACTATGTCCCTTACTAACGATGTTACTGTAGAAAAATAGTGGGTTTTTTTTTTTTTTGAGGCAACTACTTGAGACCCTGGTTCTTTATCCTCTTTAGAATGGAAAGAAGTGAAATGAGACAAGTTGTATCTTGCAAATTGCCTATCAGAACGCCCGGGCAGCAAGCTCAGTGTAGGGCATGATGAAGCATAAAGAGGCGAGCAGGGATGGCCACCATCATCATTGGTACAGCTCTCTTCCCCATGCTGAGTCAGGTGTTCCATCCCCGTGGACCTGCCTCTTCTTAGATGCCCCAACTTAGAAGGTACATTCCAGTTGGTGCGGTGTGGAAGAGAACAACATATCCTGCTGGGCAGAGCTGATGACATTTCAACAGAGAATCCATGTTCTCTTCATGTCTTCTGCACATTCATGTTGGAGGTATGAGTTAACATAGGGGAGCCTGAGACAGACCCACTCTGTGCTGACTGATCACTACAGAAAAAGTGACCCTGAGGAGTCTCCTAAGCATGCAGCATGAGTCAAAAATAGACATCCATTGGGTGGATCACTAGGATTTCCTAGGGTATACAGGATGTCAGCACAGCCTAGCTTCTCTTAATATTAGTGTTGTCTAGCAACTTACTCCCAGGTAAAACATTTCATCATGGAGGAAACCTCTGTAAGACTCGAGAAGTTCTACAAGGAGGCTTGCCAAGAAGGAAATTCTAAAGACAAGTTCCTTATTGATTGGGATATAAGCAACTCAAAAGTCTCAGGAAGTACCTGAGACTGACCAGATGAACAAATTCTCTCCCCTCTCAAGGCTACTTAATCAGAAAGAATGTTGAGAGACAAAGGCCCAGTGAGCTGCCTGGAAGAGGTACTCTCCAACCTGTTGAGGTTCCTGCGAGTTTTGCAGTGAGCTCTAGGTTGCCAGGTTTTGTGAACCATCACCATACTGGGGTAGGCTTTTATTGATACCTATGCCTTTGAGTGATGTGTCCCTGAGGGGTAAGTAACCCCTCATCCATACTCCTATAAGCAACACCAATAAACTCATTGGTTCACCAAGTTGGACTTTGGTTGGATTATTTTGGTCTATCTTTGGTGCCTTATGGGACTGAGTAACCTGTGTTCACATCTCCCAAGGAGCAGTGACACACACACACACACACACACACACACACACACACACACACACACACACACACACACACACCACATGTAGTTGAATAATGAAATACAGAAGCAAATAGCCCCCTTCAGGATGCAACAGCCAGATTTCTAGATCTCTGTAAGACACACTTGGAGGTCAACATGAGCCTGCCACCTACCTGCCAGGTTCAAAGGCTGTGTAAACTGCAGAAGAACCCCAACCATCAATCCAGTCTCTACAGTCTCTGAAAACCCAGCTTGGCTCGTTGGGACAGAGGAAAACCTCTTGAGACACATTTCTAGTCTCAGCCCCTGTTAAATAAAGCCAGAAGCAAGCCTTTTGCTCTCCATAGATGCAGGAGGGTCTGAGGCTTCACAGGACTTCCCATTGGCTGCCGATCTCATTTTAACAGGCCCCCAGCCCTTTGCACAACTGATGCCATCAATGGAGGGACCATTCACACACAGGCAGCAAACCTGCCAGAATGAGAGTAAAGACTCAATCCATCAAAGTCCATAGTTCTAGGAGAGTCCCTAAATGTACTAACTCTGCCTTTTTGGCTTCTGCAGTTCTGCTCTGACTAACTGTTCTTACTAACTGAGGTGTGTCAACTAAGGATATGATTTTTGTGCTTAAAAGCTCACCCTGAGAAAGGCTCAGGACTGAACTCAGGTCCAGAACAACCAATGTAGTATCCAGCTAGCTAATAAAGACTGCCTGTTGTCTTGAACCCATGTCTGAGAGTCTTTTCTAGTGGATACTTGACAGCAGCGTGTGTACAGGGTGGGTGCACTTGTTCATGCAAGCACATATGGAGGACAGAAGTTAATAATGGTTGTCTTCCTTAATTGCTCCTCCAACTTTCTTTTTTGAGTCAGGGCTTTAACTGATCCTTGCTGTTTTGGTTAGACTATCTGGCCTGCAAGCATTCCAGGATCTTCCTATCTCTTGCCCAAAGTGCTGGGAGTATGTACTTTCTCTGCCACATCTGGCTTTTGTGTGGGTGCCAGGGATCCAAACTCAGGTTCGCCACTTAAGGAGCTTGTTATTTACCCACTGCTGGCTGCCCCATCTTCAAGAAGCAGATTATCGGATCAGAACTCCACCCTAGGCAACTGCTGAAAATGGCCCAGGGACAAAGCATAAGATGTAATTAACATGTTTCAAATCAACATGTAAAACATGTCAGATATTTGAGTATTAATTAATATTTTTTGCAAACTAATTACATTAGAATGACGAGCCCAGGAGGAACTAAAAGAGTTTTCAAATTCTGCTTTGCTCCTCATATTTAAATGTCTACATGGATTACCACTTTATTCAATTTCTAGTTTTTTTTTAATTTACCAGAAACAATCCAAGCACCACACTATCTCACAGCCATCATCATTTATTCATAGCTCAATAGAGGAAGCAGTACAGCAATAACTCTTCTTCTTTTCCTTCACCCCTAATTGTCATTCTGGTGAGAGAAGAGGAACGCCAGACTCAAGTCAAGGACCATTAGTGCAGAGCATCAGCCACAGTCACCGGTCTCCCCCAAGCATGTTAGCATCGTTCATCATGAGGGGTTTGTGCTGAGCGATGCAGACTTCCACCCACAGGGCCTTGCAAGCCCACTTCCCCTATCTTAGCTTGTTCAGGAAGCAAAGTGCATGGAATCGAATGCTAACTTTGCCCACAGCCATATGGCCTTGGATAGATCCACAAACCCTTCTGAGCCTTGGCTTTATCATCCGTTAAATGAAGGTTATAGGAATACTTTCCCAAGTCTATTGGAAAGAGTAAAAGAGTTAATCCATATCAAATGCTTAGCATGGGAGTCTGGATGTTCCAGGGATGTTGCTTGTGGTCATTTTCACCATCACTGTCAGCACCAGGAAGTCACTTTCAATGGCTTTCACTCACAATTTCCAGGTACACCTTTATCTCTCTGCTGCTCCATCATTCATCCACATAAACACCCATCCAAAAAAAAAAAAAGCTTCTTTACTCCTTATAAAAATGTCTTCCAAGGAAGCCATGATGGTATATGCCTGAAATCCTAGCACTGGGAAGGCTTAGGCAGAAAGAGCACAGAGTTCCAGGATTTCCTGGGCAGTATGTAGACCATGTTAATAAATAAACATAACCAATGACATGATAGATGCTTCTACTTAGAAAAGTATATGACAGAGTATTTTATCCAGGTATGTGTCTCTCAACCCCCGCCCTGGCTCTTGAACAAGGTCATGTGGGTGAGTGAAGGGAAGAAGGGAATAAAAGTCCATGGCATTCAAAGCCTCCTCAGGCTTTCTACGGAACTTAAACATCTTCTAGGTGATCAGCCTTTCACATCCACCTCTGTCACAACTTACCTGAAGGCACCTGGTTGCCCACCTATGAGTCTCCTATATCATAAGCCCCTTGAGAGCCAGGAAATGGTGTCTGACTCATATTAAGTCACCAGTGTCCTAAGAAGCTATGATCAACAATGTATGTCCCCCAAGAAGTCCATCGTTTGGCATATATATTGTGTACCCTACTACTCTGAGAAACCTTATCCCACCTAGCTTCTTACATGCCCCTGACTAGAGCTAGGTAGGATCTCTACTCTTTTCTTAGGTGATCCATAGCCGTACATAGACTCCCTACATTCTCCCTGACATCTTGCAAATCTTTTCATGCAAGTAGGAAGTCAGGAAGTTCAACTCCCCACTTGCTCGTTTCAAACATTACAGTGCCCTCCATCAAGTGTCCCAGCCCCCAGCCTTCTTGCTTCTTCTCTGTGAAAGCCACGCTACACAAATGAACCCACATATCCCTCCGCCATTGATAAGGCATGCTGAATCCTTGAAATTATGCCCGGCTGTAGAGGATAGCATGCCAGAGCCTCCATTGCTGGTCCTTGTTGGGTGTACTGAGTCTGTGAGCTGCAGTGATCTATGAGTTCAGGAGCAGATCTTTGGATCATAAACAGTCAGGAGGTTGGAATATATAATGCTATGGAAATAAGTGATGTCGAACCCATAGGACACAATTGATGGTGTGGGGATGGGCTTTGTGATCATAGCACACTCAGGAAGTCTTAACACAGAGCCAGCCAGGCTCGCTGGGCTTTAGAATGGTTGACCTGAGAAGGGAGAGTTTAGAAGAGGAGAGACTAGACTCTCTGTCAGTATCCCAAGAAGAAGTATTGGCTCCTGAAGCAATTGGGTGACTCCTGACCCTGAGTTCCAGGTACCTTGCTGGTGCCTGACAGTCATGCGAATGACCTTGACTCTACTCCTATTAGCTCACTGAATGAACTATGCTGAGCTCTGGTTTCCTTGTCTATAAAATAGGGAATATAGCAGTGCTTGCTTCCCAGGACTCCCAGAAGGATAAAATGAAATAAGATGAAGGACATAGAAGAACTGGCGTACAGTGCCTCACCTACTAGTAGATGTCAGCTTTGTTTGTTACTGTTCCTCTTTGTCATAACGTACCTGCCTGTCTTCCTGGTTAGTTTTCCTGTTGGTGAACAAATGAACGACAAGAAGCACTTGAGTTGCTGTAAGTTGTCTTACAGTTTGAAGGGATGCAATCCACCATGATGGGAAAATCTGACACAAGGGTGTGAGGCATCTGGTCACATTACATTTGAAGTCAGGGGGCAGACAGCAGATAGTAAGGGAGGAAGGCCTAGAAAAACCTCAAGGCTCACACCAGTGGTCCATTTTCTCCAGCAATGTTTTACCTGCTAAAGGTTTCTCTGTCAACAGCACCACCTGCTGGGAGGCCAAATACACAAGCCTGTGAGGGACACTTCACAATCAGGCCACAGTGTCCCAGTATGACTGTGCCAATGGCATGTCCTCAAGACCTCCCAGTAATGGCTCATTTTTTAAAAATGTATTATCTGTCTATTTATTTTATATGTTTGTGTTTTTGTATGTCTTTAGCACATATGTGAAAGAGCCCACAGAGTCCATAAGGGGGTGTTGGATCCCCTACATCTGGAATTACAGGTAGTTATGGGTCTCTAGCTGTGCGTGTGCTAGGAAATTAACTCAGGTCCTCTGGAAGAACAGCCAGCCCTTTCAACAGCTGGGCCATCTGTCTGGCCTCCCGAGTTCATTTCATCTAGAAGTGTAAGAGCAGATTCCACAATGGTCACCATCTATTTCCCGGTGTCCTTTCAATGGACGCTCATGGACTAAAGGCCTTCTGGAGACTCAAGGATTGTCGCTTCCTTTTGGTTTAGTCTCTGAGTTTGTCCTTGTTGACACTTTTGTTTCCTGTAGCACTTAGAATGAGCTATAAACACACCAGCAAAGGTCACAGTGAGTGGCGTATGTTCAGGGTTGCGTATGCAGGAGGTGACTGTCAATGGCCTCCCATACACCAGATAATCCTTTCTGTTGTCTCAGAAGAGTTGTAAGGCTCTGTCTTTATTCTCATTCTATGGGGGCACACAAAGGAAGGATGAGAGTCATCTGCCTGCTTTTTACCACCTGTTAGGTGCTATTTCTTGGGCAGCTTATTATGGCTTAAATGTGAAATGGCCTCTACAGATGGTTCCCAGATGGTGTTGCTGTTGGGGATGCTCTGACTCTCTAGGTGATGAGCTCAGTGTGGAAGAGGCCTTTGGCCCCAGTCTCTCTCTCTCTCTCTCTCTCTCTCTCTCTCTCTCTCTCTCTCTCTCTCTCTCTCTCTCTCTCTCTCTCCCCCTCTCTCTCTCCTTCTTGGTCCGTGGAAAGGAGAGGAATCTTAGCCACTGTTCTTGCCACCAAAGCACAAGCTCTTCCACCACCATGTTTGGCAGTAGCCTCTCAGACTATGAGCCAAAATGAATCTCTTCTCCTGTAAACTGCTTCTTTTTTTTTTTTTTTTTTTTTTTTTTCTGTAACCTGCTTCTTGTCAGCTGTTTGGCCATAGCAATGGGAAAAGGAACTTGAACAACAGCAGCCCTGAGCACCTTCTTGTGTGTTGTGTAGACATCCATCTCATTTTTAGGGTGTTCACATAACTCAGTGTCTGGGATCCACACAGAGGCAGTGACTGAAAGGCATGCCAGTAAATACTGCTGCTGCTGCTACTGCTGCTGCTGCTATTGAGAGGTGCTATTCTACACCTCTCCCTGGACACTAGGTCTCTCTGGGTGTGTTTGCTGTAGAGGCCTCACTGGTTGGTCAGCCTATCCCAGAGGCTTCTTAGCAGCATCGCTTTCTGCTTCTTTTTCATCTCTAGCTCCCAGTGCTGCCTCCTCTCTCTTTAGTCTCAGTGCACATACTTCCTTAGGCTATTTACTAGAAAAACAAAGGCTGCCAGATTTCCATACTCTCCTCTCCCCTCTCTCTCCCATCTCCTCTCTCCTCTTCCCCTCCTCCTCTCTCTATCTCTTTTTCCCTCCCTCTCTCCCACCTTCCCCACCTTCCATCCCTCCCTCTCTCCTCTCCCTCTCCCTCCCCCTTCAAAATTATCAACACCACCCACCATCATCTCTTCTCTCCGTGCCACATAGAATGAATGCTCTTCCCTCCACTTGATGGAAGGCACCACACTTTGGAGACAATGGCAAGCAAGGCACAATACCCCTGGGAGTGTTCTGGCCAGCCCTGCTCTCAGTCTGCACACACATCCACTCTGGCCTATTCTTTAGCACCATGCCACTTGAAAAGTTGCTTCCAGAATTTTACATTGCCTCTAATCCAAGGACCCATCATTCTCTTGGCTCAAGTACTCACTCGCCTTCTTGAACAGCTGCTCTGTCAAGTGGCTTATGCATCTTTCTGTTTGCTTCTGAAGCCATACCCTTCTGGCTTCTGCTTAACCTATGATGGAAAGGCTTCCCTGGAACACTTGACATTATATATTGACTGAGCCTAGAACTAGCCTTGTCCTTATTTCCCTCAACTCCACTGAAGTGTCCAATGTATCTACCTCATCCCATGCTATCCACGAGGATATGTGGTTCTGCATTTTATGTTCCCACACTTGCTTTAATGCATATTCCCTGAGCTGATAAACTCTTTACTGATGCCCTTACATTTTCTTTGCTTGATGACAGCCTAGCTCACTTACAGTACGCCCCTGAGACCCTCTGCAAACATAGCTCACCCATAGGCTTATTTGAATTTGAACTCAGATCTGAAGCTTATATGAAGAGGGCTGTGTTCTTGTGAGAAGCTTGCTCCTCATGAACTGGCTGACATCATAACACTGCTTACCCAGCCCTCCCCATAGGAGACCTTCCTTCTGAGGATGTTGCTGTGTGTGTTGGAATTGTGAGTGCATTGCTGTCACGTCAAAGTTCACCAGGAGAAGCACTAGCCATATCTCCAAATGAGAGATCTGGGCCCTTGAGTTCAGGACAAGTAACCTTTCAGAGCTCTTGAAATGTCCATTTGCACTATCTTTAAGGTCATGGGAGATGATCAACATGCAATTTGGCAAAAATGGGAGGAATCCAAGAACACTAAAGTGAAGCGCCATTGACCTTCAAGTGGCCCTTGTCTTTGAGTGACAGAAGAGGTCAGAAAATCCAATGTGAAGTAAACCTTCAAGGTCATTCCTGCCGGGTGATGCTAAGAAATTATAAAATCATGTTCCCAGACATGGCTCCAAAGTGATTACCCATCGTGTAGTTTGCTATTGCTGTACTTCAGACAAAATATAAAGGAAAAAGTTTGTAGATAGAATTAAGTAATAACAGGGCTCAGTTTGGGCAGCCGGTGCATACTTGGCTATCATCTCTGAGGAGTGTCACCTCTTACACACACACACACACACACACACAGAGAGAGAGAGAGAGAGAGAGAGAGAGAGAGAGAGAGAGAGAAAGAGAGAGAGAGAGAGAACATTATTGAAGATCTGCTTGGTGCCAGGCTATAATAAGTATCACACACTGGTTTTCTTGTTTACAGTTCACACCTGATGCAAAGCATTCTCTCAAAAGGGTCATTCATGGAAGATTTGGTCCTCAGATGATGGTATCATTGTCAGTGTTTCTGAAAAGTGTAAGAGGTAGAGCCTAGCTGGAAAATGTAGGTACTGGGGGTGGTACATCCTTGGGGACCATATTCTTTGCCCCCAGAGACTTTCTCTGCCTCTCCCCATCACTGTCTAGCCTCTATCTGCCATACAGGGGGTGGAGGGAGGAGGAAGGTTCTGCCACATGGTTTCACCACCATGTTCATCTCCACTGTGGACCAGGATCCACAGAGCCAGGAATCATGGATTTAACCCTCTAGAAACATAAACTGAAATAAATCCGTTCTCCCTTAAGTTATAACTGAGTGCTCGGTCACAGTGACAGGAGGCTAGCATACCATCCTGTGTGTGAATCACACAGTCTACAGATGAAAGATCAGGTGACTGACTGACTTCTTTTACATAAGGGGTTGGCTGGGAAATAGGAATTCCTCTATGAGACACAGACTCCATCCCCTGCAATCTTGCCAACGCAACAGCTCCCTTGTTCCTTGTGGAAAGTGCTGGGCTATCCAGTGAGCCAGGTGACCAGAGCTGGTCTGCTCACAGCAAGGGTAGCTCAGCCCCTTCTCAAATACAGTGGCCTCTTTTCAAACAGGCCAGACTACTTCTAATTGACTCACAGGCCCCGATTAGCTTCCTTGAGACACAGACTTGAGACAGGAAAAAAGGGAAATGAGTTCTTAGCCTGGAATAATGTTTCCTTTGGAATGAAAGAAAAGAAAATCAGTAGGAGGGACACTCCACATATTTCCCCCAGAGCCACCATGATCACTACCAGTGTCGTTTGCCACTGCAATTATTTGGGGGCAATGAAACAGCAATATCAATCAATCCACTTTGACTGCTCTGCCCTCAAACAGAGGCTGTCCTATTTATCAAAACATAGCCTTCACTGGGTCTATAGCACCATCAAACTATCAACGGGCGATCGCTAAGGCGAGGCAAAAATTTAAAAAAAAAAAAAAACTGTTAACTGAAAGGAAATAATTTTTCTTTTTTTCCCCAAACATCCTGGCCAGCAGAGTTCTTTGTCTGGCTGTCAGTAGAGCCAACGTGGGCTGGGTCTCAGATCTCTGTGTTTCCATGCAGTGGGTGTTTGAGAGAGGCCAACAAAAACACTTGCAATGCAATGGCTGAGCCCAGGTAACCAGGTTTCTCTCTCAGCAGGGCAAGCTGCGTGACGATAAATAGGGGAGAAATGTGTAT
This sequence comes from Acomys russatus, assembly GCF_903995435.1. Classification (NCBI taxonomy): domain Eukaryota; kingdom Metazoa; phylum Chordata; class Mammalia; order Rodentia; family Muridae; genus Acomys; species Acomys russatus. The sequence goes on from NC_067161.1 coordinate 8,628,675, forward strand.
GCATTTGTGTGATAAAGCAGGCTTAATGATTCCCGAGGGGAAGGAACCCGGGAGCCATGCCGTTGCAACTTAGGTTCAAAACGGATCCACGCAGGGCCAATTAACGTGCAAATATGTATGTGCTGAACCTGCACTCCATCCGTCACGTGCGCGTGGAAATTGGGCCATTTATCTGTTATATTATGTATGTGACATCTTAGTTTGGTTCTTACAGGCTGCTTGGGGACAAAGAGGCCATGTGCTCTGCAGCTAGCAGAGGGAATTTAAGATAAATTCTTCAGCTGTCGTCAACGTTGCAAGGCATGGAATTTGGTTGGAAGATAAAGCTTTTCCGTCGGCGGGGTTTTAATGTCTCTCCGTAGCCCGTGTGGTGTCTTATTAAAACTGTGTGTGGTGAGGGAGGGGTGGCATATGCCATGAGGAGTTATTGGCACAGACAGCTTGCTGTCATGTTTCCTGAGTCCGGATTTAGCAAACGTTATTCACATTTTCGCTGTCAATCTGCAGAGAGAAAAGAGAGCTGGCGAAGCCGTTCACGCACTCATCCTGTGGGCTTGTAATTCTTTTTTTGTTTCCCTTTAACCCACATCTCTGCCACAGGTAAAGCCTGTTCTGCTTACATTACAACTGTTTGTCCATATTTAGGCAGAGAAAAAAAATGAAACGCAAAAGGTGATTGGAGTCAGAAAATGGCCTCCCCAATGCAGTTAGTTAATCTGTTGCTACTCACCTGCGAGAACATGCCATTTGTTCATGGGTTTGAGTCTGACATAAAATAATAGTGATCACTTGCTTTGATGAGTTGCCATTAGAGATTCAATTAATACAAGGTTACCTCCCTACAATAGTGAAAAAAAATATGATTCCACTGCCACAATGACAACTGAGCCCTCAAAACAGTGTTGGGGAAACAGGAGGGTCTTTCTGACGAGTGCTCTGCCTGAGGGAACAGAAGTCAGTGGGTGAAAGAATGAACTGGGGCCAGTGTTGACTGTGAGGTGTCACCTGTGTGCTGAGCACTCACGCCCTTAATTCTCTCCATCCCTTTACTGTATTCTGGCCCCAGTCTCTACTTCCTGTATGCCACAGGATGAACAGGTGTTCTTCTACCACATCCTCCTGCACGTGGTGTCCTGCCCCAAACCATGGGAACAAATGACCTCAGAACGAGTCCTCTAAAAGTGTGGGTCAAGGCTAATCTTTTCCCCCCTCATGTATGGTAAGTACTTTGCCCACAGCCAAGGAAAGCTAATCCCCTCCTCTACTCCCTTTCCTCCCTCCCTTCCCTGCCAGCCTGCCTTCCTTCTTCTCTCCCCTGTGCTTCCCAGTCCTCCTTCCCTTCTTTCCATTTCCCCATTGGATTCTTTTTTTTTCCCCTCCCAGTTCTACAAATTACATAGAGAAGCCCACCCAACCCGACACAGAACCGAACCTTAAAGAAGTTGTGGAGCATTCTCACTACCCGGCAAGACCCCTCGTCCCTCTCTGCCTCCAGCCTCTCCAGGAGCCCTCTGTGGTTTATTGCTTGAGATGAGCAATGCCTGTTTCCATGTGTATGACAATGAAAGAACGAGGTGTACATTCCTCCATTGTGTTCAGGTGTATGTCTCACTGCGTAGTCCGTCTCTGTGATTCAGAAGGCCAGTGCACATACCTGTGGCTGAGTCTGGGCTGTGCTCATATGTCCCATTGCTCCCTGCACAATGATTTGCCTACGAGCTGGCTAATGGGAGTGAGCTATTTCCAGCGGGGAGGTATGAGAATTAAAAACCTCCAAGAACACTCCCCTCTGTGTCTGCTAGTGGACAGCAACATGCGTTTTCCTTAGCTCTGCCCGTAGACGCAGGATTGTCAAGTCCCTAAACATCATTTCAATCAGAACACAGAGCACTTCTGCCTTCCCAACTGATACTTTTTAATCGAGGCTATAGAGATAAAATGTCTTGCCACAGAGGGCTTCTAGAAAATGGAAAGGGAAACATACAAGGGTTTGTTTTATCATTATTGTTTGCTTGCTTGCTTGCTTGTTTGTTTGTTTGTTTCCCATTGGCTGAAAGTTTTAAGTTGTCCACTAAGGCGAGACCATGAGAGAAAGCCTTAGGACAGGGAAGGAGCTAGGTGCCTAAGGAGCAGGCAGCTGTCCATGGTGCTGACCACAGGAAACCAGCTTGTGGCCTAGCATTCAGAAATGACCCTTAGTGAGCACCAAAGTAGGAATTTACTGAACATGACCTGTGCACCAAGCTTATACACCATGACATGGCTTACACATCATGGCAGTCAGAGGTCAATACTGCACCCTGACAGACATAGCTTGGACTCATTTCTTCATTGTGTGGGTCTTAGAAAGTTTGAGTGTTCCTGGACCTCAGTTTATCTGTCTGTGGAATGGACATTGTAGAAGATGCTATAGCCCAAGATTTTTGTATTTCATACCACAATAAATGAAAGTACTTGTGTAATATTGAGGGCATGATATATGCTAAATAGTGTAACTATGAATTGTGCTTCCTGCAAACTACCTGGGCAGTTACCAGCATCATCTTTTTCATGTTATCAAAAGCTTTATGGGTGGGGGTATCAGCAAGACAGTTTATCAAGAGAGCTCAGATGGTGAAAAGCACTTGCTGCCATGTTTAACAGTTTGAGTTCTTTCCCCGGACTCACATGGAGTGTGTGTGTGAGGGGCAGGGAAAGTGACTCATACAGTCTCTTCTGACTTCCACACACATACGCAAAACAAGTAAATCATCCAATAAATAAAATAGTGTTTAAATCTCTATGAAGAGTGCATTGGTTTTCCCATTCTGAAAAAAAAAGAAAACAATTTTTTAAATGTAACTTGCTCAAGTGATTGGTTGCAGAATCATTGGAAACAAGTGGGACTCAGGGGTCCTGGCCTCCACCACATCTCTGCAGCTCACTCACCATTCATGTTCAATACCAACCTGCACCACCCATGTACCACGCACCTTGTGAAACAACAGAGAACCATCCTGCCCGTCAGTGGGGACACTGGCAGACTCACACCTGAATGGGCCTCTCGCTTTGTAGGGTCTGACTGAGCCACGCTTTATTCTCTAACAAGCACGTAACAAAGAGTCAGGGGCACCATTATCTTTGAGGCACTGGAAATGATGAACAGATGGGCTGCCAAGACGACGCAGGTCACCAGACTTTGCTGTCTCCAGGCTGTGACCTGAGAAGAAGTGAGGAGAGGCTCCATGGATACCCTCTTGGGGTAACCATGACAACTTTCAGCCAAGCCGACACCTTGTTGGAGACCCATGATCAGCATCTGTTAATACATTGTCTCCTACACTGCCACCATCTGCCAAAATTCTCATCGGGCTCTGGAGGCCAAATCAGGAAGAGAAAAGAAGGACTTACAAGACAAGTAGAAGACAGGCTTTGGACCGCCCATCACTGTTCTAGACTGTTTGGAGCATGCTCTGTGAGCAAGGGGTCAACCAAACCCAGCAGCAGCAGCAACAACAACAACGACAACAAAAAACCATGCCACAGACAGCAAACCCAAAATACCAGATTGCAGGGAGAAGCACAGCCAGGAAGCTCAGTTTACTCCAAAGAGGAAGCCACTTCAAAATGTCCCCCCAAAGACACCAAAGCCATGTTTCCTACCTCAGTTTGGCCAGCAGCAGTGCTTGACAAAACCTGCACATTGAAGAAAAAAGGACATTAGTATCGATTCAGCAAGAAAGCAATTGCATTAATTGTCTTTCTAAAGGAATTGGCATCAATAATTTGTTATAACTGAAGGGGACTAGGGCACAGCCCACATGAGCATGTGCAGGCACACACATGCACATTGACACAAACATACACACACCTAGAGATGCACGTACATAAACACACACAGGCAAAAAACACACCTACAGAAACACAGACATTTACACAGAGGCACTACACACACACACACACACACACACACACACTTCCATCAAGCACAGTGACAGCAGATTTACCTTTACAATCTTAAACAAGGTAAAGAGGATAATTGATATTTTCAACACATTGTGCCAAACTTGCCAGGAAGCAAGATGAAGACCATGTGCAAAGCTGCACAGTGAGGAGTAAATGGTCACCATGGAATTCACCACAACAATGACAATTCTTCACTAGTGACACATGTGAGGGTGTTTTGTCCCTTCATTTTCAAGCCAGCTTTATGAGAAGTTACAGTGACAGCAACAACCGCAGCCCCCGTGTTTGCAAAATAAAAGTAAGAAGTCCTGGTATGCTTTATGCCAAATTCTCCATTTTTTCTCATTAACCCCATGAAAAACTTTTATTGTGCCCTCTTCATTGATGAGAACACCAGGGCTGAGAAAAGTTTCTTAACTTTCCCCCAAGATCTGTTAATAAGTGGAGAGTGTTAGATTTGATCCCAGAATAAAAGCATGTCAAACTCCTACAGAGAGCCCACAGTTTACAGGGAGTTCAGATAGAAACCAGCCACTGAGGTTCATACTAACCTAGGAAGGGTCTTATATCTGAGACTATAGGATTTCAGTGTGTGTGTGTGTGTGTGTGTGTGTGTGTGTGTGTGTGTGTGTGTGTGTGTGTGTTATGTATGTATGTGTGCATGTATGTATGTGTGTGTGTCTGTGTGTCTATGTGTCTATGTGTGCACATATGTGCAGGTGTCTATGGATGCCAGAAGAGGTCGTCTGATACCCTAGATCTGGAATTACAGGCAATTATGAGCTGCCCAGTATGGGTGCTGGGAATTGAACCTGAGTCTTCTGGAAGAGCAGCAAATGCTCCTAACCACTGAGCAATTTCTCAAGGTCCATATTGTTTTTGTTGTTGTGTGAGTGTGTGTGTGAATGTGTTTGTGTGTGTGTTTGTGTGTGTGTGTGTGTGTGTGTGTGCACTGTGGTCATGCAGTGTGTGGGTGCACATGTGAGCATTGCGTATGGAGGTCACAGAGCAATATTGGGTGTCATTCCTCATGCACCATCCACCTTAGTTTTGAAGACACAGTCTCTTGCTGGGATGTGGGACTTGTCAACCAGGCTGGACCAAAAGCCCCCAGGATCCACATGTGTCCAGTTCCTCAGAACTTGAAATAACAAGCACATGCCACCATACACAGTTTTATTTTTACATGAATTTGGGCATCAAATTTACATCCTCGTGCATGCAGAAGAAGCAGTTAACTGAGTGAGTCACTTCCCCACCCTCCAGGGATTTGATTTTTCAGATCACTTCTACAAGCTTTCTGCTTGCGGTTTTTTGGGAGCTTTGAAACTGATTTGGACAACTTGGACGACATTTAGATGACTAGCTGGTCCAGCGCTGCAGGTCTGCCATCCTAACTTACTGGAGAGCTGAGGCGGAAGGGCCATGGCTTGCCTGAGCTATAGAGGGAGTTGAAGGGAGACCACCCCTCAAAGTCAACTGTAAAGAGAGGCTGGGGGTATATCTCAGCAGGAAAGCACTTGCTTAGAACAGATGAGGCTCTAGATTTAATCTTCAACACAATGTGGGGGTCTAAAATGAAAAGTGCTAATAAGTTCAGTGTTCTTCAAAATCACACACTGATGTCCTGACCGTGTATGAAGATGCTTGGAAGTGAGACCTTAGGAAGTGCTCACACTGTCCATTGAGATGACATCACAATGGCAAGGTCTCTGGTGGGATTGGTGACCGTATAACACACCACCAAAGGCTTTGCTTTCTGTCCTCACTCACACCCATACCAAGAAAGGGCACATGGGGACATAGTGAAAGGGCAGCCACTTTTGTAGCCCTAACAGCTGTTGTGAGGCCTTTGACTTTGGGCTTCTGGCTTACAGAACCACAAGCTTCCACTGCTCTTGTGAGGCTACCTGTCTGGGTCTCCATAGCAGCTTACTCAAACATGGCCTGCTACCAGCTCACAGCTGTGGATGCAACAAAGGCTTAGGAAGCCATGATCCTTGACCTAGCAGATGAGACTCTGCCACTCACTCTATCTTAGCCCATCCCCGCACCAGCTCACTCATACTCAGCAGCAAGACATCAGCCCTCCCTAGAGTCATCTGTCCCAGCTGGGGAGGGGAGCAGAAAGAGCTCACTTCCCCCACAGAGAAGCTTTCATGTCTCATTAACTTGCCAAACCAGAGGCGAACCTTCAGGCTGACCTCACCCAGCAGCCACGAGCCATAGCAAAATGCTTGCCAGCTTGTGATCTGTGGAAAGCGCATGAGGAATAACGGTGGTTGCAAGCCAGAGTTATGCCATGACTCCCCTGCATGGTTCTAGAAAAGCCTAGGGTGGTACAGCTATTGCCACACCCCTAAAGTCTAAAGAGATCTTTCAGTTGCATAAGTGTGTGTGTGTGTGTGTGTGTGTGTATGTGTGTGCGCGCATATGCTTTTCCCTGTGGTCCCCCAAGAGGAGTAATGAGGGATAAATCTGACGATCAGCAGCTGCAGGTTTCAGGCAGCCCCAGCTTCTCTCTCCACACGCAAACAAGGGAAGCGCAGTCCTCAGTTGACCCTCACAAGTGTGGGCAGCACAGTCCTCAGCCGACCCCTCTTGTTTCCTCCACTTTATCATCTGACTGTGTTTCCTATCTTTGTGCATTTCCTGTTGCAAAGCCCATTGATGCCCCCCCCAAATAGACAACCCCACTCCTCACAGTGACTGCAAATACACACTAATATGGAGAGGCAGGCACACAGCCTGTGTCACAAAAGCTAACATGATACTAGCATGATCAAAACACTGCAGAGGCTAAAATACAGAGTTGCACACTCAGCTGCCTACAAGGGGACAAGATGATCAAAGCAGCTGAGCTTATGTGGAACCAGAGAGTCCTACCCCAACTAAAGCCCTTTGCAGCAGCTTTTAACAGGTAACATGTGGCTACAGACAAATAAACACTGAGTATCCTATAAGTGGCTGTTGAACGTAGTTTATGAGCCAGTGTGCTTCCAACCTGCCACCATAGGGAGTGTGTGGCCCCGGATAGCCATGAATGTGACCCAACACAACTGTAAACTTAAACATTCTGAAACAGTGTCTTGGTGACTTCTTTTTGTAAAGCTCCTGCATGGCTCTCAAGTGTAAAGTTTGCTGGATGATAAAGTCGAATTGTCGAATTGCAATGTGAAAAGGCTGGGCACGCCGCCAAGCCCAATAAGCTGTGATACATCTGTATCTTAAAATGTGATGCAATGTCTCCACAGGTGCATATGCACACAACCTACACAGACACATGTGACAACACATACACACACACACACATGCACACACACACACACACACACTACAGGAAAGAAAGGTGTATGCATGACGCAGGAACAAGTGCTAATGTAAATAATGCCTAGAAATATTACTCCTCTTCCCATACAAACGCATACGCATATCTGAAATGTGTCTGATAGGATGCACTCAAACCCGACAAAGGGTTCATCTCTGAAGAAGAGCCTGGAACTTTACTGGGACTCATGTGTTCTGCAAAGTGACAGGGAATTTTCCTTTCTCAGGGTTGTTGGAAACTTTCCCTCAGAGGATGTATGCATTTATAAAGCTAAGCCCAAATTCAAGGCAATAAAGAAAACACAGCCGAACACTATTAGTAAACTACCTTTTAGGAACACTGGAGAGTTCTTTTCTTAATCACGCAGGAGAGAAATAAAAGTGACTCTGACCTGATCTGATATACTGGCTCACTATAAAGCAAGGCCAAAGTTAGAGAGACAGCTCAGTCAGTGAGATGGTTGTCCTGACATCCGCGTACAAATGTTAGGTGCTGTGACATGCAATTCAAACTTCCACACAGGAGAAGTGGGGACAGATGGCTCCCTAGGATGTCCTGACCATCTTACCTAGCCTGCTTGGAGAATTCCTGAGAAATTAGAGACCCTGTCTTAACAAACAGTGTACCACATCAGAAAAATGAAGGGTAGGATTATTTTCTGGACTCTACACGCATGGGCACTTGTACACGTGCACGCACCTGCACGCGCACGCGCACACACACACACACACACAGACACACACTAGGGCACACAGTGAAGCAATACCAGGTATGAGGCTTGCGGCCAACTGGAAAGGAGCCGTATTTTATTTATTACCCATGATTACACACATTAGACAAACACACTAAGAAGCAAATGGAAGAAAGCGACAGATCTGGATATTGTTTTCCAATGCTCACAGCTTAGGGCTTACTCAGAAAGGTATACCCACAGGCCTGTGGCCTGTCTGTACCCTGTGATGGCTGAGTGCATACTGGACACACTAGAATGGGCCCCAGAGGCTAGTGCGATGAGGGCTCTTTAAAGGACGCGGGCTGCAGCACTTGGCTTTGATCTTGTCCAAGACAGCAGCCATCAGAGAATGTGCGGTGGGGGGCTGATCTGATTAGAGGCCTGCTGCTGGTGGGCCATTCTGCAGACCAGCACAGGGCACAGAGGGGACACGGGAAATTCCCAGCAGGGCAGGCGTGAAGGCTTTGTTCCGGCTTTTCTTCATCCTTTTAATCATTTCCCTTGCTCTCCTCCGGCTTCCGACTCGCGTTTGAAATTCCAACATAAAGGCTCCCCTGTTCCCTTGTGTTAGGAGGAACTTGATGTCCAGGATTTCATTTCAATCCTCGCCTTTAAAATGCACTGCCACGTCCCTTCCACAGACAGGGAAACCAAGACTGGGAACCTTTACCTCCCATGACACCAGAAGTGCCAGAAGCTGGAATGGAAGAAACTTTGTCATTAGAAGAGACTTCACGACAGACAGACATGTTGGCACCAAAGCAGAGATGCCCACCAATCCACAGACCCAGGGCTGAGTCCTCTGCTACTGGGAAAGCCACAGGTCAGCCAGCCACCTGGTCTCCCTTCACATCTCTCTATACTGTCTCTATACAGTTTGGGGCCTTAGCTGCTCTCTCCATCACCTGGACCCTCTGTGTGTTAATAGCCTGTGGCACCTGTCTGTAGCCCATGTTCTCATGGTAAACAGGTCTCTTGATCCCACAGGATAGAAACTTAAAAAGGATTTAAGCTCAGGGAAGAATGTGTGGATGGAGCTCACTGTAAATAGTCCAGATAAGATCAAAGAGGCTTAATTACTTCTCTGGTAAGTGGAGTGACTGTGAGCTGAGGCCCGGCTCTCTACAATAAGAGATTCTGCTCTCCGCACAGTTTGGCACACTCCAATGTAGAAATCCAGATCTACACAAGGATCTCCCATTCCTTAATGGGACGTTAGCCCATCCCTCATCTTGTTAATGGCTATGGAGGCTCTGTTCTCTCTTCCCCTCCCATCCTCCAGCCTTCACTTCTAGGTCCCATGTGGCCTGCCAGACAAGAAGACTGAATGATCACATCTCTTCTTAAGCCCTGGCCTGCTGGGCCTTCAGATCTCTCTCCCCATCAGTAAATGTCACCACTGTGCTGAACAGGTTACCTCTTGCTTGTGAAGTCAGCATGTCATTTTAGCAGACCTTCCGGGTAACAGCACACGAAGACACAGTCCCTGGGACAGCATGGAAGTGATCTCTTCAGTTGATAACCATCCAAATGAAAATGTAAGTCGCCACATCCTAGGGTCTGCTGGGTAATCTCTGCTAGGCTGCCAGGCCATCTGCAGCTTATGCAATGCCTAACACCAGCACACACGTGAACGTACAAGCATATGAGGTGGGTTCCTGCTTGTCTTTCTTCTTCAGCTTTTCTTTTCATTTCTGGAAGGATGTCTCAGGTGGACCTAGAATCCTGTGGTCACTCTCAGACCTGAGATTCCCAGCCCACTCCTATCCAGCTAAGGGTGGAAGTCAGACCTCACAAACACTGCAAAACTCATCTCTCCACCCCAATGAGCTAGCCAGGCTTCACCAGTGGGATTAACTGGGCTTGTAATGATATTTTCCTTCACTCCTAGTGGGAACCTGTGAGTTTTCAGAAGGTTCAAAGGAAGCCACGGAGGAGTTGGGTTAGAGATATGTACTTAGTGGACCCAAGGGGACCAGCTCCAAGATAAGGTAACCTTGATGTCAAGAGTTACTGGGTTACATCACCGGGAAAGTAGGTGGTCCTCTTTATTCATTTTGAGATAACAGGAAATATCTGGCTTCCTATCTCTGTAAAGTCACTATGAATAAAGGGACCAGGCACCAGAATGGGCTTTCTCCATGAACTTCAGTCAACTCTGCTTGAACTGGTTGAATCTCTGGGTGGTTGTCATTGGTACAAACATCATCACATGATGCTCTGTCATCAAAAAAAATGGTGAAGCTTAAAATTGACTCGGGTTAGGTAATAATACAAGTGGGCTTCCTGCTACTCAGAAGCATGATGACCTTTGCACTTTACCAGCTGGACACTTGATCAAGACTCCTCCGTGAGCCTTGCCTTAAGAAGCCTTTCCAGTTGGAGTGTTGTTAGTAAGTGGTACCCTCTTTCCAGCTTCCACTGTGTCTGCTTGTGGTCCATCATCCACCTGTGGTCCAGCATCCACTTATGGCACAACTTTATCTGTGGTCCAGCTTCCAACTTTGGTTCATCTTCCACTTACTACTGTAGCCACATTACGTGGTATGATGGTTCATCTGCATTGTCAACTTGACATATTTAGAATTACACAGAAAGCCTTTGCACAGGTCCCCCCACAGTGTTTTTTAGAAAGGGTAAACCGTGTTTTTTAGAAAGAGGACCTACCCTAAAATACAGGCAGCACCGTTCCACAGGCTAAAGTCCTGGACTACAGGAAAAGGAAAAAGAAAGCTGAGTGAGAGCACCCATCTTTCTCTGCTTCCCAGCGGTGATACAGAGTGACCTCATATCCTTCCTCTATTACTCCTGTAGTGGACCATACCCTCAAGCTGTGAGCCAAAAATACCCCGCTTCCAAGAGTTGTCTTTGTGGGGTGGGGGTGGGGGTTGACTCAGCAACAATAAAAGTAACTGATCTTCCTGGACATCCAAAAATTTTAGGGTGGCTCTGAAGCCAAGGCCATGTTCAGAGCTTGTGCCAATGTGGTTGTGCTATCACCTCGGCCAGTGCAGGCTCTTTAACACAGCCTCTCAGCCTTTGGTACACTGAGCATTGAAACCCAAGTCTCTGACTCTTTCATACAGGCAGGCAGGCTCTACTAGGAACTTAACCAGTAGATTCTAGTGGAAACGACACTGCTACCTTGAAGACTGCCCATGCCTACAAATGTCACCTGGAGCACTCTTGGTGTAAGATTAATTGTCGTACTGAAGCCTTGCTAGAGGAGTCATATCTAGGAAACTTGAAACGAGTCCCAGCTGAGCCTCAACTTCCAGCCTTGCCTTCTAATGTCTCAGGTAGATCCACACACCCCCACCCCGAGCACTCATCTTCCAACTGAATACCACCAAGGTACTCCAGGAGAACTTGTCCAGTCTTGTGGCCCACAAAATCTTGAATATATTCAACAGTTAGCGGGTTTGGAAGCACCTTATACCACAACAATAGACAAACATGCGAAAGGTACTTAGCGTTGTTAAGCCTACAATTTTAGACATGGAAAATGGAAATTATAATATTTTACAAGATCCTTGTGAGAATTAAGCAACATAATACATCCAAAGTGCTTGTCGCAGTCCCGGCTCCACGGCAAACAGCAGGTTCTGTGAGCCAGAGAGCGCCTGTGCCCTGTGCGCATGAGCACATGCAATCAGGATCGTGTTTGTTTACTGTCACTCATGGTGTCCAGCTGGTGAAGCTCATGCGCTGCTCTGGGATTTAGAGCACTTGTCTTGTCTTTATAGATTCTTGGAGCCAGCAAGCTGAGTACCCTGCAGGAAAGCTGTGGCCCCTCTCTGAGCTTGTTTCCTCTCGTTTGGAAATGGACTCCAAATCCCACGTAGGTTTTCTGCTTCAAGGTTTGAGGAAAACGTGAATCTTTGGAGTTGAAGATAGAATGGCCAGCTCTGGCTTAGCTAGCTCCATGCAGTGGCTTTTATGAGTTCCCCTCCTGGGCATCCAGAGTACAAACCCGACTATATTTCATACAAACCACTGTATTTCATCACCTATAGGATGCTCTTTCAAAGCCTGGAATCTCTCTTTCTCTGTGTGTCTCTGTCTCTGTTGTCTCTGTCTCTCTTTGTCTCTGTCCTCTCTCTGTGTCTCTGTCTCCGTCTCTCTCTGTCTCTGTCTCTGTCTCTCCTCTCTTTCTCTCTGTCTCTCTCTCTCTTTCTCTGTCTCTCTCTCTGTCTCTGTCTCTTTCTCCCCTCTTTCTCTTTTTCTTTCTCTCTGTCTCTGTCTCTCTCTCTCCTCTCTTTCTCTTTCTGTCTCTGTCTCTAACTCTCTCTCTCTGTCTCTCTGTCTCTGTCTCTCCTCTCTGTCTCTCTGTCTCTGTCTCTGTCTCTTTCTCCTCTCTTTCTCTTTCTCTCTGTCTCTGTCTGTCTCTCCTCTCTTTCTCTCTCTGTCTTTCTCTCTCCTCTCTTTCTCTTTCTGTCTGTCTCTCTCTCTCTGTCTCTCTGTCTCTCTCTCTCTCTGTCTCTCTGTCTCTCTGTCTCTCTCTCTTTCTTCCCTATCCTTCCCGCCTCACTTCCCCCCTCCTCTATTTATTCCATTGAATACGTATGTGCAAGTGGCGTGCCTGTATGTATGTAGTCACAGCGCTGGGTGATGGGTATCTGCATCTGAGCTGCCATGTGCCCATGAGTTACTCTGACACATGCTGGAAGACACATGCTGGGAGGCTGGGCTTGTGGTTGAAGTGAGTGCTGAGCCTCCCAAAGTCCCTTTCAGTGACAACTGACCATCTCAGAGTGCATATGCAGGCATACATGCACATATGCGTGTATGTGTGTGTGGAGGCTGGAAGTTGTTCTGGCGACATTTGAACATCTTCACCTGATTCACTGAGGTTGGCTTTCAATTGAACTAGCCAGCTTTCCCCCAGGGATCCCCTCCCCCAGCCTCCCACGGGACTGGGAGTAGAGCAGGCCGCCACGCCCACCCAACCTGTAAGTGGGTCCTGGGGATTCCACTCCCATTTCACAAGCCATGTCCTGAGCTCTTCTCCCATTCTTACCCAGGACTTGGTTTCAAACACTGCGTTGCCACAACTCGTACCATACCTTTTTTAAAGTGTTAAAAAGAGAAAGAACCTGTTCGTGAATGAAATTCATCTCCCCACCCCTAACTAAATTCTGTAGTCACCAGTCAAGTCCAATAAATACATGTCTCTTAAAATTCCTCTTGGAAATGCACAGCATTTTTCTCCATAACCCTCACTTGTCAGGAGTGAAATATTTACTTGCAGTTACTTAGAATCTTGGCAGCCTGCACCCGAAGGACAGTCTGCTGATGATGCCGAAGGATCACTTTGAATCTAGGACACAGATGATGGTGAGAGGTCAGGAGGTCATGGGGCTAAGAGAGCAAAAGCAAGACACTCTGGAGACAGAGAAATTGGAGACATCCTACAAATTCCAGCCCTTGTCTTGCCCTTGAAACTGGCTCATCGGAAAGGTTAGAGTAGTCACAGGACTGGGTGATAGGTATCTGTGTCTGAGCTGCCATGTGCCCATCAGTCACTTTGACACATGCTGGAAGACACAGGGGAGATTAGGTTTGTGAAAAAACTACATGCTGGGCTTCCCAGAGTCCCTTCAAGTGGTATCCCACTGTCTCTGAAGAAAGTAGCAAACAGGATTGTTTTCTTCCCTTTATTGGGAGTAGGATTCAAGGGTATTTATTTTCTGTATTACGTATGTGTGGTGCTCATGTGTATGATGGAAGAGGTGCATACTGGGAGTCAGAGACAACTCTGTGGACTCAGCTCCAGCTTTTTGTGGGTTCCAGAGATCGAACTGAGATCAGCAGGCTTACAGGGAAGTGTTTTCCTCATGAGCCACCTCAGCACTCAGCATGCAAGGCTTCAAAAGGCACCCAAGAAGGTTCTGTTTGCCCATTTAGCTTGGCATACAGGGTACGTTTTGTCACTCTGAGAAAACACCCAAGGAAACAAGAGAGGCATATTTTGGCTCATGTTTATAGAGGTTTTAGTCCATGGTCAGTGAAGCCCATTGCCTCTGGGATTTCCTGTGATAAGGCAGAGCATCATGGGAAAAGAACATAACAAGAAATCTGCTCACAGCATGTCAACTAGGAAGGAGAGAGAAGGAGAGGAAGAGTCTGTGAACAATGCGCCTTTCAGAGGCATGACCCCAGTGCCCTGCTTCCACTGCATGGGCTCATCAGCTGATTCCTTAACTCACCTACCCTGCTTCCCTCCCCCCTTGGTTCCCATTGATGAAGTCAGCATCTTCATGATACAGTCGTCAATCAATCATTTGCCTTCTCAGTCAAGCTGGGAACCAACCCTTTAGCACATGTGCCTTTTGAGAGGACTATGTCATATCAAACCGTAACCTCTGGCAATCTAGAAAAAGAGACAAATTTACTTCAAAGCCCTCCTTATCCCAAGTTTTTCCATGTGTGGTGGGTGGGTGGGTGGGTGTGGGTGTGGGTGTGTGTGTGTCAAATGCAGCTAAAGGCTTACAGCACAAAATGATATCTTTTACGATGTAGGCACACATGCAAATGTGTGTATGTGTCATGAAAAGCATTAACAGGAAGCAGACTAGGTGTCTACTAACAAGTGATTGGCTCAGAATCCTGATCCATTTCCTGTCTCATGAATAACTGAAGTGATCACCAAACAGAGTCTGCGGCAAACTGAGCAGAGAACAGCAGAATCTAAAGCACCCCTGCTGTGTTGGAACAGGTGGGGCAGCCAGTGTGGAGAGATGGCTCGGAGGGGAGAGTGCTTCCTGTGCAGGCATGAGGACCTGGGTCTGTTCCCCAACACCCACATAACAGCCAGGCACAGTGGTGCGCATCTGTATTCCCAGCTCTAGGGAAGCAGAAGTAGGCAGGTCCTAGAGGCCTGCTGGTCAGCCAGTCCGGGAGAAATGCTGGCCTCCAGGCTCAGTGAGAGACCCTGTCTCAAAAAATAAGGTAGAGAACAGTAGAGGAAGATGCCTGAAGTTAACCTCTGGATTCTTTACGCATGCACACAGGCATTCACACAAACCCACCCACACACATACACACATACCCACACATACACACACCCACCACCACACACATGCACACATGCACACATCACACACATACACACACATGCACACACGTGCACATATGCATACACACGCACATATGAGCACACACACATGACCATGCACACACACACACATACACACACACATATACACACCCACCACCACACACATGCACACATGCATACACACATGCACACATCACACACACACAAACACACACATGC
Organism: Acomys russatus; assembly: GCF_903995435.1. NCBI lineage: Eukaryota > Metazoa > Chordata > Mammalia > Rodentia > Muridae > Acomys > Acomys russatus. The sequence continues at coordinate 8,643,960 of NC_067161.1, forward strand.
ACACACATGCAAATATGCACACACACATATGAGCACACACACATGAGCATGCGCGCACGCGCGCACACACACACACACACACACACACACACACACACACACACACGCAGGCAGGCTGGGGGAAGACCAGGAATGTCATCTGGAAGCACAAAAAGGCTGGTCGGTATTCACTGGCTTTTTTCTCCTCCCTGCCCTGCGCGTCTTCTACCTTAAGCACTCACAGAGGATGCAAGTTGTCTAGACAGTGTCTAGCCCCTGCTGGTCCTCTCAGATCATCTAACTGCTGTCCTAATGTCCTCTGCTTCAGGAGCTGATGACCCCACAGCAAAGCCAGGCTGTATGACTCCAACCAACACAAAGCAAAGAGATGAGAAAGCAAACGTGGATTTTCTGCATCTCGCCTGTCAGCCAGTGTGCTGAGGGCTTTATTTACCCTCTAAGCCCTCAAAGCCAGCCATGTGGGACTTTTCCTCATACTGCTGTCAATGCTATAGAAATTTAGGCTAAGAGGACTTTCCCAGAGAGCACAGCACATGATGTCCTGCAGCCTTACCTTGTCCCTTGTCTTCTTGGCCATCAGTCAAGGTGGACAAAGGAGGGGTGCGCTGCCTTCTCTGTGACAGACTTACCCTGCCCAGCCCTCCTGGTATGATCTGAATTGCTCTGGAATCCCTGCTGTGGTCCCCCTAGATCTTCCTCCTGGGTACAGTGCCTAGAACCCCCTAATTTGTGATGCTTGCTCTCAGAGCTAACTGCCTTGGCTCCTGCTACATGTCCACCCTGGAAGTGCTATTACTCCATTACTCCGGAGAGGTGTAGGGCTTAGCATCTGGGCAGGAGTGGGGTGGGGTCATAGTCAACACTTGCCTGAGATGTGTGACATCAAGGTGAAAGATGATGCTGGGGCACCAACTACAACCCACAGCGCTGACTGAGCAGAGGGAACGCTTTCCTTTGTAGCCATCCAGGGCCACACCTCTTTCCTGAAAGCGTCTACAAGTCCTTTCCAAGAAGCTGCCCCAGCCATGTTATAGGATCTCAGTGAGGAGGAGTATGCAGATGGTTCACAACCTTTGAGTAAAAGGGATAAACCCACTAATCCTTTTTTTAAAACAAGATTTACTTTTAATTTTTATTTATGAGGGGCCAACATGTGCATGTCAGTGCAGCTGTCCATAGAAGCCTGAAGAAGGTCTCTGATCCCCATCCCCTGGATCCATAGTCATGTGGGCTGTCTAATGTGAGCTCTGGGAGTGAAGCTCAGGTTTTTTGCAGGAGCAGCAGTCACTCCTAAGCACCAAACATCTCTACAGGCCCACAGACTCACCTTAGAACTACACAGGGAGCTACACAAAGGTTCCTGCTGTGTGTACCCCAAGTATTCTAATGTCATCATTGCGGCCAGGGAACTGGATGTGAGAGGTGCTTGAAAGCCAACAGGTAAGCCTGAGCAGCAAACAGGCCTGTGACGGTCTTGAATCAGTGACCTAGGGGTGGATGTAAATGGCTGGGGGTTATTTATCCCATTGCAATGAGTTCCTATCCAGACCAGCTTTGCTAGGATCGTGTCTGCTCCCTGGAACTCCAGCCCTGTTTTGATTTTGGCATTTTCTAACTGTTTCTCCTATGGTCCTTCAGGTACCAGGGCTGCAACCTAGCTGGTTCTCTTTTATTGTCCCTAGGTACCCCAAAACATTGACACCAGACATAGCTACTCTAAGGCTGAATGAGAAGGCCATACATGAAGAGGCAGGAGAGTACCCAGAAATGAAAGAGTGGCTAGGAAGATGGCTCAGGGGTGGGGTGATTGCCTTGAAAGTTAACCTCAATTTTTTTATCCATTCTTCAACTGAGGGACATCTAGATTGTTTCCGGGTTCTGGCTATTATGAATAAGGCTGCTATGAACATGGTTGAACATTTTTCCTTCTTGCATGGTAGAGCATCTCCTGGGTATATTCTAAGGAGTGGAATATCTGGGTCTTGAGGTAGCCCTATTCCCAGTTTTCTGAGAAAGCACTAGATTGATTTCTGATGGGTGTAAGATGGAATCTCAGAGTCATTTTGATTTGCATTTCTCTGATGACTAAGGACACTGAGAATTTCTTAAGTGTTTCTCAGCCATTCAATATTCCTCTGTTGAGAATTCTGTTTAGTTCTGAGCCCCGTTTCTTAATTGGGTTATTTGGTTTGGTAGTGCTTAATTTCTTGAGCTCTTTATATATTTTGGATATTAGGGAATGCTACTTGGCTGCTAAAAACAAGGAAACCCTGAAATTTTCAGGCAAATGGATGGAACTGGAAATGATCATCCTGAGTGAGCTAACCCAGACCCAGAAAGATACACATGGCATATACTCACTTATAATTGGACACTAGCCCAACAGAGATATCCCCTGAAAGTCTTCACTTGGCTGGAGAAAGATAGATACTGAGACTTCCTATTGGGACTCTAGATGAGAGAAGCAAAGAAGAATGGGGAAATAGAAGGATCCAGAGGGTCCTAGAAACCTACAAGAAGAGCATTAAGGCTGGTGGATCTGGACCGAGGCGGGTCAACTCAAACTACTGTGCCAACCAAGGCCAATGCATGCAGTAAACCTGAACCCCTGTCTAGATCTAGCCAATGGACACCACATTCTCCACAATTGTGTGGAGAGCAAGGACTGACTGGGACATGAACTCTGGTGCCCCCTAACTGACCACTTCCCCTTAGTAAGGAGACCTAGTGACACTCAGAGGAAGAGTAAGCAGGCTACCAGTAAGAGACCTGATAGGCTGTGATCTTACAGTGGGGGATAAGGTCCCTTTCTGTCACAGACCTAGGGAAGGGGAATAGGATGAAAGAGGGCGTGAGGAGCAACAGGAAGATACAAGTGAACGGATAACAAATGAGATGGAATCTGAATAAATTACTTAAATAAATTTTTTTTTTAATTTTTAAAAAAGAAAAGTTTAACCTGAGTTAAACCCTCATCACCCTTTAAAATAGCACATACTTGCAATCCCTGCAGCAAGAAAAGAAGAGACAAGAGGCCTCCTGGGGCTTGCTCAACACCCACTCTAGCTGAACTGGCAGACCTCGGTCCCGGCAAGAAATCCAGTTGGAAAACGAAAGTGGACTGGTCCTAAGGAACAGCATTCAAAGATGTCCTCAGGCCTCCACACGCTCTTAAAACACACATGTAAACACACATGTAAACACACATGCAGCTGCGCACGCACGAACACACATAAACTAATCCACAAAAGAGATGATGGGGGCTCCATTTAATGGTACTTCTCTCACCTATAATAACTTGGCCTGGTACCCATAAGGAGCCTGCCTTTCTCTGAGGATAAGGAGATGGGGGATGGGGGAGGGTGTGAGGAAGGGACTGGAAGTAGAGGATGGAGGGGGGCTGCCATCAGGCTGTGAAGTGAATTTAAAAAATAAATAAATAAAAACAATTTGGCCTTGGCTATTTTTCTCTGGCTTCCCCGGGTCTAGATAGTGTTGTGACACCTATGTCGTGTGACCAATAGTGGGGTGATTCCCTTTCAGGCAAAGCACCTTAAGAAGCTGGTGAGACTTCCACTTAGTTTTGGGAATGTGATGAGAGGAATTAGGCAGAAGACGTCTACCACCAGAACCACTATGAGGACCACGAGGACCATGAGAGGCAGCCAGCCACATTGGTTATCTGATAAAGAAAAAACAATTAAATTTTACTATGCTAAGGGGCTGATGTTAGGGTGTGCGGTCACTGGCTCTGGCATCCTAACACGTGCATGCTATTGCTCCCAACAACGCTGACGTAACAGCACACAGTAGAGCTGGTGTTTGCTAACATACCACGGAGCAGCCCCATGTAGTAGAGCCACACAGGGAACTGCACAAAGGCTGGGAAGACAGCAAAGAGCACCTGCTGTTCTTACAGAGGATTCAGGTTTGGTTTTCAGGAAACATATTGGGTGGCTCACAACCACCTGTACCTCCAACTCCAGGGGAACTGATGCCCTCTTTTAGCTTCTGTGGTTACCTATGTGCACATGATATTCGTACACACATACGCTCAGTCACACACATGTGCATGATAGATGGAAGATAGATAAACAGACAGACAGACAGATAGATATAGATGGGAGGGGGAGGGAGGGAGGAAGAGAGAGAGAGAGAGAGAGAGAGAGATATCTTTAATAAAAACCTAGCTCCTGCAGGGCAGTGGTGGTGCACACCTTTAATCTCTGCACTTGGGACGCAGAGGCGGGCAGATCTCTACAGGTCAGCCTGGTCTACAGAATGCGTTTCGGAAGAGCCAGGGCTACACAGAGAAACCTTGTCTAGAAAAGCAAACAAAACCAGCTCAAACTTTTGTTGATTATTTTCTATTCTCTGTTTTATTTCTATTCTAATATTTTTCAGGTCTGTTCCAGTTACTTCCCCACTTCTGCTAACTTTTAGGTTGTTTTCCGGTTCCTGGCAGTATCCAAGTTCAACTATCATGTCAGGCTGAACCAAAGTCCCCGTTGAAGTTTGGATGTTAACACTTGTGTCTGCTTGCTTCCCGTGTAACACTGCCTTTGCTTCACATCCTAGGTTTTAGCCTTCATTTTTGCCTATTTTAAGATCTACTCCAAATTCCCCTTTGATTTTCTCTTTTGTGAAGTGGTGATTTAGGTATGTGCCCTTTAGTGTCTTTATTTGTGAATATTTCTACTTTGTTTTGCTATGATATCTAGTTGCATCATGATGTGGTCAGAAAAAAAAAACATGCAGAGCAATTTTAATCTTCTTAAATGTGTTAAAATGTCTCATGTGACATGTCCTTGAGGCTGCTTTTGTAGAGTTGAAATTATGTGTATTGTGTGGTATTAGATGATGTGAGCATTGTGTGGTGTTAGACGGTGTGTGAACTGAGCCGGTGTTAGTCGGTGTGAGCATTCTGTGGTGTTAGATGGTGTGAGCATTGTGTGGTGTTAGATGGTGTGAGCCTTGTGTGGTGTTAGATGGTGTGAGCCTTGTGTGGTGTTAGATGGTGTGAGCCTTGTGTGGTGTTAGATGGTGTGAGCCTTGTGTGGTGTTAGATGGTGTGAGCATTGTGTGGTGTTAGATGGTGTGAGCCTTGTGTGGTGTTAGATGGTGTGAGCATTCTGTGGTGTTAGATGGTGTGTAAACCGTGTGGTACTAGATGAAAGGTTCTTAACACATTTAATTTGTTTATAGTGCTGTTCATACTATTTCCCTGTTAAATTCTTTTTTTTTTTTTTTAAGTAGAAGCGGAAGCTCTTCAAGTGTATTTGATGATATTACCATCAACCTGGTACTCCAAATCGTAAATAAGAAACCACAAAATCCTATTGGCTCAATGACAACACACACGAACATCTTTCCTAATACACCAGTGAACTGTATCCAACGGCACACTAGGAAGGTTACACGACATCATGACATGGGGTTACTCCCAGGATTCAAGTGCAGTTCAGCAGATGGAAGTATACCAGTGCCACAAAATAACATGCACTAGATGAAAGAAAAAGCCCGCAGGAGCATCTCCACAGATACAAAAGATGCAACAAAGCTAAACATCCGTCATGACCAAAACACGAAACTCCCAAAGTTACTCAAAGAACTTGCCCCTACCCAATAAGAGCCACAATTAATATCAAGGAAACAACACAATAGTAATGATCAAAAGTGCATGACAAAGCTCATACCTAATGGGATAGGAAGAGGCTGAAACCCTTTGTTCTATGCAGCTGTAGAAACACTTGCCAAGGCAAATAAACAAGAAAAAATAAATAAAAGGAGACTAGAAAAAAAAAGTACATGACCTCTTTTTCCAGATGATATGGCCACATACATAGAAAAAAAAAAAAAAACCCAAGGACAGCACAAACATTATTAGATCTAATAAACATAATACAATGAAATTTCAAAAGAGAAAAGCAACATCCAAAGTTTTCTACAAACTGAACTAACCACGAAGAAATCAAGAAAACATTCTTTGATGAAGAGGTCCACACCTGTTCCCACATAAAGAGCGGGGACTTGTCGACAGGAGGGTGATTTGGTGGGAAAGAATGATGTAACCAAAATGTATTATATACAAGCATCAAATTGTTGAAGGATCAATAAGTTTCAAAACATGGAGAAAGTAAACTAAAACTTCCATTTTAATAAGCCTTGTGTGTCAGAGCTTGGAAGCCTAGAAAAGGCCCGTGAGAGTTGGGAAAGGCACTATATGAGAGGGTGGCAGGACACACGTTATGAAAATGAGTTAAGGGTTTAAGCAGAGATGGAAGTGAGGGGGGTGTGGCAGAGAAGGGATGGGGCTAGCTTAGCCAAAACTAAGAACACATGAACAACTCTTATGGGAATTCATTCACTAATTTAAAAACACCAAAAAGGAGGGGCTGGAAAGGGGGCAAGTTGCCCCTCCTGAGGCCCTGAGTTTGTTCCCTAGAACCATGCAGAGCAGCTAACGACCGCCTGGAATGCCAACTGCAAGGGATTTGACAGCTTCTTCTGGATTTTGTAGGTAATCCACATGCATAACACACACACACACACACACACACACACACACACACACACACACACACAGGGACACAGACACAGCTATGCAGAGACACACATGGACACAGACACAGGCACATAAATAAAAAATTTAAAGATAATATATGTACATATGTATATATGAAAGTGGATGAGTTGAGGTTATCTGGGGGTGGGAAGGTGGAGATGGATATGTTTGCTATTCACTGTGTGTAGCCATAAGATTGTCAAAGAATAAATAAAAGACATTCTACTGAAAATATGTACAAATAACAGCAGTTATAGCTGTACCAACAACTAAGATGATGAAATATAGGTGGGATAATTATATTATTCATAAATTAGTACAAAAGCAGTTGTGTTCACGGCCTGGGAGAATGAGTGATGTGAAGATGTCCGCGCTGCCCAGGCTGACCGACAGACTCAGTACGAACCCCGTCAAAGCCCCAAAGTCAGAGGAAGCCATCCAACGATTAGGGTGGAACCACAGAGCTGAGGGCACCACACACTTCCTAGTTTCAGATCGTCTAACAAACCACAGTCACCAGAGCAGAGCAATACCAGGAGGAGAGCAGATGTCTAGATTGGTGACACTCACTAGGAAGAAATCCATGTCATCGAAAATCCGCACGGGAACCTGGCCTCTGAGCACACCTCTAAGTCAGTGGTCCTCAACCTTCCTAAAGCTGCAACCCTTTGATACAGTTCCTCGTGTTGTGGTAAACTCCCCAACCATAAAATAATCTTTACTGCTGCGTCCTAACTGCGGTTTTGCTTCTGTTTAGGAATCATATTGTAAATATTTCATACTCAGGATACCTGAAGTGGGACTCCTGTGAAGGGGCCGTGTGATCCCTGGAGGGGGTCATGACCCACAGGTTGAGAACCACTGCTCTAAGCGCCTGTTCTGGTTACCCTAATTGAGGGTGGGGTGCCTGCTCACTCTGAGTGACGCCACACTAGATAAGTGGAGAGAGAGGGAGCTGAGTAACCACAGCATTCATCCATCGCTCTCCACCTCTGACTGTGTGACAACAACGCGACCAGCTCTCTCAAGCTCCTGCCGCCTTCATGGCTGTACCCTGATGAACTGTACCTTGGACTGGAGCCTAAATTAAACCCTTTCACCTGTCAGTTGTTTTCATCTGGGTATTTATTTCATCACAGCCACAGGGAAAGAAACTGAGGTGCCCCAAAATCTGAGCTGTCTCCGGAGCTCTAGTTCTCATACTTTCTATACACTGTGTCAATTCACCCACAGCACAACCCCAGGATATCCAGTCACTTATTGCCTCCCATTTAAAAAGCCATTGGATAGAGGGCAACTTAGCAGCAGCCGACAGGCTGTAAGTGGTGATCCGGTGACCTGGACTCAGGCACATCTGATGCCACCCGGTGTGGTCTGGTCTCCAATCACAATGCCCTAGGCAGAGTCCTGCCATTAGTCACTGACTTCCCCAGCCAAGGGCAGCTCCTTTGAAACACCCTCTCAGGCCACTAGTGACTTGTAACTTCCCTGTCAGCTCTGAACAGACATGAACAATGGCTCCTTTTAAGAGGACACGGTATTTACGGAGCCCCAATGAAAAGGACAACAGGAAAGGATGCTGGAGACCTTGGACAGTGCAGAGATGACATAATTTATGTCCCTCTCCACATCTCCGCTCTTCCCAAGACAGCCTCGGAATTGAGGAGAAACTTGGTAATTGCTTCAGCTGGGCCAGGCCTAGTGTTGACTGTTTGCTTTTCTTATTACCTCTTCCTGTCTGGTGACCCCTGAGTAGTTCATCTTTTTTGGCAGGCAGAGCAAATCTTAGGACGTCTGTGTTTGCGTGGCGAATGCTTCAGGAGGCACTGAGAAGAAGCGAGGGATGGCGTCCAAAGAGAAGCCATTTTAGAAAAAAAAAATGTGTCAATCACCCCTGGGGGTTTTGAAATGTGGGCAGGAAGTGCCCACTGGGCACGGCTTGCATCTTGTTAGCACGTCCCCATGACATAGCAATTTCTTCCAGCAAACCCTAGCACCATCTGAGTGGAGACCGATGCCTCCTTTGACTTGAGTGGAACAGTTTACCATCAAGACTAGCAGCAGGACAGCTGTTACCAGAGCAGGATGAGTGCAACAGTTCTGGCTTGGTGCACCGGCTCCAGGAGTAATGAGCCCACAAGCTAAGTGAAGACGTAAGCAGCACAGAGAGAAGAGGTACCAGGGAGGTGCTTCAGATGGTAAAGGGCCTGTGGTGCGAATGTGAGGACGTGAGGGCAATCCTTAGCACCCACAGACAAGCTAGGTCAGGCAGCACTCCCAGCCCTAGTGCTGGAAGGCAGATGGGTGGATCTTGGAGGCTCCCTGGCAAGCCAGTATAGACAAAACCATGGCTCGAAGCTGTAATGCTGGTTCAAAAAAAAAAAAAAAAAAAAAAAAAGGAGTGACTGGGGAAGATACTGAACATCGACCTATGGCTGACACATACATACTATATGCTCACGCACACAGGTGCACACACACACACACACACACACATACATGTGCATACACATGAACATGTATACAGTCCTGGGAGAAGAACAGAGGTACATGGGTGCATAGCACAGGAAGTTGGGTCTACGTAAGTGGGTTCCAGGTGGCCACAGTTCAAGTCAGAGGGCACATGACCTCTGGTGACAGTAACTTTTTACCTAATGTCCTCACTAGTCCAGCCATACACCTGCTACCTCAGCCTTTGAAACATTCCTTTCAGCCCACGTAGTTAGTACCTGAGCTTCTCACCCCTGCTCCGAGGCCCTGCTGAGGTACAAGTCAAGGGGGTGACAGGGCAGGCTTGGGAGTTGGCCTGGAATGTAATCTCCTCTCTGCCAGTTGACCACCTGCGTGATCTTAACCGTTCAGTGCCTATGTTCATCTGTTAAGTGGAAGCTGCGCAAGGCCGTTTGGGTGAGAAACACAAAAGTTCACATAAAGCACCTAGGCCGGTCTTGGAACAGAGTAAACATCCAAACCCTGCATCCATATTGTTTGTGTTGCTACTTTCATTAAGGCCAGTGGTCCCTGTCACTGGTTTGGTTGAAAGGTGATGTCAGCAGCCGAGCTGGGGGGTCAGAGCGCAGCAGTTAAAGCTCAGGCCATGCAAACAACAAGAGAGCAAGAATGTGGATTCCCAGAGCCCATGGAAACGATGGCTGGACATGGTGGCCTGCCTATAATCCCAGCCTTGGGAGGCAGAGACAGGGGACCCTCAGAACAAGATGGCCAGGGAGACTAGTCACAGTGGCAAGCATGAGGTTTGATTGAGAGGCCCTGCCACAGTGGACAAGATGGAAGAGAAAGCAAGAAAGATTGTTGACATCAGTCTTGAATAGCCACATGCATATATCACATGCACACACACACACACACACACACACAGACACACACACACATACATATGTAAATGCACATACACAAATGTACATGAAAGGCACAAAAAGGGCACCAGTGAGTATTATCTACTTCATTTCTTCTTTTTATGGGTAATTCCTACCAGGGTGATAGATTCAAAGATGTGAGAGCTGGGCATGGTGGTGCACACCTGTAATCCCAGCACTCAGGGAAACAGAAGCAGGTGGATCGCTGTGAGTTTGAGGCCAGCCTGCTCTACAAAGTGAGTCCAGGACAGCCAAGGCTATACAGAGGAACCTTGTCTCAGAAAAACAAAAACAAAAACAAAAATCAAAAAAGGGATTGTATGTGTGCCTATGTGTGTATGTGTGTGTGTGTGTGTGTGTGTGCACATATATGTTCCTTTTCTTTTCATTTATGGCTTGTTAAGGTTGTGTGGTGTGTGTGTGTGTGTGTGTGTGTGTGTGTGTGTGTCTGTGTGTGTGTGTGTCTGTGTGTCTGTGTGTCTGTGTGTGCATGTGCACATGGCTGTGGAGGTCAAAGGTCAACATTGGCTGTTGTTCCTCAGGAGCAGTCCACCTGGCCTTTTGAGGCAGGACTGGCTTGGAGCTTTACCAAATAGGCTAGGGTGGTTAGTCAGGGAGTCCCAGGGATGCCCCTGTCCCTACCTCCCCAGCAGTGGGATCACAAGTATGGGCTCAGCTTAATTTTTCTTGGGCCCTAGGGACCAAAGTCAGGTCTTCATGATTATGAGGCAAGCGCTTCCCTATCTCCAGGGATCACCTTGTCTTACTTGTTCTTCATCTGTTTATTTAAATGTATTAATATTGTGGGTGTGCACCTAATGGGGGTGGGACATGCATGCCTGGGCACAGGTGTGGAGGTCAGAGGTCAGCTCTGCGGAAATAGATCCCTCTTTACTCTGGGGTTCTGGGGTTCAACTCAGCCCTCCAGACTCCCATGGCAGCATTTCGCCCACTGAGCAGGCCTGCTGGCCCACCATGCCTGTTTTCTAAGCAGCATGCAGAGCTGTGGGCTTCTCTGTGGCATTTCCAGACATATTTTTGGTTTTGCTGATCTTCCCTCCCCTCCCCTCCCCGTTCTCTGCCCTCTGACCCCTTCCTGCATCCAATGGTCCCTTCTGTTTACAGTCCACATGTGCTCTATTATCCTCTCACCTCTCCTCTCAAATCTCTCTAAAATATGAATGAATGAATGAATGAATGAATGAATGAATGAATGAATGAATAAGTCTTCCACTTAATAAATAAGATGATGTACTGAACAGACAGATCTTAGTGTTGGATTTCAGACCCAGGACAAATGGCTGACATCTCCAAGTCACTCACTTCTCTCCATTTCCTGAACTAACTGAAGAGCGCGGGTTGTCTGAACCAATAGGATAAAAGCATTTAACTAACTAATGAGGCCCTGCCTCTTAGCACAGGGACTGCAGAACCATCACCAGCTAGGGGCTTCCAGCCTTGGTCCTCAGTAAATAGGATTACCTGGGGTGCCTGGAAGCAAAGGAGACAGAAGGTATTTCAAAACCTAATCAAAAATTAATTAGAAAAAGAAAGAAGGCAAAGGGCAAACATCTGCGAGCAGAGGATCCACAAAGGAAAACAACGGGCCCTCACATCCCTGTGAGTCAGGAAAGGGAGCCCGCTGAGCTGCACCAGCAGCTCTGAGGGGAACAGAAAGCCTGTGTTTGCTTCTCAGGGACAAATGACAAGTGACACAGAGTTCCAGAGACACAGAGGCACAGCAGTCCAGGTCCAGGAGACACTAGTAAATAACCACCAGGAAAAAAAAAAAAGCAACAGAAACCAAAAAGGATGCTTCAGAGTAAAGGGGCCTGAGGCACGAGGAAGTTGCCATGGGCAGGAAAGCCAGGATGGTTGGCTCTGAACACAGACATTGAGTCAGATGGCGATCAGGGGAGGGGGCATGGCCACTGAATTGGGGCCCTGAAACTGTAGGCTTCCAACATTAGGAGATACTGAGCATGGGAGTTAGAGCACAGCAGTGAGTGCGTCTGTCCCCTTAAGGTACCCTCCCTGACCCTGTACCAGTCTTGGTGGGGCCATTCTTTGACTACACTAAGTGCACGTGGAGTGAGAGTGGGTGGGGTGGGGGTGGGGCTCAGTTTGTAAAGTGCTATGAAAACATGGAGACCTGAGTCCTATTCTCACAACCCACATAAGATGCCAGGCATGGTGGTGTGTGCTTGTAATCCCCCTACTTAGGAGACAGAGACAGCCAGAGGATCCCTAGGGCTCACTAGGCAGCAACTCTAACTGGCAAGCCTCAGAAGAGGCCCTCTCTTGGTAAAGAAGGCATATTCTTCTTGAAGGAGTCGGAGAGTTCTGGGGTGTGATGCCTAGATGTCTGACTCTGTGTCTGTCTGTGTGTGTGTGTGTGTGTGTGTGTGTGTGTGTAAGGGGAGAGAGAGAGAGAGAGAGAGAGAGAGAGAGAGAGAGAGGAGAGGAGGAGAGAGGAGGAGGAGGAGGGAGAGGAGGGAGAGGAGAGAGAGAGAGAGAGAGAGAGAGAGAGGGAGTCAGTCTTGCTATATAGGCCAGGATAGTCTAAAATGTATAATCCTCCTGTCTCAGCATCTGGAATGTTAGGATTTCAAGCATGAATCATCACATGCAGCTTGCACACATGTTCCACCCTTGGCCTTCTTGATGCCTCTCTCCTCCTTCCATGCTTTCAGGGACCCCCTGCTGTCCATCAGCCACTGGCTCCCACATCCTTGTTTTAGGGCACACTTCTGGGGATTGAGTCTGACGCAACGACATTGGTGGGGCACACAGGATTGAAAGTGAAAGGGGGTGAGTGATTTGGTAAAGGACATTGCACCCACATCTACCCCTCCATCAATTTAGTCCTCGCTGACTGGTAGCCTCAAATCTCTTTCCAACCCAGATACACTCAGTGTTTGCCTGTTCACACTGGGGATTCTCCCGATGGCTGTGAACATGCATATGGAGGCCATTGGTTGACACTGGATGTCTTCTACTGTCACTCTTCGTTTTATTTTTCTGAGACAGGACCTATCACCCAAGTTGGAGCTTACCAACTAAGAAGATGCCCACCAAGCTCCCAGAACTCAGTGCCTCCATCTCCCACCGCTGAGCTCATAGACATGCATTACTGCATGCAGCTTTTCCTTATATGGGTACCTAAGAACTGAACTCAGGTATTGTTGGTGGGCTCCAGGTTCTCCCGCCACTCTTGTGTCTCTATCTGCTGCAGGACATATCTGGAATACTCCGACTTCTGCCCTGAACTTTCCAGGACAGGGCTTTTCCTTCCCCTTTACCATATAATCTGGATATTTTGTTGCTCTTGTTTTTTTTTTTTTTTTTTTCTTTTCTCCCTTCCTCCCCCTCCCCCCCCTTCCTTCCTTGCATGGTGGCCAAAAGCTGCTTCCAATGAACCTACATTTAGACATGAGAAGCCACCCAAAGTCCTCATTCCTGCTCCCCCTCCATAGCTCCTCATTTTTTTAATTATAGGAAAAGGGAGGAATGTTAGTTCACAAGACTATCTGCTAGCCTGCCTCTAGGTTGCTTAGCAACCTCTGACATCATCACCTGCCACCACAGTCAGGGGACTAGGATCAAAAGGACAAATCTGCCACCCACCTCTCTCTTGCACTCCTCTCTCACCTCTGTCTCTTGCACTCTGTCTGTCCCTCTGACTCTCTGTTTCTCTCATGGCTCACTCAGACTATATCTTTTCTCCCTCCCTTGCCTTTCTCACAATAATAAACTACCTCAGACCACACCTGTTGCATGGTGTGTAATTTCATGATGATAACAATTGTGTTTGCCCAGCAAGCACTTTAAGGACGAGCTATCTCCCCAGAATGTCATGTAATGCTTTCTGATCCCAGAAAATGTCAAACTATTGCTCTGGACTGTGTTCCTGCCCTGCCAACCCCCCACCCCCCCCCCCCCCCCCCCCCCCCCGTCCCTACTCCATCCATGGACCAGTCCACATCGTATTTACTTCATCTTCTATCCTCAGAGCAATGCATAACCTGTTGGTGACCAAAATGACTTAGGTTGTTCATGCTATGCACTGAGTGAAGGGTGTACTAACTGGCTATGGTCAGTGTCTGGGAGAGATGTATGAGGCTATCATGCCCATGAAATAAACTAGAAAAAATATTGTGGGGGTATCCACCATAGAAGAGTGCTTGGACACAGATATAGCCCAATACAAAGTCCTTATTAGTTGGCAAGAGGCTGCACTTGGGTGTTCCATATCTAAGTGTAGCATCAAGCCTTTAACCACAAAACCATATCCTGGGTTGATGTACCTCAGTTAACAGAAACAGTGAGCCAGGAGTGGAAAGCACAGAAGCCAAAGTGTAAGAAGGATCGCATCTTTGTTTCCATTTTCACAGGTGGCACTGTCTGTGTGCTGATTGTTGTGGCCTGAATGGTACTTCTGTCATGGAGTCAGTTGTGTTAAGGTCTGGGGTCCTGTTACAGCAGGAGGCTGAGAAAGAACACCCATTTCTAAGACCCACCATGAGAGGTCTGAGTGCTGGGGCCATGAGCCAAGTAAGCAAGGCCCCGGAGCTTCAGAGAGCGCTATTGAAGGTCTCGATAGAGGAGAAAGAAAAAAATGTGGCTGGCAACATTCACATCCTCTGCATAAAGCCACCCTGGAGGCCAGACCTGCCTCGAAGAAAACCTCAGTCATTGCCAGCACTTAAAAGCCAAAGCCGCTCTTATTTTGTTATTTCAAGAGAAGATCTCATGTGATCAAGGCCGGCCTCAGACTCAGTGTAGTCAAGGAGGGCACTGAGCGTTTTAATCCTCCTGCCTCCACCTCCTAAGACTGGAATTACAGGCCTGCAACACCATGCCTGATTTATGCAGTGCTGGGGGATTGAACTCAGGGCCTTGTGCACTCTAGGCAAGGAGTCTACCCATTGTGTCAGATCCCCAGCCCCGCTAATCCACCTCAGTTTTTTTGTTGTACAAACAGCACTGAGGTTCTCATAGTCTCCAGGCAACCCAGTCCTAGGCCATCTGGTCCTGCAGTGGAGCCCCATGCTAGGCAAGGAGGCTCTGTCTCCAGACCTTCTTCAAATGAGGAAGCTGAAGTCAAGAAGGTCTCCCTCTTTCAGACACAACAAACAAGAGGCTGCCCAAAAGGGCACAGGCACAATCCAATGACCTCCCAGACCGATCGGATTACCTGTCAAATCAGCTCATGGTGCTGTGTTTGTGCCTGGCTGGGCAGGTTGCTAAGGTCAATCTTTGCCATGATTTCCTGTCAGGAAATCCCCAGCCTTAATCCAGCTGGAAACAGAATGACTTTTGGAACCTTCTTGGGGACCCTTGAGAGTGCAAGAACTGCCTAGCGTAATTCTTGCCTCATGAAACAGTGGCACCCAGACCTTGGACTAATGAGAACGAACTGGGTCTGGTGTCCATGGGACAAGCGACTGCCCTGGCTTCATGCCCTGGCTTCATGCCCTGCAAGCTACAAGCAACTTCGCCTGTCCCAGCTCCCATCATGCCATCTACTAAGAGAAGGGGGGCATCTGCCTAGCTGGGTGGACATGGGGATTAGTGGAGACCATGTGCAGTGTCTCTAGCTGTAGAACTGTAACAGGCAGATAACAGAGCCTGGAAACACTCTGCTGCCTCTCTACCCTTCCCTGGGCCCCTTCCCTTGCTATTCTTCCCCAGGGTGTCAAGAGTGGGTTGTCTGAGGAGCTGAGGATGTGTTCCCCATACTTCTCCCTGGCCCCCCTCACAGATAATGAGATTATTGAACCTTCACCAGAGCCATGTTTTCTCTGCATTCATCTCTCTCAGTTCTTTGCGCATCACCTTCAAGAGATGGTCAAGACAAGCCGGAACTGCCCTTTAAAATTTCCCCAGAACAAGAGACAGGCTATATCTGCACCAGCCCCAAGGGCCACTGTAGACCTCTGGAATGTGCCAGTGTGAGTGAGGGATTCCTCTTCAATGTTAGCTCATTTTAATTCATTTATACCAAGTAACTACATGTGAGCAGATTGGACGGCACCATTACGTGGTCACAAATAAGGTTTTAGCCTCATGCCCAAGGTCCATGAGCTTGGACCATGGTGCCTGTGACAGTTGACACATCTGTTTTGTTCATTCAACTCCAATAGGAGACTAACAACACAGTGTCAGGCTAGCTGAAGATGTAGCCAGACTGAGCTGGGGAAGTCAGGCAAGCTGGGGAGAAACCATCACTGCTGGGGCTGGGGACAGGCCCAGGAGGAGGCAGTGGCCATGAATATTCAGAATATGTTGCCAACTGTGATGTGCAGTTGGAGGGTGGGTGGGTGGGTGGGACTTATTAAGAACCGCCCTTGGCCAAGGCTTCTTCTCCACCTCCCCCTGCTCTGCTAATCGTTAATTAAAGCTTAAGGGATTTGGGATACAGGCTTCTGAAATTTGTGCTAAACCCTCTGTGTTATTGAAAAAAGAAAAAAAAAAGAATTTTGGGTAATTAGCTTTTTTCCCCTCTAAGTACTTTCTGGGTCTCATTACAAACCAAGTTCTGGGCTAATATACCTTGTGCTGGGAGTGCCTCCCAGTTCCTGCTAATTGAATTAAGCCCATTCCTTGCAAATAAACGCTTAGTGTTCTTAACAGCAAATAACTTTCTTTCTGGAACGGGTCATTAGAAGGCCCTAATTACCAGGATCTAGACACAGAAAGCAAACTGCTTTTGTGCAGGCTCTTGACAATGACAGCTCTGTTAAGATCAAAGTCTCACTGTGCCCTTGGAGTCATCTCCTTTTTCTTTTCATTGCACTTCTAATGTGTAACAATGAGCAACCAGGTTTCTAAGATGGCAGAGACAAGACAACCTCCCTCCCCCAATTCAAGACAAATATCTAGAAACCTACCACACAGTCCGCTTCCCCCCCTTACTCCCCCCCCCCCCCCCCCCACTTTCTTTGTCCCTCAGATGCAGCACAATCTGAAATTGCTGCTTAGGGTAGGATTGTGGCCACTGAATTGCAAGCCTGTCTGAGGTGAAGGCAGGTGCACCAGCCGTTACTGGATGTCTGGCGAAGATGGATGCCACTGTCCTGTGCATCCCACACCCTTTCCAACAGTGGAATGCTGATTATTCAGAGGACAGATCTTTACCCCTGCATGGGGGGGGGGGGAGTTGGGGTGGGGGTTGAGTCCACAGCTTTTCACAGCAGCATCTGTAATTAGCCATGAATCAGATCCTAAAACGCTGGGCTGGGAACTCTGCTCTGATATATGGGCTGGTTTGCCAAAATTGAGATTTAAGTCAGAAAGGATAAGGGGGGAAAAAATCACACTGGGAACAAACAGCTATCCATTCTAAACTTATAAGGTTTGCTGTCCCAAGGCCTCTGGCATTGAAAATGTTGACCCCACTATGAAAAGAGGCAGCCAGTTGCCTCCCCTCACTTCAGGAGCCCGTCCTGGCAGCTACAGAGTTGGTGTAGTGTACGCGCACCCTGCCTAGCTTCATGCATGCCTCCCTAAGGAGCCCAAACATCCCATTCTTCCAAGGTACCGAATCTGTTCTTTACAGAAGGACTCTTATTGAGCCTGCAAAATCCAAGGGTGATACCCTCCTGAATCCAGCTGCTCAGCTCTGTTTCTGGGTATCAACCCCATCTTCCACGTCACAGACCATCAGGAGGAAGATCAAGCAGTGTACAAACTTGAAAAGTCTGGGCCAGAGGAGGAGAGACCTAAGCCACGCTACCTCTCAGAACCTCTGTCTTGACATCTACAAAACAAGGTTGACCACAGTGCCCTTGCCTGAAGCAGTGATGTGAGAGCCAAGGGTTCCAACAGTAATAATGCAGGGAGAGTGACTGGCATATCATAGGTAATTAATAGGGGGCTGGAGAGATGGCTCAGCGGCTAAGAGCACTGGCTGCTCTTCCAGAGGTCCTGAGTTCAATTCCCAGCAACCACATGGTGGCTCACAACCATCTGCAATATGATCTGGTGCCCTCTTCTGGTGTGCATGAAGACAGTGTACATGAGAACACATAAAAATGTATAAATCTTTTTTTTTTAAGGTAATTAATAAATGACTCCACCCTGGTCCTTGTACACTGGACTAGTACACTGTGTTTCCGTGGTTTCCTCAGAAACCCATTTCCCTGATTGGGAAAGTCATTCTTTAAAAGGAAAGCCTGGCCTCATATGCTTGGACATTCTCCACATGGAGCAGAGAATCACAAGTATGTGAGGATCAACAGATGACCAGACGATGGATATAGATGGACAGATAGACAGCCAGATAGATGGAAACCACAGGAACTTAATGGATAAAACGAGATAGGCATGCCTTGCACATATCAGGCTGGGGAGATGGACAGCTCAGTCAACAAGGCGCTCATTGTAGAAGCAGGAGGACCCGAGTCCAGTCAGCCACAGAAGCTAAGGCAAGCACAATGCTATCTGCTGATAATCCATCTGGGAGTCCTGTGTGGGGACAGGAGGACACCTGTCAGGGCAACATAGCCTACGTAGAGAATTCCAGGCCTGCAAGACCCCTCTACACACACACACACACACACACACACACACACACACACACACACACACACACACATACACACACACACTGTTTATGAATGAATGAATGAATGAGTGAGTGAGTGGATGGATCCCCACCACAACCATCCAGGGACTTAAATGGAAAACAAATGTCAAGGCTGTGACTTCCCACAGAGAGAACAGAACATGTTCATCCCTCCCGGCAGAAGCAGCTCGCCTCCGCTCCAGCTACAACCACCATGTTAAATTAGTGCTTAACTGCTGTTCCTATGATAAAGCCGGAGTCTCCCCAGGAAGAGCATTGCCTTTCTCTCACCACTGAGAACAGCTGCCTCAGAGGGGGTGCCCTCTGACAAGCCTGAACTTGACTCTGGAGGCTCCAATGCCAGGTCACTCTGGAGCAATGGTTCCAAAAAGCTGGCGTGCAAGGAACAAGTGGCATATCCGCAGTTTCCTGTGACTGTGGGTGCAGAGGGCTCTCCAAGCCCACCCTAAGGAAAAAAACTGTCACTGTTTAGTTCCAAATCAGACTCAGAGTGCTTGGCTTCCAACTGAGGCATCTAGAACAAAGCAGCTGTGTGCTTTTGAAGCAGACGTGTCTATTGCTGGCTCTCCCTGCCTAGGTAGACAGGAATCCCAGCAGCCATTGTGATAACGGAGCTTGGTTTCACCTGTCTACCTGGTGGGCTGGAAGTTGAATCATTGGACTCCTGAGGCTCTGCAAGACAAGTAATACCCAAGATATTCCCTAATATGTGCATGCTGGATGAATTATACTGTGTGTGTGTGTGTGTGTGTGTATGCACACACATGTGTATGTGTGTTTGTGTGTGGGTGAACATAGGCTCACAAATCATGTCTCCATTATCTTGTGTCTCTGTGAATAAATGCCTAAGAAAACTCACAAATGGCAAGGCTTTAGCCCATGGCCATGGAGGCTTTGGTTGCTGCTCACTTGGCTTGTTGTTTCTGAGCCTGTGGTGAGTAGAGCACTGTACTAGGGACTGGAAGGGCAAAGCTACTCACCTTTTGAGAGACAGGAAGTAAGAGAGAGATGGGAAGTGCTGGGTCTCAGTGCCTCCTCTGATCTAGTTCTGCCAACAAGGCCCTGCCACCTAAGGGTCCCACCTCTGCCCAGCAATGCCATGAGTGAGGACAAAGCCTTCCATTCTCAGACACTTGTCTACCTTGGTTTTGTTTGTTTGTTTGTTTTGTTTTGTTTTTGAGGAGGGTCTCTCACTGGCCTGTGCTTTACTAGTAGGCTTAGCTATCTAGCCAACAAGTCCCAAGAATTCTTCTGTCCCCATCAGTCCCCACTGACCCAGCAGTGTGGTAACAAATGTGTGGCACCATGCCTGGCATTTTACGTGGGCTCTGTGGACTGAACCCAGACTCTCAAGCTTGCAGGGCAAGCATTTTCCCAACTGCACCATCCCCACCATCCCCCGCCGCAGATAGCTTGCTCTTTTTCCTGCCTCCTCTGTTACCATTGTTTGAAGGGATAAGAAGAGAGAGCTGCCCTCTTCTCAGGGTGTCCTCACTCTAGCAACGGAGGTCGCGGATGGAGAAAGAAAGTGAGGTGAGGGTGATCTGGCTCTGAGGTCCCTGGAGCAGCAAGGCAGGTTCAAATCCCAGCTCTGTCACTTCTCCTCTTTGAGCAGTTCTGAGCAGTTTAATTCAGCTCATAGTGCCTTCATGGGATTAGGCTGGTAGGTGGAGACAGAAGTACCTACCCTGGAGAGTATTGGACATGATGAGGATAACCTGTGTGAAATGCTGGACACGGTGAGGGGAACCCCACAGCAGATTACTCAACTCTGTCAGTCATCCCAGGTCTTCCCAGCCTTCTGTGCTCTGCCGGAGATTCTGCAAGCAGCACAGGGGAAGAAACAGCCCTGAGCTCTAAGCCAGAACTCAGTCATAGCTGTGGGAGGTACAGTAGCCCCAACACACACACACACACACACACACACACACACACACACACACACACACACACACACATACCACACACACCATTCACACACACCACACACACACACCACACACATACACACCACACACACACACCACACACCACACACACACACCACACACATACACCACACACACACACACCACACACCACTACCACCACCACACACATATGCCCACACACACACACACACACACACACACACACACACACACACACACATACCACACACACCATTCACACACACCACACACACACACCACACACATACACACCACACACACACACCACACACCACACACACACACCACACACATACACCACACACACACACCACACACCACACACACACACCACACACATACACCACACACACACACACCACACACCACTACCACCACCACACACATATGCCCACACACACACACACACACACACACAGCCCATGGCCACCTTGCCACTCCAAAGGAGAGTAGAACAGTTGGCAAAGCTCAGAGGCTTAAAAGGCCTTACATGTTTGCCCATGAACATGGCTTAGAGCTCAGGGCTGTTCCTTCCCCTGTGCCACTTGTAGAATTTCTTTCCTCTTATAGGCTTCACTGCCTGTTGTTGCTGGAAGCTTCAAGCTTCCCAGTGTAGACTACCATCATGGCAGAGCAGAAGCCCAGTCTGTCAGTGGCTCCTGCCTTCCTCTTCAAGGCACAGCACCCCAACAACGTCCACTCCCACCATTGTATCACTACCCCCTCCCAACTCCTTCCACTTTGTGATGGTTGGACTTCATTGTTAACTTAGCAGGACCTAGAGTGCCTAGGAGATAAAGATTCAACCCACCCACAAGGATTGCCTGGGGGAGACTAACTGAGGTGGGACAAACTCCCCTTGAGTCGGGGTGGTGCCATCCTATGAACTGGGGTCCCAAACTGAATACCAAAGAGCAAGTGGACTGAGCAGCAGCACCATCTTCTGTGGCTTCCTGACTGCAGATGCAGTGTGCTGCTGCCACTCATCCCCCCACCCCCGCCCCGCCATGACGGACTGGGTATCCTTGAACTGTGAGCCAGAATAAGTCCTTTCCTTAAGCTGCTTTTGTCAGGTCCCTTGTCACAGCAACAAGGAAGGTGACTAATACAGGATGTTTATAAGGAGAAGGTTGCGGGAGGTGTGGGGGTGGGAGGGGGTGTGGGGTGGGTGCGGCGGGGGGGTGGGGTGGGGAGCGGGGCTAAGCCTTCTGCTCTGTGAAGACAGGGGGAAGGTACTGTCTACATCTCAGGAGCATCACTCACCAGACACCAGGTGCTCCAGCACCTTGACCTTGGTCTTCCATCCTCTACAGCCTTGACAAGTGCTTAACAGTGGTTTAAACCACACAGTCAGTCTACACACAGACAGACACCCACTAGCTACTTAGTACTCCCACCTCATGGCAGAAGCTGCTGTTGCAGAAGCCAACACTCCCAGCATTCCCCAGGGCCCCTTGCAGGTGCACCAGTCTATCCTTATAGGTGGAGAGCCTGCCTTTTCCCTAGCGGAGTGGCCAGGGCCACACAGAGTCCTGGCCTGTGGCCATCATCCCATATCCACTGTGCCCACAGCTCCTCCCTCCACCCAAGACTTCTAGATTTCTGTATTTGTGTGCTTGTCCTATTGACACCAGGAGAGCTGCACTTTGGGCATCGTGAAGGCACAGGCTATGGGCTTGGTCATCCTTAGACCTTTTAAACATGAGAACCACAGGCTAGCTTTCTTGTCAACAGAGCAAGTACAGTGGCCTCTGGGCTGGAGCCTCAGCAAAGCATCGTCATCAGAGCCTGGTAGCACAGCCTCTGGGGTCGGCTTAGTTCTCCAGACTCAAAAGCCTGCCTGACTCATTGTTGTACTGATGGGCTGGCCCAGGCAAGAACAGAATCCTGGGACAGATGTAGGGATCAGGCTGGCCTGGGCCTTGCAATACCTCCAAAGGGGCCTACACCTGTTCCATCTGTTTCCTGGCCTTTGCAGAAGTTTTGCTTGTTTCTTGTTTTCTTTTGTGCCAACTGGGCCTTGTATTGTATATTCTGACTGGCCTCAGACTCTCTATTTAGTAAGGATGACCATGAACTTCTGATACTCCTGCCACTGTTTCCCAGTTTCTGAGTGTTTTCCATGCTGGAGATGGAGCCCAGGCTTCATGCATGAGAAGCCTTCCGACCAAACTACGTCCCCAGTCCCTGGGTGCAAGAGCGCACAGAAGCCAGAAGCTGGCATTGCATGTCTTTCCCTATCTCTGCTTTATTTTTGAGACAAAGTCTGGCACTGAATTGGAGCACCCCATCCCAGCAAGGCTGGCTGGACACCAAGGCCCCAGAATCCTCCTCTCAGCCTCTGAGTCCTGGGATACAGATGTGTGATGCTTCACTCAGCCTTTTACTAGGGTGCTGGGCATCCAGCTCAAGTCCTCACACCTGCACAACAAATATTGTCCCTACTGAACATCTCCCAGCCCCTTCTGTGACTTCCTCCCAGGTCAATCCTGACCTAGCGTGGGATACACACCTGGGTCTGTGGAGGACCTGCTGTGGACATGTTTAAAATACATTTAGCACCAAATCAAAGCTCCCTGATCTCAGTACTGTTGCAAGTGGAGGGGAAATTTAAGGGTAAATTCTGCCTTTCCAAGTCCTCCTGCTCACAATACAATGTTTCCTGAGATCCCTGGCTTCCCCCTGGCACATGCCAGGAGTACACTCTCCAAGCTGTGAAACCTTCACTGCCTTCAAACATGGATCCATGTCCCCTGGGTGCAGAAATGTACCACTGGGAGTGACCCTGAGTAGGAACACTAACACACACACACACACACACACACACACACACACACACACACACACTGCTCTGCCACCAAGTCTGTCACCTCATATCAAACAGAGCAGCTCCTAGAACAGAAATAGAGAATAATTCAAAGACACAACAACTGCCTTGTGTGTGAAGCTCCCTCAGATATGTAGGTAGACAGGTAGATATAGATAGATAGATAGATAGATAGATAGATAGATAGATACATACATACATACATACATACATACATACATGCATACATGCATACATACAGACAGACACACACACATATACATAGACATATAGACATATATACATACAGACAGACACACATACAGACACACATACATACATACATACATACATACATACATACATACATACATACCAGATGCATAGAGTGTTCTCAGGACCAGTAGTAGAGCTTATAGAGACAAAGCACATAAAGAAACATGATCACCAAGGCCGATCACCATGGCCACTGCTTTGCTGCTGTATCTCGTTTCTATAAGGCAGAGCTTCACTGTGAAGCTCAGGCTGGTCTTGAGCTCCTGGTCCTCCTGCCTCAGCATCCTGAGTACTGGAATTACAAGCCTGTGCTATCAGCTCTGGCTGAAAGCTTTAAGTGGGATAGTTAATGTAATTAGTTACATACATGTTTGTATTTGAGACAAGGTCTCACTGTGTAGACCACGCTGGGCATGGACTTGATTTGGAGCCAGAGCCTCATGAGTGCTACACCTCCGGCTTTTGTTCTGGATTTGGTTGTGGCTGTTTAGCGTTTATTTAATTTTAAATGGAGGCTTGCTATGAAGACTCACTTGCTTCAAGTACTGCCCTGGTTTTCCCATCAGGCCAGTGGCTGGAATCAGAGGCAGGAATGGAAGTTGAGCCAGGAAACTCAAGCTCAGCAACATTCACCCACAGAAGGAGACCAAGAGCCTCTCAGGACAAAGCCAGTGCCTGGCATCAGCCTGAAGCACTGTCTTTCTCCTCCTCCATCAGAGGGAGTGGGTGGCAACTGGAGAACATGAAGACCGGAAGTGGGGGGGGGGTGGCCTGGAGTCACTGGGACACAGAGCTATGGCAGCTCTGAGTAAGTCCCTCTCTGACTCACTGGGCTGAGGCATACGAAGAAACAATGGGGCCCCTAAGATTCTTCTAGCTGTGGAAGAAAACCTCCTTTACGTCATCTGTGACCTTCTGGGCTGCCCCCGTGAGTGTGGTTTAGGCAGAAGGTAACATCGAGGGCCGTCAAGGGACTCAGGGAAGTTCCAGAGCACCTAGGGTTTGCCCATAGAGGGAAGTGGGTGTCAGGAAGGGGAGGGATGGAGGCAACTATGACACAGGTTTGTCACAGAGCTCAAGACAGGGCCAGAGGTGAGGGGACAGTTCTTACAAAGAAAGAATGGGGCTCTTCTGCAGGGCCAGATGGATGCCTCTGATGAGAAGCATCATAAAGTCACGGTTCGTCTGGGAACATGGCTCTGGCTTCAGGGTGGAGGAAGAGACAGGAGAATCATGTCTGAAGAGAGGATGACACTTCTGGAAGGTCACTTTCCTTGTCACCTCTTCTTGCCTTCCTCCGTCTTTCCTTGGAACTTGTGTCCTCAGTTCCTTGCATGACTTTCTGACCCAAGATGGCTGAGGTAGGGTAAGCTCTTCCTGCTGAGAGAAGGCGATTGGCTTGTGTGGAGCTGGATCCACAGCCTGGCTCTCCTGCCCTCAGGGGCACTTTGCCCAGTCATCAGGAGATGGTTCAGGTCATTGACACTTGGGAGTGAAGATGTTGAGGGTGCCAAGTGTACTGAGACCAAGGCTTTGGCTGATAGTCTCTAAGCTACTGTTCCTTGACAACACTGAGTGACCTGGACCCCAGATGTGCATCCTTCAGGATGCAGAAATGTGGATACAGCAAGATGTGGAAGGGGAGGCAATAGTTTGAGAAGCTTCTAGAAAGAAGTCAGCAGGTCTAGGTGATAACGTGGATGCAAAAGGAGGAAGAATAAAGAAGAGCCTAGGTATCGTCTAAGGAAGGTGGGCGATGGAGGCATAGCTCTGGATTCTGGAGATGGAAAGACATTGTATTGTGAGACTTTTCCCAGGGAGATATGTGCAAACATCTTTTTACTCCAGCTGGGGCACCAAGAAAGTATCCCAGTGTAGCTTGATGAACCAATGAATTTGGTTGTGACTACTCACGTGACTCCCTCCATCTCTCTCATGAGCGGCCTGGTGAGTGAGAGGCCACCTATGGTGCTGCTGGTGAGGAGTCACACACAGAATCATCAGCAAGGGGCTGCCCACAAGAGTGTGGGTGAGAGGAATAGCACTTATGAGTAGCTGTACCACTAAAGGAAAGGTTTACAACACCTCAGGGAAGGGAGGGCCTCTCTTGCTCAGCCTTCTGAACCTCCCCACCTCCTTGTGGGGTCTCCAATGTAATCACAGCTGCCTTGGCTTCAGGCTGGGCACATTCTCTTTGTGCTGGTTCCACAAGGCAGATACAGGGACAGGCAATCCCACATGGGACTTGTTGAGGGCGAGGCTCTCAGACCTCACTCCCAGCTGTCAGCAACATCCTGGTTCTGTATTCACAATCTCTGAGGGCCCAGTGGTCCTCCTGAGTCTCCTGGGCTCAGAAGTCCCAGATCTTCAGATTCCCTGTGCACCAGACAAGCCTCCTGAGAGCCAGAGTTCTCCTGGTGGTGATTGGAGAGAGAGAGAGAGAGAGAGAGAGAGAGAGAGAGAGAGAGAGAGAGAGAGAGAGAGAGAGGCTGCCCTCCCCTCCCTCTGCCACAGGGAGCTGCTCAGCCTCTGCACTAATTAAACATCTGCTCCAAGCCACAACTTACTAAATTGCCTCACACTCTTACTTCTGGCAGGAATGGAACTGATTTTTCAATTTGAGGGCCAAACCTTCGCCCCCCCCCCCAACAGCTACAGCTTCCCGATGTCCTTTAGTCTTCCACAGAATTCACTGTCCCCATCACACTCCAGGGACAAGGAGAGAGGCTGGGCCAGAGACCATGGGGAAAGACTGCCTTCCTGGGACAAGAAGCCCCTGGGTAAGTTCCTGGATGAACTTGTAATCAATTGTCCCCACAAAAAAGACTAGAGGAGGGTATGAATAAGTAATCAGATAGAAAGGCATGCCAAATTGGGTTTAATCAAGAGCTAAAACGGGTAAGGCAGGAAACACATTTCCATGAGGGTGGGAGATGAGGCCGTTTTCCTCAAACAACCCCAAAAAGGCAGCCCTGGTGTTCCTCAAAGCAGGGTCCATAGGCCTCAGAGTCCTGCAGGCTTGCTGGAATATTTGTTAGGGCTGCCAGATTCTTGGACACTACCTCTCAGCATGCCATGTCTGTCTGAAGATTCAAGAGGGACCCTGTCTTCTGGGCAGGTTTTTGATGCCCAACTTTTTTCCCACTTATCATAGGAAAGGCCAGAAGTATTGGGGTTAGGCAATGGCTCAGTGGGTAAAATGCTTTTCACACAAGCTTGAGGACCTGAGTACGATTCCCCCAGAACCCCAACAATAACAACAACAAAAAAGTCAGGCTGGGCAGCCCTCATCTTGAATCCCAGTGCTGGGGAGACCGAGCTAGAAAGATCTCCAGAACTTGCTGAGTCAGCCAGCCTGGCTCAGTCAGCCAGCTCTAGGTTCAGGGAAAGACCCTGTCTTTAAAAAGACAATGGAGAGTAACTGTTTTAGTTAGCTTTACTGTCAACTTGACCTATCCTGGAGTCACCTGAAAAAGGAAGTCTCAACCAAGGGATTGCCCATTTGAGCGCTGGCCTGTGAGCATGTCTGTGGGGAATGTCTTTGGGATTAATTGCTGTAGGAGGGCCCAGGCCACTTGGATAGCACCATCCCAGGCAGATGGTCCTGAGCTGAGTAAGAAAGCTGGCTGAGTGTGAATTCACCCATAAAGATCCAGGCTTCTGTTACAAGGTCTGGTTTGAGTTAATGCCCTGACGTCTCTCAGTGGTGGACTGTGATCTGGAAGTATACAAGAAATAAATTCTTCCTTCCCCTAAGCTGCTTTTGGCCAGAGTGTTTTATCACAGCAACAGAAAGGACATTAGAGAAAGACACTCAACAATCTCCACAGGCATGCGCACACATGCATCTTCTCAATCACACACATGAACACGCATGTGCTTGTACACACACACACACACACACACACACACACACACACACACACACACACACACACGTTCCAAATTGCTACGTATTGCTCAAACCGACTCCCACATTCTCACTGGGCATTTGCAGTCCTGCCTGCTGTTTGGACATCTTTACTTGCTGTTCTTGCTGTCAGGAGTTCACTCCTTCCTGTTTAGTTTTGTAGCCTCATTCCCCAAATGTCTTGACTACCTCCCCAGCCCAAGGCTGGGCTGGGGACTGCTGGCTTCCTACAACCCTACAATCCTGTGAATCGTCACACTTAATGCACAAGCATGCCCCATGGAAGTACCCCAACTCCCTTCCTCAGAGTCCTGAACCCAGAGAGCCAGCTCTAGGTAGAACACTCTTGCAGAACAGCTGTAGGCAGCAGGGGTACAGCGCTTCCTAAGTACACGTAAGGCTATGCATTCAATCCCAATGTCACCCTAAAACAAAAGAAAAATTGGTTGCTTGGTGCAGCCCTGCAACAGGGAAAGGACTCCATAGACAGGGAGGGCTCTTCTGCAACCTTTTAAGGACTCTCAGTCTCCTGGAAGTGCCTCGATTCCATCTTTAGCTCGGGCAGAACTTCACTGTATAGCTGGCAGCTAGCTTAGAACTCACTATATACATCTTGTTCTTCTTGAACATGGAGGCCTCTTGGCCCTGCCCAGTCTGTGCCCGGATTACACACCGTGTGCTACTACACCTGGCTTTAAGAGTTCTTTTTGTCTCCCCATAATACAGAGCATCTGAGAGACACCCCCATCTTTGCAAAATGGGTTTGGATGGGGCATGGGTAGAAGAGAGGGCTGACAACTGAGAAACACAGGAAGGGAACTCAATGCCTCTCAAGAAGGTCCTCTATCTTGAGGCATGCTGAGAACAGACACCCATACCGGGTTTAACCAGTCACCAGCCATCCTTGCCTTTCAGTGAGCAGAGTCCCCTTGAGTAGGCTTAACTGGCGACATTGAACCAGCCTGGGGAATGCTATAACAGAAAGAGCCAAAAGTGCAAGCTTGCTGCCTTCTTCACTGACAGCCTTGTGCAAGTGCCTTAGTGACAGAGATCTCATCCTTGAGTTAGTCACCAGATACCAGCTTTTAGCCTTGCTTTAAAAAAAGACCCTAGAATGGGTTTTTCACAAGGTCTCCCAAATCCTCTGCTAGACACCTAGAGATCCATGAACAAACCAAACCAGAACACAAACAAACAAAAAGTCTGATGCTTGAGAACCTATGGTAGTGTTCCCATCATCTTTGACTTGATACCTCCCCCAAGAGGGCTGACTTGATGCTGGAAAACATCCTATGCAGGAGGTTTTTCAGCAGAGGGTTGACCAGTGTGCAGTAAAGCTTAGCTCACCACACACTGGCACATCCTTTCCTGCTGTGGACCAGTCTCCTAGAGAGCGGGAGGATGAGGGAAGCCAGGGGTCTTCTCCACTCTTCCTCTCTCTGGTTCTACATCACCAGTGCCAGCTTTGTTCTCACAGCTAACTCCATGATGCCACAGCAAGGAAGCCACTAGGTGCTTTTTTTTTTTATCATTTACATTTCCCACTGTGCTGACAGAAATACCTGGTGAGAAGCAACTTGATGAAGGAAGGAGAAAGGGAAGAATGAACGGAGGGAAGGAGGGAGGCCAGCGCTGCTGAAGCGGGCTGGGAGACGTCCCGGAACTTGAATTAGCATAGACCACAGAAGGAGCAGTGAGGCAGAGCGAGCTTATGGTCACAGAGAGAATAAGGTCACTGTCCACACAGCGGTGGAGGTACATGGACCAGGCGCATGACCATCCATCCCAGGGGCTTTATCTCTGCAGGAATCCACCGCAGCTCACCTCCCAGAGCAGACAGAGGGCTCCTGACTCCAAGCCAAGCTCACAGCACATTATCACAATAGCAGGGACAAGTCCCCATTGTCCCAAGGTCACCCCTAGACTCCACAGTGAAGGACCCTCACCACTCCTCTTGTCTTCAGCTGCTGGTCTCATGAGCACTGAGTTTGTATTAAAGTCATGTTGATTTCTAGGCTTAAAGGAGGAAAAAAGCCCAAGGAGCAGATGATTGGAAATTCAGTGTATTTTTAATGTCTTCAGGTGCCTGCTAAATACCCTTGAGAGCTCCAGGAGTATGATGCCCCCGACACTGTCACAGTGTATACAACAAGGCTCAACAGTGTAGACAGTGAGGATGCATGGAATCCAACGGGTGCTGAGTATATTGTCTCCAACCCAGGGCCCCATGGAACCAATGGTGGCAGACTCCAAATCTTGCCAGGGGCAAGTCTCTAA
Organism: Acomys russatus; assembly: GCF_903995435.1. Lineage (NCBI taxonomy): Eukaryota > Metazoa > Chordata > Mammalia > Rodentia > Muridae > Acomys > Acomys russatus. Next base: position 8,673,713 of record NC_067161.1, read on the forward strand.
TCAATGTGACCCCTGAAATAGGAACTCAAACCCCAGTGCGAGAAAAGTGCTACCGCGATGCGTGAAAACCTGATGATGAAAGGGAGTGGCATATGTTGAACAGAAAAGGAAGCTGACCAGATGCAGTAGTGCACACCTGTCACCCCAGTGCAGAGGATTGCTGTGAGTCCCAGGCCAGTCTGGCTTACACAATCAAAACCTGCCTCAAAACCAACAACAACAACAACAGCAAAACAGAACCAAATAAAAAGAAGAAGGGGAGGAAGAGGAGGAAAACAAAGAAGAGGGGGGGAGAGGAAGAAAGAGACAGAGGAGAGAACAACCAGGAAGAGGGGCTGGAAGAGGAGGAGGATGGTAGGGCGAGCAGTGAAGAGGAACTTAGAAGCGCTCGCTGCCACGAGCTTTGCTCGGGGTCTTTTGAGAGCCTTGCTATCTAGGCCAATAAGTCATCTAAAAGGGAAAAAAAAACCTTTTGTTCTCCTTGTCCACCCCCCTTTGAACAACTGAGAGGTTTTCCAAAAGGTTCCGTTTTCCCTTTGATTCCGAGCTGCTGTCGATGGTGTTCAGAGGCCTTAGGGGTAACAGGTGCATTTCAAATGCGTGGAAATCACAAATAAATTGGATCCAGGATTTACAGCATTAGCAATGCCTTTGTTCTCTGGCATTGATGCCTGGCTTGTGGACAGTGGATCTGAACGTCCCCCAGGAGCCTGTGGAGATGGGGAAAGGGCGGACTGTTGAAGGGAGGAAGAGGTGGGATGGTGGAGGGGAACAGACAGGTGCCCAGGTCCTCATATGTACTCACTGACACATGCTTCAAGCGCTTTTCCCAAAATAAGACCCTTGCTTCTCCCCCCATCTCTACTTGCTGCCTCCACCCTCATTCTCATCACCCTAACTCCTCCCTCAGACACTTGATCAGCTTCCTGAAGGCTCATCTGTCACCATCGTCCCGTCCCCTTTGCTCTCTTCTCATGCCCATCAAGATGATCTTTCAAACCCCACAGCTTGTCCTGGGGCTCCTTGTGGGAAGCATCTTGACAGTCGCCTGTAGCATTTAAGGTCATTCTGGGTGTTGGACTGGTTTGTGGCCTACAAGTCTCCACAGGGTCTTTCCTTGCCTCTGTGTTCCTCACTGTCCCCTTCTATGTGGCAGGCAGATCCTTAAAATGGTACCCACTTCTAGGCATGAGCACTTTTGTGGAGTTTCCTCCCCTTGAGTGGGCACTGAGCCTAGACACCTTCCCCTGAGAGCTGTATGTAACTGTGGTGAGAGAGTATCACAGAGCACCAGTACCCGACAAGAGACGTCATATCAAAAGCCAAGATGGATAGCACTTGAGAAACAATGCCTGAAGTTGGCCCCGGACTCCATACACAGATGCACACACATGCACACACACCCTCCACACTCAAAGATGTACAGGCACATGATTACACACATACAATTAAAAAACAAGCAAACAAACAAATGAGCCAAGTCAAACCACATCCACCACTGCAGTAGTGTCTGAGGGACCCAGGTATCTAACAGTGACAAAGCCACAGGTTTTGCTGCTCCTGTTGTGGTCTGTGTCTAAGTTCATACTTGAGGGACACAGTACATTTCGAACAAAAGTTGAGTCAAATTTCAGAGAGGAGGAAATGATGCAGTGGCAGCATAGCGGGCATCGCTTTTCCACTAGGGCTGACAGAAAGTTCCAGAACTAGAGAGTGGCAACAGCTACACAATTCTGTGGAGGCACTCAATGCCTGATGGACCACTTTAAGTCAGTTCACCTAGTAAATTGCACGTTTTGATGTTTTTTGTGTTTTGTCTAAGTTTCATTTTATTCCTGTGTGGGTGCTTTGTCTGTGTACTACATGCATGCAATGCCCATGAGGACCAGAAGATGGTACCACACTCCCCAGGAATTGGAGTTACAGGTGGCTGTTGGTAACTGTGTGGGTGCTGGGAATGAAACCTAATCCTCGCGAAAAGCCGGCACTGCTCTGAACTGCTGAGCCATCTTTTGAGTCCTGCCAAGCTATATTTCTACCATGAAAAAAAAAATGCATCCTCGAACGAGAGATGATGAGGTATGTTTTCTCACCCATGTTCATGGACCCCCTCCCAAACTTTGTACAGTTCTAAGTAAAGACCCCAAGATGATCTAGAATATTCCAGAAGTTTCTCTCCAGACTATGGCAGATGATTTCAAGCCCTGCTCTGAAACCTGCTGTGACTATCCAGGAAACACATGTAAAGCAGAGTAGAGTGGGAGAGTTGGGATGAAGAGAGGCAGGAGGTGGGGGAGGTAGCCCACAGCACCTAAGGCCATGGAAACATGGGGGAATCTCCACACAACTCGGAACTTTGGTTTCACTCACTCCTCCCCCACTGGTGGCTTTCATCTTCATACTGTATTAGGGTGCCCATTACTTAAGGGGGTACCCACAGGATCTCACAGACTGTGTGTGGAAGGGCTGGACTTGAACCTGGGATGCTAACACCAGAGACCGTGCAGGCTACTAGATCAGAAAGTCTCCCATCCCTTCCAAGTTGGACTCTCTAGCCATGATAGGAAGCTGAGGGAGACACCCCAACCCTGGAACCTCTTATGTTCATGTTGGTGCAGGAGGTCTAGCATTCAGCAAGGAAGCAAAGGGACGGAGCTCACACCCCAGACCTCGCATACACACTCTGGGACAGGCCCAGGACTTCTGTCATTAGTCTCTCCTCTAGAAGTATCTGGAATGAACCACCCTCAGACCCCCTCAGGAACCAAAGGTCCCTCTGAGCATCACTAGGTCTGTACACTGCCTGCTGAACAGCCTTCCTACGACCTCCAAACCCACGGACTCAAAGTGCACGTGGTCTCCAGCAGAAAGAACTGTCCAAGCCCACAGCCTGGCGAGACAGAGGCCTCAGATGCCCTGAGAAGGCCGGGTGCCTAATTGTGGAACTCAATTTTGTTTTCATAGGAATCAATTCGGAGGGATTTTCATTTTCAATTATTCAACGGCATCCAATTTTCCCTCTACACCTCAGCCAGACCGGAGGAGAGAAATTGCATATGTCAATCACCCTGGCAATCTGCTGGCTACCCAGAGGTTAGCCTGTAGCCCCCTGCACCGAAGGAGTGTGACTGCAGTGTGGGAATGCACCATGACAAACGGTCACCCCACATGGCTTTTGACCTGGACTCTGCGATGCTGTCTGCCACTTGTCCTCGTGTCAACACAGGAAATAGATATCTCCATGCCAACGAGAGCAGCACACTTGGGGAGACCTGGGGAAGCAGTCCTCATAAGCATCACAGAGAATCCTTCCCAAGATCCCACAGTCCGTAAGGATGTAGAGGTCAAACACATCTAGAACAGAATCCTGTAGTTCCTCTTCCTCTTGTCTCCACAGCAACAGCAACAACAAAACCTGCCTTACCCATTCTGTTTGAGACAGGGTCTCAATGTAGCCCAGGCTGGCCCTAAACTTGCAATGTAGGTAGATAACCTTGAACTTTTGATCCTCCTGTTTCCAGTTCCCCAGTGTTGGAACTATGTATCGCCATGATTGGCTTTACAAAGTGCTAGATACTGAGCTGGGGGCCTCTGGCATGCTCGACAAGCATTCTCCTGTTCGTCTCCAGCCCCTACAAACATCTGTTTTTTAAAATTGCAAGTTCCACAGCAAGTAGCCAAGAAGAGACTTGATACCCTATGAGAATATATAGGGGGACGTAATCCCCCTCAGGAACAGTCATAGGGGAGGGGAATAATGGGAAAATGGGGGGGGGGAGGAATGGGAGGATACAAGGGATGGGATAAACATTGAGATGTAACAAGAATAAATTAATTAAAAAAATAAATAAAATAAAATAAAATAAAATTGCAAGTTCAGGAACGTAAGCATGCTGGACAGCACCTAGGTCTGCAAGCACTGTGTTGAATGCTTGACATTGCTGATTAGAAAGATCCCATGCTAAGTGTCTACCCCTGCCTAGTCTGTGTGTGTGTGTGTGTGTGTGTGTGTGTGTGTGTGTGTGTGTCTTCCTCCAAAGATCCCACTGAAACTGAATCCCCAGTGTGCAAGCACTGGGGCCCCCAGCAATTAGGATGAGATTCTTATAAAAGAGAAGGCATCATATTGAAGTCTCTTTATCTCACTCATTAGGAGGCTAAGGCAGGAAGCCCATAAGCCCAGGGCGTGCCTAAGCTGCTGAATGAGTTCAAGGCTAGCCCAGACAGCTCAGTGACACCCTGTCTCAAAATATAAAGTAAAAAGGGGGCTGAGGACCCAGCTCTGGGTAAGAGCTAACTTGTGAGAAGCCCTGGATTCTGCTCTCCAGCACTAAAGAAAAAAAGAAAAAAGAAAATGACTGAAAGGGAGGAACCAGCCAGTGCTTCTTGTCTTTCTGCCCTGTACTAAGTCAGGATGCAGACAGGAACCTCATCAAAGAGACAGTGTGGCCTTCCGCAGAGCCCAAATCTATTGCTGCCTCGATCATCAACTTCTCTGCCTTTCTGAAGGCAGGGAAATAAATATGTTTATAGTCTCTTTGTGGCTCACTTGTGGCCCTAGGCATTTTGTTCTAGCAATGAAGACTACACTCAGAAGAACACAGTAGCTAGGAACGAATGATAGGTAGTGGTATCTCTTGTCTCGACAGCAGTGATGGTCACACAGGCAGATGCCTGGCCCTCAGCTCGGAGAGATGGGTACAGTGATCGTGTGAGGGTACTGGTGTCTCTCAGAGCCCAGGAAAGCAACTTTAAACAGGATGAGAGTTCCTCAGCACGCGTCTACCAGCTGCTCTGCATGGAAACGGAACTAGCCATTGCACAGACACTGTTCTGCTCTCCGTTTATTCTGGGCGTTGCTCTGCATCACTCTGAGGGATTCAGTGTTTCCTTCTAAAGCCTCCCAATTTTATGATTAGAAACAAAAGTGTCAGGGCCCCAATTTAAAGGTGAAAAATCTTGGAACAAAAGGCTAAATGATTTGCTTGAGGTCTCTCAGATAGCAAGGGGAAGGGGAATTCCCCACCCTGAGAATACTCTAGAAAACACAGCCCCATCATCTGACTACACTGTTTCCCTTCACACCACCACCATCACCAGAGGAGGACTAAACTGGAAAGGGCCGATGGCCGGAGCAGAGGGTCCTCCTGTCTGGCAGCAAGGGGCTGGCCGGGAGCTGATGGTAATCCCCTCACCCTAGCTGAGGTGGAAGTGCCCATGTGGTCTCTCTCAGTCAGAGGAAGAGAAAGGGGACATGGTTGCAACAAGGGGCCACTGTCCACTCTGAGGAATGAGTTTGGTCCCAGGGGAATGGAGGCTAGAGAGACCCAAGTGGGAGCATTTGTGGGAGGCAGGTATCAGGGACAAGAGAAGAGGGAAGCTGACTCTTGTGGGTGGCATCAGCCGAGTTCTTGTTATCCCCTGAAGGGAGGTGGTCTCACAAGTGGGCCCTGTACATGAGCCACACCTTCAACATTTGGAAACACGTTTGGGGAAAGTGTCAGTCAGGAAGAGAACAGCGTCATCAAGGCTGGAGATCAAGGCTGCCTTTGATTAGGAAATATCTGTCAAAGCCAGGACTGGATCCAGACTGCTTGTTTAATAGTCTGGTCCACTTACACTCTCGGGAGACAGGAGTGTGAGGTAGACAGGTGGGGCCTCTGTGTCAGCTGGGGCTCTGCTGGAGTCCACGCCACCGCACCACAGCAGTTCTGAGTACCGCTGGACACTCTTCGGACAAAGATATCATATCTCACCCCACAGAACAAAACCAAAACAAACAAACAAAACCTCATTTCCAGAAGCTTCTGAAAAATCAGCTGAGAAGCACACAAGAGGAGCTGGGAAAGAAATTACCTGACAAGAAGCACTGCTGGCTTCCTTCCTGTCTGTAGGACTGGCTCCAGTGCTGCCAAGGGCAACAACCACCACTTTGAGCATGGCTCCTAACTAGTCAGAGGCCAGTGAGTGAGCCTGCCTCACCCTGTCTCTTCTTGGTGTCCTCTGCTTCTTCGGATTCCTCCTCCTTGGGCTCTGATCCCATGTGATTGGGCTTCTTTCTTTCTTTCGTTCTTTCTTTTTTTCTTTCTTCCTTTTAAGATTTTTCGAGACAAAGTTTCTCTGTGTAACAGTCCTGGCTATCCTGGACTTGCTTTTGTAGACCAGGCTGGCCTCGAACTCACAGCCATCCGCCTACCTCTGCCCCCCACATCCCCGAGTGACTGCTGGGATTAAAAGCATGCACCACTACACCCAGGATGATCAGGGGTTTCTTTAGCCAGCACCACTGTGCTGGAAGGAATCCAGAACACCAGATTATTAGCAAATGGGACTAATGACCCCTATGCCTAGAGGAAGTGAAGAGATTCAGTGTGAAGCAGGAGTTCCATGCAGAGGCATGGGGCGCCATTGATGGGGGAACACTGCATAAAGTGACCTGAAGATGGCGATGTCATCCCTCCAGGCCAGACCTCCCCACCTGAAGGCAAACAGGGACTTTAGAACAAATGCTTTCAAGGCAGATGAGGCAGTTCCTATCCAATAATCCACAGGTTGAGACAAGCTCCAGGCCAATTTGGCTTACACAGAAAGGACCAGGCTAGCCAGCTCTCATAGTAAGACCCTGTCTAAAAACTTTGAAGAAAAGAAAACTCCAAGAATCTCAGGTAGTGTATTGCTTGCCAAGCAAGCTTGAAGACCTGAGCTGGATCCCTGGAGCCTGCATATGAGAGAGCCTGGTGTGGTAGCGTGCTTACACTCTTAGCACAAGGGAAGGGCTACCAGGAGGATGCCTGGTACTTGCTGCCCAGCCAGACCAAATATTCAGTAAGTTTCAAGCCAGTGAGAAACCCTGTCTCAAAAAGTAAGATGGTTGGAACCTATGGAATGGCATGGTACTCTAATTTGCTCTCTGGCCTTCATATATATGCACATATATGTGTACCTGCACACACACACACATATGTGATTTTTCAACCATATGACACAGATTACATGATAGGGAGGTGACCCTCTGTGTTGAAAGTAAATGACCAAGAATGAAAAAAGAGGAGAAATGTCAGTTGCTTGCCACAGGAGGTATTTGGTGGTCATTTTCCCATTTCCAGTCCTTGAGTGGGTCACACAGAGAAAATGTTCCAAAAATACATATTTCAAAAAGCCACATCTACCATCTAAGTCTTACAAGATAAGCAATCAGTTACCAGCAGACAAGAGCAGGCAGGGGAACTAGCCGGGCAAAGGTCCAAAACCATGACTGACAGTAAATGCCAAATAGTTCAGCCTTGGGGTGACATAAAGCCCAAGAGGGGTGAGTGACAGGAGATCAGACTTTCTGGCCAAGAGAACCAGACTGTGGAAGCCCTGGATTTCTGAGACAGGAGTCCATTCTGCATTAGGCAGGAACAGCAGAGCCTCTGTGGGGAGGGTTCAGACAGAGAAACCTCCCACTCTTGCTTTTGTGGAATCACACTGGGGCAGAGCGACCGCACAGCCAGAATCAGAAATGACACACAGGGAGATGATACTAGAGACTCAGACGGTCCAACTGGAATACCTTTGCCCACCCCAAAGTCCATAGTGAATCCTAAGCCTCAGATTGATGGCATTTGCTTTATTTAACTTTAATGTGTGTGTGTGCGTGTGTGTGTGTGTGTGTGTGTGCTCATGAGTGTGTAAACATATGTGTATAGGAACGTGTACAATTGCATGTAGAGTCCAGAGATGGATGTCAAGTGTCTTCCTCTATTGTTTTCTATCTCATTTTTTGAGATAGAGTCTCTCATTGACCTCAGAGCTCACCAATTGGCTGAACTGGCTGGCAGTACTGTGGCTACAGACACACATGTCTGTGCCCAGCTTTTATGTGAGTGCTGAGGATCCAAACTCAAGTCGTCAGGTCTACACAACAAGTTCCTTGATGCATCATATAGCAGTTGATAGTGACTCTCAACAGGATCTGATTGAGTGCCCCCTGGGGCACTCAGGGAAAGATGTCGGGCTCCAACATTCATTCCCTCTCTGGTGCCTGGCCATCCCTTCTCCAGCTGCCCTCAGGCTATGATGTTCAGATTCGCCACGGTGTAGGATCAACAAAAGCAAGAACTCATGTCTCTGAAATCATGAGCCAAAACAAGCCCTTCCTCCATGAAGTCATACACACCACAGGTTTTGTCAAGAAAATTAACAACACACCGGCCCTGTAGAAAGTGCCCTGCTCTTGAGAGCTAAATCTTCATGAGGAAAAAGAACACTCTACAATAGAGGCCCTTTCAACATTGAGACACAACACTACCATCTACCAAATTCATGCCTAAGAAACAGTATCAAATTTTTAAAAACCACCCAAAAAATCACAATTTTTTTTCAAGTTTATAATTTTATGTTGAACTGACTTCCTAGCTATCTCTGGCTGCATGTAGCCCATGGCCTGTGTGTTGGACACACTTGCTAGAGAGGAATTTGCCTCTTTTTTTTTTTTTCCTCTGAGGGCACTGCAAACAAACAAACAAAACCAAGAACTGTCCCTTTAGGAAGTAGGCATCACAGAACAGAGTCAGCTGGTGCCTTTCATCTTAGACTTCCAGCCTCCAGAACTTTAACAAATACATTTCTTTTAATGCTCCAGTACCCAGCCTGTGGTGCTGTGTTACAGGAGCACCCACATCAAGACAGGAGGACAACAAACAACAAAAGGGATGTAGGGCAGGAAGTATGGCAGGGAGAGGATGCAGAAGAGTTGACAGGATTTAGAGACAACAGTGCAAGAATCTGGAGATTTTGGAGATTTACCCACGGGCTGGAAGGAGGGAAGGAGGAAAGCCAAGGATGGTGGTCTGATGATGGGCAGAGGAGCCACGTCGTGAAACTGGGGGACATGAGAAGTGCGCTTTCTTTCTTTTTTTTTTAACATTTAGTAAGGTATGCTTTAATATTTATTTATATATATGTATGTATGTGTATATATATATATTAATTTATTCTTGTTACATCTCAATGGTTATCCCATCCCTTGTGTCCTCCCATTCCTTCCTCCCTCCCATTTTCCCCTTATTCCCCTCCCCTATGACTGTGCCTGAGGGGGACTTCCTCCCTCTGTATATGCTCATAGGGTATCAAGTCTCTTCTTGGTAGCCTGCTATCCTTCCTCTGAGTGCCACCAGGTCTCCCCCTCCAGAGGACATGGTCAAATATGGGGCACCAGCGCACGTGTGAAAGTCATACCCCACTCTCCACTCAACTGTGGAGAATGTCCTGTTCATTGGATAGATCTGGGTAGGGGTTTCAAGTTTATGGCCTGTATTGTCCTTGGCTAGTGCCATAGTTTGAGTGGGATCCCTGGGCCCAAATCTGCCTATCATAATGTTCTTCTTGTAGGTTTCTAGAACCCTCTGGATCCTTCTACTTTGCTATTCTCCTGTGCTTCTCTCATCTAGAGTCCCAATAGGAGAAGTGCTCTTTCTAATTAACACACTGAGAATGAGTCCCATGAGAGAGCTAAGAGAAGATATGACATTTAAGATATGTTTAGCTATGGGCCATGGTGGGTGGCTGCCTTGACTCCTAATCTCAGGCCAAGCCCCGTACTCCTAATCTCAGGTCAAGCCCCGTTCCTTGTCCTTCATGCTAGGGAGATAGCTTGGTACATGAAGCACCTGCCTTGCAAACAGAAACACCTGAGCTCAGTTCCCAGGACACATGCAATAAAAAAGCCAGTGTGGTGGCACATGTTTGTAATTCTAGTGCTGGGGAAGTGGAGACAGGCAAATCTCTGGGGTTCAACAATGAGCCAATCCAGCTTGAGGGGTTTCAGGTCAAGTAGATCCTGTCTCACAAAAAGCAAGAAATCCTCTCTCACAGAAAGCAATATGGATAGCATTCCTTAGGATGACATCTGAGGTTATCCTCCGGCCTTCACATGCACACATTTGCACATGCGCAACACACACATATACATATACACATCAGAATGCATGCACATGCACACATGCGCGCGTGTGCGCGCACACACACACACACACATATCCACACAGAAAAGGCAACATAGGAATACAGGCAAGTAAGTTGTCCTGAGCTGAACCCCATATGGAATTTTGAGTCTGTCTTATTGTGGGACTCACTAACAGGTGGGTGGATCTCCCGCCTCGGGTGTTCGTTTACACAGGGGGAGCAGAGATGGGAAGAAACCTGTTTCCTTGGAGTCTCAAGGAAAAGAACATGAGAGGTTAGACTCCCTCCATATATATCTCTCTCTCCCTCCCTCCCTCCCTCCCTCCCTCCCTTCCTCTCTGCCCCCTCCATCCTGGCTTTAAGCCAACAGAGCTACGGAGGCAGGGGCATCTGAAGGAAATGGCAGGGTCTGCTGAAAGTTAGGATTCAGGGGACAGGTGACACCTTGATGAGGGAGCAGGGAGGGCTGTGTCTTCTCCACAAAGAAAGGTCTGCTTCTGCCAGAGGGACTAGAAGGGAGGCATTTTTAGCCTGGAGAGGTCTGCAAGTCAGGCATCCCAGATGGCCTAGGGGCCTGGAGAATCTGCTCAGTAGTGCGCTTCCTCATCGGTTACTCAAGTTGATTTCTGACACCTACAACGGAGGCTCACAACCAGATCCAGGGTGGCTGATGCCTTCTTCTGACCTCCAGAAGCCCCTGCTCCTATACACACAGACCCACAAAAATAAAAAAAAATGAATAGCGCTCAACGTGAGCACCGTAGAGCAAATGCAATACAGATGGGCTAGGAATAGAGCTTAGAGGGGCAAGTGGGAGCGAAGGGGCTATTCTACCTGCTTCTGGGATCCTAGCATCCTCAAGCAGGTGAGGAAAAGGGTGAGCAGCATCACTAAGAAGCCACCAGGTGCTCAACACCAGCCCTGACTAGCAAGTCAAAGCCAATGTCATCCACATCCAAGAGTCCCCAGCTTGAGAACAGGAGGCTCACATGACAGCCCCTTCAGGGACAGGAATGCTGTCGTGTCTATGAGTCCTTTTCTGTGAGAATGCCCAAGGCCATGCTCATAGTACGGTCAGAGTTGCTGGGAGAGCTTGCCAAGCTCAACAGACCCCAAAAGGATCCCAAACCCAGGCGATAGGTCTACCATCCTGCAGGCTTCAGACCTCAGGCCCTCCTGGGCTCTGCCCCCAGCTGAGTTCATTACTGAGCCCCCACTGTGGCTAACAGCAGCACCAATTTCTCTGGGCTCCATGGTTTCCAGAGAAGGGATAATAAATGTGTTCGAAAGTGTGGGTTGATTTATTAAAGTGCATTGTATTGCAAGGGTTTTACAAGAAGATTAATTTTTAATAAAGAAACCTATTACCTCAGTCTTCGAGGACCTTCGCACACCTAAGAAAAATGATTCTTTTTGCCTCTGTGGAAGCTGCCAGAGCTTGTTTTCCTGGAACAGTTGGTTTTATTCTTATGGCATCTCCTGGGAGAGGGAGATGGACATTCTGAGTGGGGCCTGCTGGACCACAGGGCCTCTTTTTGGTCCATTAGTGACTGCATGTCCATTTTTCAGGCTCATATCTGTCACGCCAGCTCAAGCTCCTGGTCAGCCAAATTGACCCTATTCTAACCATGGAATGTGTTGGGAGCTAAGTGTGATTCCCCAGAGCCTTCAAAAGGGGCTTGCTTGACACATGGAAGGGTTTGAAAGAGACCCACCTACGACTCAGATGCCAGCGGGTCATGTAGGACGACAACAAAAGAGGATAGGGAACTGGCAGAGAGGGTAAAGTGATTCCCTTACATGTACAAAGGCCATAGCTCCATCCTTCAGAACCCATGTTAAAAAAAAATCCAGTCCTGCTGGTACATGCTTGTAATCTTCCCACCAGGTAGGTGGAAACAGGCTGACCCCTTGCTTGACGGACAGCCAGCCTAACTCCTTCGGTGAGTTCCAGGCAGTGAGGGCTCCTACCTCAAAAAAAAAAAAAAAAAAAAAAAAAAAAAAGAGGTTGATGGTACCTAAAGAATGATATTTAGGATTATCCTTTGGCCTCTACAAGTACAAATGCACACACACACACACACACACACACACACACACACACACACACACACACACACACACAGAACACACAGTAAAAACAAGGCACAGATGAATGAACAAGAATGGGCTGTGAGTCCAGCATATGCTTATGGTTAAATTATGTGACCTCTGAGCCTGGATCATCTTGGCCTGTGTGGTGGGCATGATGGATGGATCAGACTCAGTTAACTGAAGCAAGCCATCAGCTCAGCACCTGGCCTGTCTTTTGTTGTAGTCACTAGCTGCTGGTGGTACCATGAAGAAGAGAGATTCACAGGCTTGTCATCCCTGTGACTCAGAAGGCTGAGGAAGGGGCCTATCGAGCTCAAGATCTGTCTGAGCTGCATAAGGAGTTCAAGGCCAGCCTGGATGGTCTACTTAGACTCTGTCTCTCAAAATTTACAAACATGATAGTGAGAAAGCACTGAGAATGGAGGTCATTAGTAGACCATTGTCTGATCAATGGCCAGAACTTCAGATACAGTAGTAGCAGTAGGGATATAATAATAATAATGATAATGATAATAATAATATAGAAATAATAATAATAACAAGAAGAAGAAGATGATGATGATGGTGGTGGTGGTGGTCAGATGATGATGCAGGCAAAGCTGGGGAGCTTGAGTGGTAGAGAATAGATCTTTGCATAAATTAAAGGTTTTTAAAGGGAATGAAATCCATGTGCCTCTTCACTGTTAGGAACAGCATTTGAGGAATGGGAGCATGACTTGCAGGAGAGACTTTCAGGCAAGGCTGAAAGAGTACAGCGTGTGAACAGGCATAGAGACATGGATGACAGGTGAAGAGCTGAAAGGCGGCAGAGTGGGAGGACTCTAAGCACAGGAAGTGCCACTCTAGCAAAAGTAGTTACAGTGGAGTTCACTTGGGGACAGAGGGTAGCCATTTAAATTAGTAATTGTTATCATAATTCTCACTAAGGTCATAGATGCTTTAAAGGCCTCACATCACACAACAGAAACGGCATGAGAAACTGCTGTGTGCCCACCCTCCAGTTCTTCCTACAGTAAGTCTAGGACTGTAACTAGGGAGCACAGAATTCTCATTGTCTAGAAAAGATTTAATGAGCTCAGTGTCAGAATAAAATATGAAGACTCCCAACAAGACAAGAAATAGTAACACAAATATTAAATGACATCTAGCAAGTAGTAAGCATTTAACCGGTGCAGAAACTATACCAAGTATTTAACACACTGGCTCACTTAAAGCTATAGTATGGGCAAATTTCATCACCTGATAAAGGACCTCTCTTATATAAAGAAGATTTAAGATTCAATAATAAGGTCTGGCTGTTGTGGATATTTAATATAAACTGAACCCTACAGTATAGGATCTTGGAGGTCTGCCTTCTTTCAGTAAGCATAGTGTGTTCTGGATTCATCCACATTAAAGTATGGATTGGCACTCCAATCTCCATTACTATATTCATGTTTGTGTGCATATATATGTTTCTATGCATGTATGTATGTGTGTTTGAGTACATATGGACGCATATTCACATGCATTAGTGTTCATGCATGTATTCCCCCATGCATATAGAAACCAGAAGTCAATTTCAGGTGTTCTTCCTCAGGCGCTGTCCACCTTACACCTGAGGTGCCTCTCACAGGTGTAGGACACAACAGAAGGACTACAGTGCCTAGCCAGTGCTCCCTAAGGATCTACCCATCTCCACTTGTCTAGCGCTGGGATTATAAGGAGATTTTTGAGATGTGGTTCTGCTCATGCTTGTGAGGCAAGCCCTCTACCAAATGAGTCATCCCTCAACCCCAATATTTCATTATTGTTCATGCCCAAACAGTATACCATTGTGTGGCTGTTATCAACCATAAAGAGAAAGCAAATTGGTTACAGGCAAGGACTAGAGGGAGAGAACTGGAAAAAATGAGGAAGTTTCCCCTAAGGCCAACACTCATGAAACATTTTCTGGCTGGAAATGATATTATCGGTAGATGTGACTTCTAGAAGCACTGAGAGAGATTGCCTCCTTACTCCCAGCCCAGTATAGGAGTCAATGACAACACCCAAAGGCTCAGAAGCACGGGCCCTGCCTCTCAGCAGATGACTCATACCATACTCTTGGATGCTACATGATTCCTGCTTGTGTTTGAGAAACATTAGTCTAGATTCTAAATTTTTGTAGGCTCGGTCCCTCCTGGGAACCAGGGATTCCAGAGCCTTCTCTTGCTCCTCACTCACACAGTTCTGTGTGTCTTATTCTGGTGTGTCTACTGGGTAATAAGCCCTGATAGCAAGCTAGTTTGTGCTTTATTGATCTCTGGTTGTGTAAATGTGTCAGTCATGACCTAGTTTAATAGTAAGATAAATTAGCCCAGAAACTGGGCTCCACCTTTAGTGGCCAGGCAGCCTTCAGGGAGGACCTCAGAAGGCTTAGTTCACAAGTCTCTGGTTCCGAGGCCTCTCTATGTTAGTGCCAAATAGTGAAAGGAATGCTGGGAGGTGGGGACAGTGAAATAGTCAGCAAGTAAAGTGCTTGCTGTGAGCAAGTTCAGATTCGCAGAACTGACATAAAGCCTGACACATATGTAAAGCCAGCCCAACAAAAGTGACATCAGAGATGGTGACAAGAGACTCCCCAAACTCCTGTTCCACCTGTCCTGGTGTACACAGCATCATTTAGGAAATACAGTGGAAGGTGGGGACCCTCCCAAGAGGTCATCCACTAACCCCCACACCCATCCCATAGCATGCATGGATATGCATACACACAACCATATGCACAAAGATGAAAATAAGAGTAAGAACACTGGATGTCTCCGTTTTGTTTTCTGTTGCTGTGATAAAACACCTGGACAATAGAAAATTTGGGGAGAAAGGATTTATGTTATCTCACAGTTCTAAATAACAGTCTGTTATCGCAAGGGAGCCATAGTCAAGGACGGAAAGAGATGGGATGTGTGCGTGCGTGTGCTCAGGACATTCTCTCCTATACAGTACAGGGCCCCAACCATGAAATGATGCTGCCCACACTGGGCAGTTCTTCCCAGCTCGGGTTAACTTGGTAAAACCAATCCCTCACAGGCACACCCACAGGCCAACCTGGCCAAGTCTATGCCTCACTCAGAATCTCTTCCCAGGTGATTCGACACTGTGACAAGTTGACAGTTGAAACTATTACACTGTGTCCAAGTTGGGCTGCTGTTACTGCAATAAAACACTGACCAAAAGCACCTTGGAAAGGAAAGGATTTATTTCAGCTTGTACTTCACCACCGAGAGAAGACAAGGCAGCGACCTCAAGGCGGGAACTGAAGCAGAGGCCATGACGGAATGCTGTTAACGGGGCTTGCTTACTTTGGCTATTTAGCTACTGTCCTTAGACAACCCAAGCCCGCCTGTCTAGGGATGGTAACATCCACAATTCCATCAATTAGCAATGAAGAAAATGCCCAGGAGATATGCTTTTTGATCAATATTCCTTCTTTATAGATGTACCAGGATGACAACCAAGATTAATTATCGTGCAAAGGGAGAGTGACACAGAAGCTGTCACTCCTAAGTGAGGAATGAAGAAGAGGATGTGGTTCCGGTTGTTCCATGGACCCCAGGGTGAGTGCAAGAATCCCATGAACTGAAGAGTCCAACCTCCTATGCCAAAGCCTGCACACTGGCCAGGTTTGGCAGAGAGAGAGGCTGGTGTCCACAGGACAGAGTGGAAGGCATCTCTGCCTTCTGTTTAGGCCCTCCAGGGATATGTCCCTAACAGTCTTTAGCTTGCTTGTTTTCTCTTCCTGAGATTCTGCCCTCCTGAGACAGGCTGACGGTTTAGGAAAGAGGCCAGGAAGTAGGAAGGCTCAATGTAAAGGTTCCCTAAAGGCTGAGCTAGGCTGAGCATGTCAGATTCTGCATCTGCCCAGCATTAACCAGGGAAACAGATCCTGGGATAACACCCGGTCTGTTCAGCATTCAGCTCCCTCTCCCCCACCAACTATGGTCGCTTTCAAGGACCCAAATTCTTCATGAGTGCCCAGAGTTGACTTCAGTCTCAGAACCCGATTTGACCACTGAAGAGTGAAATGGACCTGTAACTGACTTGGGCTCACTTCAGGCTGACAGTGATGTGGCCTCTCTAGAATCGATGTTGTAGTATTTCCTGAGCTGAAATGCCAATGTGGACTCTGCAGTGGGTTCCAGGCTAGCTCTGTCTTAAAAGGAATAAGTGAGAAGGAACTAGCTAAGACCCTCTGCATGAACTCCTTCTTTCCAGCCAGGGGGAGGGCACAGAACTCACCCATCTTTCTTTTTCTACCTCTGTTACCAAGTAAGTACCAGCAGAAGTCCACCCAACTATGAAATGCAGCACACAGACTGTGACTCCAAACCATGGTAAAATACATTTCTTGTCTCCCCATTACTTGGCCTCAGATATTTTGTCATAGCAACACAAATAAAACTAAGACAGCTTTCTCAGGGTGAGTGAAGGAAGGCTGGAAATGGAGGTACAGAATGGGAGCCCTCCTGGCAAAGGCCTGGTAAGTCATTGAACCTACCTTACTTCAGCATCAAAGGAAAATAGGACTAGCCATCCAATATGTCTCTGTGGAGATGGACACTCCTCAAACCATATACCACCTCTGTGATAGTTGTCCCTGTGCTGGTGTCTATGTGGACTGATGTCACTGCAGATCCCCTGAGGGCAATGCTTTCCCATTTGCACCTGTGTCCACCCTGCTGTGTGCCCACTCAGGCTGCCCTTCCTGGATCTTAATGAGTCCCTGTTCTATTGAGCTTGATCAGAGAAAGATGTCAGGAGGACAGCAAATGGCTGTGGTGCAGTGGATAGACTGGGCTCGAGGGACCTTCTCCAGGCTGCCTCTCTCTTTCCTGGAACATGGCCAGTTATGCTTTTATCTTTCTCCTAGCAGTCAGTCTGCTCCCATGCTACCCTGTGTAACACCTCTGGGTTTTGAGAGTTCCCCCTCCCTGTCCCTTGGATCTTAAAAGTGTAGACAACTTCCCCCTCGGTACCAGACTCTATGTGCTGTCGCTTTTCTTAACTTCCCTAAAGCCTTTGGTCATTAAGCCCTTATTAAACTCTTCCCAGTTCTATTTATAGTGTGGACTTGAAGCCACCCCAAACCCAAGACAGTTGACCCCCAACTCTCAAAGATAAGTCTAAGGGAGAGGTGTGAATAGCCTCGAGTCAGAGGTAGCAAAGCCCAGGCTCAGAATCCAAGATTCCACATTTCCCAGAGCTTCCTGTCCATTAATAGTATTCTGAATTTACAGAGACTGCTTTGTATCTGTGATATATGCATTGGTGGAAAATAAAATGCCTGACAAATGAGGAAGAAGGGCGCAGGTAACTGAACCCTTAGGATTGGAGAGTCTAACATAGTCTAGTCCCAGTAGGGCTCTATCCCAATATTCTCAACTATAGCCCACAAGAAACACTCAGCCCTCAGCATTGCCCCAAAGCCGACCCATTTCTCCTCCAAAACCTTTGACCAAATGACCTCCCACTTCAATCCTACCCCTCTCCAGAGCGGCTTCCTCAGGGTACGACCTGTTCAGAGCAACTCCACCTTCTCCAGACTGTATTTTTCCACCTCAGAACCTCCACGTTCCTCCATTTCCTTGCACTTCATCTACAAATTTTTCCAATATACTTCAGTTTTAGTGGGACTATTAAAAAACCTGTCAGAGAAATGCAGGTAATGGCAAAAACATTTCTCTGGAGCCATCAGTGCCCCCCCACCCCGCTCCACACCAATCCATCAGAGCCGCCTTGCACACCAAGGCGGGCCTCATTTAGAACTTGTCAATTCTGATTATTAACATGAGGAAAGCACCCGCTAAGTACACTTGTCTGGGAGGGGATACTGCAGGCCGCAAGGGCAGGCAGCTGCCATGGTGGCAAAGAAAACCCTGGTGTCTAGGCTGGGCCTCCTGGAAGGCTACCACAATTAATTAGGATTTGGCTATCACAGCCCCTGGGGGAAAGAAGGCGGACAGGGCTGGTGGGGAGGGGTGTGCAGTCCACAAAAGGCAGGCTGCCTCAGTCTGAGTGCAATGCTACTCAGATCTAAAGTCACAGCAGGCCAACATGTTCATCTGTCCTCAGAATTATTAGCCTGTGAATATCCCAGGGACACTCTACAAAACCATCCCCAAGGTGAGGATCCTGCCGACGAATACTAACGTGCTTGTTGTGTCTGTAACCAAGGCCCTGCTGGGTCTCATAGGTAACATCAGCAATGCCAGTAAATGTATACACCTGTATGCTAATTCATTTATACAAGCATACATAGTACATATGCACATGTATGCATTATTTATTTATTAATATCTCACCCACCTAAACATTAATCCACATATTTTTTATGTACAAATTTATTCTTCTCTCTCACCCATCCATTCAGCCGCCCATGCCTGTTTCTCTCTTTCTCTCATCTCCTCACTCATCCACCTATTCTCCATCAGTCATGAATTTGTACAAATTCTTTCCTCTCTTTCCAACCATCCATCGATCCATCAAGTCATGCACTCATGGGTGCATGGATGTTTCTTTCTCTCAACCACTTAACCGTCAATTTATCTATCAATCCAAGCATTCATTTATGCATGCACGTCTCACACTCTTTCTCCCTTTCTTATCCGCCCATCCATTCATCAATCCACCTGTCCACCCACCCATCTATCCATTTACTAGTTTATCTATGAAGGATTTCTTTTCTCTCAGCCAGCTAGCCAGCCAATGTTTATTTGTGGATGTTTTTCTCTGTCTCATCCTTCCATCCATCTGTATATACTTTGTCATTTAGGTTGTGGTTGGGAAGCAGTGTGATGAAGGATAAAGATGAGCTGGCCATACTCCTCCCTAATCAAACCTTGCCACTATGTAGGTCCTTCTAGAGATCTGAGATCCATGGCTCCAGCTCTGAGATAGTATCTGGCTGCCTGCATGAAGACAGCCCTGTTCATCCTGGATAGTTCTGAACGTCTTTTCCTCCAGGAAGAATATGTGTCTGTCTGTGTATATATGGCTATAGATATAGACATAGACAAATATATAGATATCTTAAACCCAACCATCTGTTCATTTATATATATTCATATATATAATATATATTCATTCATTTCTTCACTCAACTGCATCTACCAAGTAACTATTCCATTCCCTGCACCATGTCAGCGACCAAGATTGCCAAGCTGCATTAGACTCAGGCCTCAGACTTCAAGGAGTTCTCTAGGAAGCAAGCTGCCTACACTAGAATGAATGGAAGTAGCCATGCCCTGACTGCAGCGCTGGCGCGTGATTTTCAGGGTAACTCTCTGGCCTGAGTTTTGAAGAAGAGTAAGTTTGACACATAGAGAAAAGCATGAGTTAGATTGAACAAGGACGGGTCTTCCTGACAGGAAGTGCAGCCAGTAAGGTCACTGTAGACAGAAACGAGAGAACAAGGAAAGAAAGCGTCAGCTTTTCTGAAGTCTCAAAGCCTTGACCAAAACCACGGGCTCATGGGACGGTGTGATCCTGTAGAGGGACCAGAGAAGGGCCACACTAGGAGGTGCCACTCAGGAATAGAAGCTGAACGTGGTATGACCACACTGCCTAAATATGTGACACACCCTCCCCCCGCCCGTTCTATCAGTTTATTGATTCAGCCCCATTTCAGCGAACAGTTCACAGAAGGCCAACAGAGGGTGGTGACTGGCTCCAAGTCCATGTTCCTGCTCATTATTGCAATCTCCCTGTGAACTGCCACTGTGGGAAACTCCGCTCTTCAAAGCAGCCGAGGAAAGTAGAGTCCAGGGGAGATGGCTCAATGGGGAAAGTGTTTGCTGTTCAAGCACAGGGGCTCGACTTTGGCTTTTCTAGTACCCACAGAAATAGCCTAGCACATACCTATAACCCTAGCACTAAGAAAGGCAGAGACAGGCACATTGCTAGGGCTTGAAAGCCAGCTGGGGTAGACAACTGGTGAACTCCTGATTCAGTGACAGAGTATATCTCAAAATATAAGGTGGAGAATAATAGAGTAAGATACCAGACATACAGGCTCACCAAACACACACACACACACACACACACACACACACACACACACACACACACACACACACACACACACACCAAAAGACTTGCTAACACCTGATAGGTAGCTGGAACACAAGAGGCAATGTTAGGGAACCATAGACTTTTGTTTCCAAAGCACCTGCTGTTTCTCTGCCCACTTTCCACATGCCCCCAAAGCTAACTTATGGAGGACCACTGGTGAGGATGCAGGCTCTCTTACAACCATGTGTGTGAACGAAGAGGCAAGCCTGGGGCCCAAAGGCACACACTGTAGCCAAGTGATCAGGAAGTCAAAGACAAGGAGCGGGGATGTTTGCCACTGCTGTGTTCTGTTTAGATTTGGATTAGGGGAAAGGTAAAACAAAGACTAGAGAGAACCTGGCAAGATCCCCAACGAATCAAATCCTGCCTTTGGCTATGTCCTGAGTTCACAGAGCCATTTTGAGTCTAGGCCTGACTTAGTATCTGGCTGCCCATGAGGACCCAGGCTTGCTCATTTAAAAAGATCTAAATGGCTTTCTCTTGACATGAGGAAGAACTCAACTCTGTCTGGACATAACTTCCTGAGCACGTGGCAGAGACTGGAGGACTGAAGAGCTAAGAGTCATCTCATGCCAGTAGTGGCCACTGTACCTGCAGATCTCGGGAGACAGGGACGGTTCCTATCCATCCTATACAAGCGAGAGTGTCACAAAGTCTGACCGCCTTTTGGCAAGACCATGGAAGGTCAGCATCCACAACGGTCTTCACGGCAGAGGAGACAAGGCTGGTACCCAGCCCTTAAGCAGAATCATCCCTTGAGCATCCAAAGGTAGCAGAGGGAGAAAAGAAAGCTGTCCAAGCCTTCTTGTCGCTCCAGCTCAACAGCTTCAATTTGAGGAATTACTTGAGGCTACCTTTTGATGGGGAGCTTAAAGGGCAAAGTTTGGGCTGCAAATAAAATTGAGTGCACGAAGCAAGGGAAGCTAAACCACACCACAGCGTTTTAAGGAGCTTAGAGGCAACTCCTGAGAAGAGCTTATTATACCTTGGCTTCCAAGGAAGCTGGGGATCAGATTTAATCTGCAAACAGGCCCCCAGGAAGGTCTCGTCCTCGGGTGAACACAGCCTCTAGCAGAGCCAGGCTGAGCCAGGGTGTCCCCTCCCAGCCCCAGTGGGGACACAAGCAGGAGAGCCCAGCCCTGAATGGAGAAACAGCTCACTCTGGACCCCAATCTTCAGCTTCATGTCTGCTGTACACAGCTTCCACTGCAGGCGGAAAAGAATGACCTGACTTTTAATAATGTGTGGCAATCACTCTCTCTGCCGGGCTTCTGCAGAAAGCGTTTTTACTCACAAAGTCATTTTGGCAATTCTGTGGGGGGAGAAGGGAACGGTTAGGGACTCTAGCTCTAACCCTAATCTTTTATCATTTAAATCTATATACTTTATATCTATATCATCTATATTTATATATAATCATCTATATCTATCTATCATCTATCTATCGATCTATCTATCTATCTATCTATCTATCTATCTATCTATCTACCTACCTACCTAGCTATAGATATTTTGACAGGTTCTAACCATGTGGCCTAAGTAAGCCTGAAACTCATGATCTCTGACCCCCCCCCCCATTCTGGAATCACAATTGCTCATTTGGATGAAGACAGATGGGATAGAAACAGATCAGGTTCAGGGCATGGCCGGAGCAGACCCCCAGGTTCTGAGGGCACATGTGACAGCGATGCTTTAGGATATTCCATCACCACCTACCTCCAGAACTCCTGACCTTCTGTGCAGCACATTAATGTATTTTACTAATTATAAATGCAATTAAAAAGTACTGAAATAAAATTAGGCTGATCTATCTAATTTACATTAAGCACTTTCAAATTATGCAGATTGTAAAGTCTCTCTCTCTCTTTCTCTCTCTCTCAATTTGGGTTTTGGGGTAAAATTGTCTGCATTAAAACAGCTGGAAAAACCCTTGTAGGAAAACAAATTTCTTTTCTGTGATTATTCTCAGTGTGTGAGTTAATTTCCCAGGCAGTAATATACTTGGCTGGCATCCGGCTGTGGGTCCCAGAGCAAAAGACATATGTGTCTGGAGCAGGCTGGGGGGGGGGGGGCAGGGATGTGTTGGGGGAGGCCTGGAAGTTGTTTGGTTACTCAGGGAACTTGGTGGAAAGGCCAACTAGGCAGAAATAGCGGCACAATGGTTGTTAAACTGTTGCAATTTACAAAGTGAGCTACACGATGGCAGAATCCTTGCGTGGGTCCTTGGTATAGAACCATCTGGTGGATTTATCTGGTGGAGACTTTTTGTTTTATTCCTTTCTTCTTTTTATTTTTTTTTTTACATCCTTGGCCATACAGAGGAAACACCGCATGGATATTGGATGCACACCTCAGCATAGAATCCCATACACATATAGATTATGCATATGTGGTGGTGGGAGTATTTACAGAAATGGACAGTCACTTTCTGAGCATATATTTCTGTATTTTGTACACAAAAAGAACGCCCATATATAGTAACCCTCTCCTAATTTGTTTTTATCAAGTTTAAGAACTCAGTAAGAAGGTTTCTGATTTCAGGCGATTCCCCTCTATCATCCAGCTGTGTCACTCGTGGGCACTTCCCCGCATCAGCATGTCACACAGACACTGGCACATCCATGTTTGCTGCAACACTGTTAGCAATAGATAAGTTATGGAGCCAGCCTGGATACCCAGCAACAGGAAAATGGATGATGGAAATATGGCTTATATATGGCTTATATACATACATTTTTTTTCAGCCAGAAAGAATAATGAAGTTATATCATTTGTAGGAAAATGGACATGACTGGTGAATGCTATAGTATGTGAATTAAAGCAAACTGATTCCAGAAAACAGAAAGTGTATGATTTCTCTTATTTGTGGTTCCCAGGTTTTATACACATACTGCCTGCATGCACGCACACACACACACACATGAGAGAGAGAGAGAGAGAGAGAGAGAGAGAGGAGTGTGTCCTTTTCATCACTCCCATCACTCCGTGTACACTTCACAGAGATGAGAGTGAATCAATCAGCACAGAGCACATTCACCCTCCCTGTGGTCCCGATGCTCATCTAATGGCCGTGCGTCCCCTTTAGCTATAAAGGCCCATAGATGACAGGAAGTTTCATCTCCTCACACTTTTGTCTATGTAGCACCATCCACACAGATGCAAATCAGGATGTCTGCTTTACATAACCCAAGAACCTTGCATATAGTAGGCACATAGTAGCTGCTGCCTGGAAGGAAAAAAAAGCATATTTACTGAAACCCTTTCCTAAGCATGTCCAAACCCATTAACTCCATGAAGACAGGGTGGGGACATCCTTCTCCATCCTGTCCCCGGGTCTTCAAGCACCAAGACTTACGTACAAGTCAATATTTCATTAGGAGCCTATCACCAGGGTCAGTGTAATAATTAATGACTATCTGCTGGTGTGACTGCTTATCGTATTTCAGCTTAATTCCAATAAAATCTAAATGGTCTATTAATTTTCCTAATAAATTTAGATATGGCCTCTGACCACAATCTGGCTTTGATTAGCTAACAAAATATTTGAAGATGGGCCAAGCCAGCTCTTTCAAATATTTCAAGCAAATAACGGTTAAGTGGATTTAGGATTGTCTGCATCGGCTTTTGGCTGGCTTGAGCAGCTGAATAAGAGGAGGAACCGCTCAGAACATGACTGGTCCCCACCACACAGGGCTGAGTCACACTGGCCAGCCACTAGAGTAAATGACAAGAAGCCAATTGTGACTAAGATGAGGAGATGACATATCTCTGCATTGGCAGGGAAAATAAATATCTCAGGAGCTCTCACCATAATAGTACCATGAGCTAGGAGAGATCGCTTGCCTTCCACACGTGAAGACCCAAGTTCAAACACCAGAACCCAAAGAAGAAGAGCCAGGTGAGATGGTGCATTCTGTCATGCCAGTACTGTGGAAGTAGAGGCAATCAGATTCCTGGGACTTGCTGGCCAGTCTGCCCAGCACACTTAGCAATGTCCAGGCCATATTCAAATAAGGTAGAAGGCACCTGAGGAATGATAGACAAGATTATCCTCCTGTCTCTGCACATGAACACGCATACACCTGCACATACCTGAACATGCACACATACACAAGCACAAAACATACGCATGCACACATACACTTGCACAGAACATATACATGCACAAAGAACTGGGTACAGAGACATAGCTGTGCTGAGACCACTGCCCCAGTGACGTTCACACATCATCAGCTCCACTGGAGACACAGAGTGGCTTAGGCCCAAAAACTCCTAAAATCACAAGGAGAGAGACTGGACATGTTATCCCCAGGTCATCACATTCCTTGTTCTTTCCATGCCCCAGTTCCAGTGTAAACATCCCCACTGTGAGAGCCTCCTTCTTCTCCCAAGGAAGATGCACTGACTCCACTAGTCAGTCTGTAGTTAATCATCTTAGTGGGACTTATTAGACTCTGTCCTTTTGGAATCTAAATAAGCTCTAGGAAGGGAATTTTTTTTATTTTATTTTTGGGTCCTTGGCACATGCAGGAAGCACAGTGGACAAAATAAGGAAGTTGTTGGTAGATAAATTATGGGGAGTGTGCGATGCAAGGGCCGTAGGCTAGAAAACGGTGGGAAGGAATAGCAGGCACAAAGAAAAGACTGGAGGCAAACAGGTCCAGGTCTGGGTCTTGTAAGTGTTACTGGTTCAGCAGATGGTCACTGATAGGTGACTTAGCTTCTCGTGTGGCCAACAGTCCTTTCACCTCTGCCTCTCAGTTCTGGGATGACGGGTGTGCAGCACCATGCCCTGCTTATGCAGGTGCTGGGGATGGAACCCAGGGCTTTGTCGCTTTGGTGAATAGTCTATAAACTGAGCTACATCACCAGCAGCTCCCGTAAATATTCTTGAGGCCACTGACCATTTCTATATACTCTCCCCAGAGCTCCAGGACCTACAAGGAAGTGAGGAATCACTCACAGGACTTGATTCTGGTTCTGATATGGGGCTGAGCAGGTCAGTCTCATTTTGGGGCCTTTGGTCTTGTCTTCAGGAAGGCTGCCTCTTTCCTTGAGGTATTGCCCACTCTCACGCATCTGACTGCACTTGCCTCACTCCAGATGCAAACTTATGCACGGTTTAATGTTTGGACCCAGAAGCTAATCCTTCCCTTGACCATCCCTGACTCCAGCCTCAGGCAGATCATCACTCTTATAACCGCTCTCCGAAGTCCAGCCACGCCATCGCAGGGACACAGATTCTCATAAGCAAGACTGAGCTACCTAAGGCCTTCCTGCAGCTATGAAGAACCAACTGCAGTAACCAAACTGCTATAAACAGGGGATTTTTATTGCAAGTGATGAGCAATGGCACTAAAAAGGGAACTAGCCCATGAGAGGGAACGCTGGAATAGGGGAAGTTCGGATAGCGTTAGAAAGCAGGGAAGAAAGCACGTGCCCTTCACTGGACAGAAGAGGGGAGACTTGAAGCAGATCCCTTCTAGGTCCCAAGTCAGATGTAACAATGTCACCGTGAGAACAAAGGGAAAACTGACCTTTCACAGGGGCAGCTACATTGCTCAGTGGGCAAGTGAGGTAAAAAGGTCAACTGGAGTTTGGAATTCCAGCCTCCACATAAAAGCTAGGTGTGCTGATACAAGTTTATAATCCCGCCACTGAGGAGGCAGACAGGAGGAGCCAAGGGTCTCACTCTCCAGTCAGCCTAGCTGAATCAGTACATTCCAGGCTTAGTGAGAGACCTTATATCTCAAAAAATAAAGTAAAAAGCAACTGATAAAGACACCAAGTATTGACCCCTTGCCCCCCACCATCTGCATCAACATACATACAATGCATATAGATGAAAAAACAATAGTACCTACAGGCTGCTATGCTGAGATTTGTAAGACAGTGGACCAGAACTACAAGGAAAAGGGATCTAGACCAAGAGAGCCAAATGGTGAAGATGAAAAGGTAGAACAGATTTCAGTCCTTTCATGGAAACTGAGATGATCTGCACAGAGAGGTAGGAAGTGGGGGCAGGTCAGAGCCACACCCCTCCATCCACAGGTCAAGGCATTGTCTACTCAACACACCCAAGGTCATCCAATTCAGAAAAGTAGAACTGGAGTGGGAATCAAGTGCCTTGCATGGCACACGATGCTGCTCCTTGTTCCAAGAATCAGAGGGGTGTGTGTGTGTGTGTGTGTGTGTGTGTGTGTGTGTGTAAACATAGATGGTGTGTGGACTGGGATTCCACATGAGAGCCAGGCTTCACCTCACAAAATGTCACCATTACAGAAACCTAGCCTCTCAGTTGCTAATATGTACAAGATGCCAACAGCCTCCACCTAGGTTTAATATTGGTTTAGCAGTCAGGAGCTAATTAAATGTTAATGTTCAGTCACTTGAAATTAAACATCAGGAATCTCAGCTTTATTTGTAAGTTGCTTAAGCCAGCATTAAGGTGTTCCGCTTGGCTCCCCTCCCGCTGGGCTGCCCACTCCTTGGGCTGGATCTCCCCCCATTCACAGGCAAACTCATCTCACTCACCACATGCCTGGACACAAGACATCTGACATACCCTGCAGTTATGTACCTCTATGGAGCAAACCTGCAAGCTTGAACACATGGGTACAATACACACACACACACACACACACACACACACACACACACACACACAAACCCCACTCATACATGCCTGCTGACTCTGAGTTCCATGCGAGACGTTTCTATGCTAGGGATAAGCCAGTGTCTGTCATAGTTTGCAGATAGATGCCACAGGGCTTCTAACACATAACTGAAATTGACCTCATGATGCAGTAATGGCAAGAATGGTCTTGATGACAGAAGGAGATGAGGTGGGAGAAAAGAAAGCAGAGAAGAAGAAAAAAAGAAGAAGAATGCTGTTGACATGCCCCTTAAATTCCAATGCAATGCTCAGATACCCACACTCAGTGGAGATTGATAACCATGTGTGTTTTACAGACAGAAAGATTGAAGCCGGGAAAGATGACACCATCAGCTCAATGTACTGGGTCAGAATACCAAGGCAGAGACCTCAAACCTTCCATTCTTCCATCATAGTGACCACAGGAGAAAAGGTCAGAGGAGTTAAGAGGTTTGCTCACACCCATCAGCATGCCAAACATAGAGGAATAAACAGAGAGGTTAACAGGGGGGTCACCTAAGATCACCTAGTCTTCTAACATGAGGACTGGAGCAAGAATCCTGGATTCCTGTGCCCCAGGAAGCTTGCATGTACTCATACACAGATAACGCAATATGGTTGTTTGGGGAAAAAATGGCACCACAATTCACATGTTTGAATGTTTGGACCAAAGTTGGTGAAACTGTTTGGGAAGGATTAAGGGGTATTACCTTGTTGGGGTAGATGTGTCACTGGGGGGTGGGTGTTTAGGTTTCAAAAGCTCACACTCTGGCCAACCCCTCCCCCCCCCCTCCTCTCTCTCTCTCTCTCTGTCCGTCTGTCTGTCTGTCTCTCTCTCTCTCTCTCTCTCTCTCTCTCTCTCTCTCTCTCTCTCTCTCTCTCTCTCTCTCTCCCCCCCCCCCCCCCCAGTTTCCTCCAAATCCGGAAACATTTCCAGTAAGTTGCCCCATCTTGGCTCACACATATCCCTGACAGTTTTCTGACTTCATTGTTGTTTCTGCGACATTTAATGGAGGTGAGGCAGAAACACAGCACCTTGTTTTAGAAGAAGAAAGCACTTTGTCCGCCGCACTTCCGTTTCAGGACTCTGGTCAGCTCCGTGCAGGCTTTGTAGGCTGCAGCCACAGACTGGAAGCCTCACCTCAGTACCTATGCCAACTTGCACCTGGGGAGATGTCTAATCAAGGCTCAGGTTTGCATTTCCTCATTAAAAGCATGTTGACAAAACAAGAGGAGACAGAAACAAACACTGCTAAGCTGATTCTCCGAGGTCTGCCAGTGCAGAAAGAAAGCAACAAGGCCAAGAGTGTGTGCAAAGAGCAGTTTGTACAGCAGGGCCACATCTCACACTACTGATAGAGGTTAAAATGCAAATTGGCGGGTCATAGAGTGGTTTTAATATGTGTGACACCCCTGTATGCAAGACATTCTGAGCCAACTTGGTGATTTTCAGGTCTCTGTGAGAGACAATGTCTCAGTTGTCCCCTGACTTTCATATATGAGCAAAAAACACATGTGTAGTCATACAACACAAAGAAAGACAGACAGACAGACAGAAAGACACACACACACACACACACACACACACACACACACACACACACACACCTAAAACTTTTTAAAGATCTTATTAAGGACAAGATATTTTGTATTGTTAGGGCAGGGACAAAAGCATGTTTCTTATTCTCAGCACCTACTACACAAACCCTGACACTGTGATCCACAATTTCAAGTCATTTTTCATAAATCACCTGAGAAGGGATGAGAAATCTTCCTATCCAGCCAAAAGATCCAAGGTTACCTTTAACATCCTTAATGCACTAGGAACTGCCTGGCTCCAGAGTCAACCACATGCCATCCATCCTGCTGAGTGTTTTCAAAGAAGCTATGTAGACCACCATGACAATGCTAAGCTCTAACCCAACCACAGAGAACACGAAGGGCCTTACTCATTTCACTGCAGGCACTGTACACATGTGTTCTGTGTATTATGAGTTATCGTGTGTTACCATGATAACTAAAAAGAGCTCCCATGATGATAAGAAACTGTGTTGCCATTTTCTCAGAATCTAAACATTCCATCCTGTCATCCTGGAGAAAGGCTGCTTAAAACTCAAAGAGTAGACATAACTCTCAAGTCTCAGGGGGTTCTTACAAGATTCACAAAGTACCGCCCCAAAGCGAGAGAAGAAGAAGAAGAAGAAGGACTCTTAAAAAGGAGAGATGCCCCCACTGACCTCTTCTATTAAAGTCTCACTTCACTGTTACACTGTCACTTTTGCTTCTTGTGTGGCTCTTCTTAACAGGGCCACATGAAACTCTAGGGGTGCAGTCTTCACAGCTCATCACCTATCCAGGTGATGCAGCTGCCTTTGAGTCATCCACAGTCTTTGGAGAGACCCCTCACCCAAATTCCTGTAGATAACGCTAGTAAACTCATTGGTTCATCAAGCTAGGCATGTGTGTAATTGTTTCTTTGATTTTTTAAAAAAATGACATCCACTTACTATGCCCATTTCACCATCATCCACAGAGACACCATCCCTGTGAGATACACAGTGGCATTGCAGCCTCAGTGACCTCTGTTCACTTTGCCTCAGCTTGTAATATCTAATGGGGGGGGTGTTTTTCTTTCTCTTATACTATGTCATCATTGCTTGCGTTTTTCTAAATTGAAGTGTCATGATTCATCTAGTTGCCATTCCAGTGCTGAGTGTCCCATGTGAGGGGCTGCTTCAGCATTTTTCCCTGGCCAGCACAAAGATTCTCTGGATAACATCTGCAGCTAGCACATCAGTTCCCAGGACATTAAAAGACCATAGTGGCTCCTATCCTGGCCCCAGTACACACGTGCACCACTCCATATGCTTTCTTCCCATGACTCTTGGGGTTGTTGGACATTGTGAAGACACCAGTGCAGCCTAAAAGGTGACCCAGGGCTATTTTGCTCCCAAGAGAATTTGGTACAGGAGTCGGGGTGAAAGATGGTGTTCCATGAGACAGACAAAGAATTATATGCCCTGTTAAGAGGAGTCACACAAGAAGCAAAAGTGACAGTGTGACAGTAAAGTGAGAATTTAAGAGAAAGGGACAGGTGACAGAGTGACAGTTGCATATGGTAGCCCACAGATGAGGAGAAAGTGAATGGTCACTGCTAGAGTATGGACACGTGAAGATTCCTTCAAGTGAAACAGCTGCTTGCTGCAGAGGCCAAGCAGGTCACATTTGAACGTGAGAGAGCCTCAACACTTGCAAACTCCAGGAGACTTCGGGACAGTCTCTTGCACTTCATGAGTGTTGTGGTTTGAATGTGAAATGTTCTGCCATAGGCTTGTGTGTTTGAATACTTGGTCCTCAGCTGTGTAAAGGTTGAGGAACCTCTAGATAATAGAACTTCACTCTCAGAAGTGGATCGCTGTTGCAGGGCTGTCCAGAAGCCTCACAATCAACTCTACTTCCTGCTCATGCTATACTTTCTGTGTAGAGGAGCAATGTGACCAACTGGGCCCTGGCTCCTGCCACCATGCCTTCCCTGCCTGGCTCCATATCTTCTCTGCCAACACAAAATGGGACCCTTGAAATGAAAGCCATAATTAAGCCTTCTTCCCTAGATTGCTTCTTGCCAGATGTTTGATTATAGCAATGAGAAAAGCAGCTAATATGCTGGTGCTCAGTGTTGCCAGTGATGGATGAGGGATTCTGATGACCTATGATGTCATGGGTGTTAAGCTGTGGCTGCTCTAACGCTTAGCATCAAGATAACACACCATGTTCACCATCACTGCTAAGATACTCTAGTACCATTGCCCTACCACCAATGAGGACAATGGGTGTACACTCACACCTTAATCCCTAGTACACATGCACGGTCACGCAAACACATAACAGGTGATCCAAGGGAAACTAGGCATGCAGTGCAACCCTATAGAAAAGTCACAAATTCGGTTAAACCATGAATTTCTTTTCATGCATTTCTTTTGGGTTAACTCAATTGAGTGGCTCTGAAGCAGGTATTTTGTAGGCATTAGCATAACATTGCAATATCCTGAGGTTGGACAGACCTACTCGAGGCACACACCACACATGCAGGGATGACTAAACACACATGTGGCCTTGTGAGCTTCGTAAAGTCATTTCTTGCCTATAGAAAATGATAATCTCTGTCCCTTTCCTGTCACTATCCACCACTCTCCACACCCTCCCTCCTTGAGGCGCTGGCTCCCTGGCTTCTCAGAAATGATAATTAATTCATACCTTGGACTTGCAGGATTATAAGGTATTATATGATGGCATAGCTAAGACAAATGCCTTAATTCACCAGCTGCCATGTATTTAATTAGAGATTTTGATGAATCCTCCCTACCCAGGCATGGCCTCTTATTGGAGTGGCATGAGGCAGCAGGGAGGGAGGAGGAGTGGGAAGGATTTGTGTGCAAGGACTCCAGGACATCAAACTTTTTGAAAGGCTGCATGGCTGCTCCCTTAGAACCATCTGCAAGTGGAGTGGTACTGGCTACTGGCTCTCGTGTGTCTATCTGGTGGACAGGGGTGGATGTCTCCAAAGAGGCTTCTGTTTGCTGAGGTTTTCAGAAAGCCCTCTGCACAGATCTGCAATGTTTCTGGAGAGTCACATTTTAATTTGACTATTCTCACTGATAGCTACACGTGTGTGTGTGTGTGTGTGTGTGTGTGTGTGTGTGTGTGTGTGTGTGTGTGCACGTGCATGCTCGCATATGCATGTGAACATGGATGTCCACATGCACAAATTCATATGAAGGGTAAACTCTGTGACTGTATTTGTGAATGTGCATGCATGACTGTGGATTTGTGTAAGAATATGTGAGTGTGGCACACACAACTCACACTGTTTAGCAGAGTCCACACTAATTTAGCAGCAATCTCTAGGTATAACAATGGCAGTGAAAATGGGCACCACGATCATTAGCACCAGGAGTGTATGTAAGTTACACCTTCATTTTGAAAACTCCCGTGTACGTACGAGAGAGAGAGTTAATATTCGTATTAGTTCTTTGAAATTTTTTACAATATGTTTTGCTTATATTCACCTCACTCTCCAATTCCTCCCGGACCCATTTCCCTTTCCAGATCACTCAACTTTGTGTCTTTTTTTTTTTTTTTTTTAAGAAAGTCCAATTAGTGCTTCTTATATACTGTTGGGTGTGGGCATGGTCACCCTCCCCCTCGCCCACCCAGTACCTCTCTTTATTTCCTTCAGAGGTGGACTCCATTGCCCACTCTGAGTGAGATTCAATCATCCTCCTGTGGGTCTTTATTACTCAGCTTCTTTGGGTCTGTAGATTGTAGCATGGTTACCTTGTACTTTATGGCTAATATCCACTTGTAAGTGAGCACATGCCATATGTGTCTTTCTGGATCTGGGTTACTCAGGATGATCTTTTCTAGTTACATACATTTGCCTGCAACTGCATGATGTCTGCTTTTAATGACTGAGTTGTATTCCACTGTGTAAATGTACCATGTTGTCTTTATCCATTCTTGGGGAGAGGTTGTTTCCGTTTCTGGCTATTACAAAAAAAAAAAAAAAAAAAAAAAAAAAAAAAAAAAAAAAAAAGCTGCTATGAACATAGTTGAGCAAGCGTCCCTGTGGTATGGTGCAGCATCTTTTCAGTATATGCCCAGGAGTGGTATAACTAGGTTTTAAGATAGAACTATTCCCAATTTTGGGAGTGGGGAGAACTGAGGTGGGGTGGGGTGGGGCGAGGACCAGGACAGCGAACAGAAATCGGTGCAGGAGGGCATCTCTGGGACAGGGGAGGCTCCAGGGAGTCACTGAGGATGATCCTAGCTGAGACTTTTAGCAGCAGGGGTATAGAGCCTGAAGGAGACCACCTCCTGCAGCCAGAGGGGGCTCCCAGTAAAGGGAAGGGGACACCAATCCACCTGTAAAACCTTCAACCCAAAATTTGTCCTGCCTACAGGAACTGTAAGGATAAAGATGGAGCAGAGATTGAGGGAGTGGCCAACCAATGACTGGCCCAACTTGAGCCCCACCCCATGGGAGAGATCCAACCCCTGACACTCTTAATGATACTCTGCTCTGCTTGCAGACAGGAGCCTAGCATAACTGTCTTATGAGAGGCTTCATCCAGCAGCTGATGTAAACAGAAGCAGTGACCCACAGCCAAGCAATCAATGGGTCAAGTTGGGGGAGTCTTGTGGAAGAATAGGGCAAGGAAGGATTGAGGGAGCCAGAGGGGTCAGGGACACCACAGGAAGACCTACAGAGTGAGATGTCCTGGGCCCATTGGGGCTCACAGAGACTGATCCACCAGCCAAAGAGCATGCATGGGCTGGGCTTAGGCCCCCTACACATGTGTAGCAGATGTGCAGTTTGGTCATCATGTGGGTTCCAAAGCAATGGGAGGAGGGCCTGTATCTGACACTGTTGCCTACCTGCCTTTGGACTTTCCCCTAGCTGAGTTGCCTTGTCTGGCCCCGGTGGGAGAGGATGTGTTGCTGCAACTTGAGGGACCAGGGTAGCTTGGTACCCATGGGGGACTTCCTCTTCTCTTAGAAGAGGGAGATGGGAAAAGGGGAAGGGGTGTGAGGGTGGAACTAAGAGGAGAGGATGGAGGTGGCTTTGATCAGGCTGTAAAGTGATTAAATAAATCAGTAAATGGGGAGCAGGGAAGATTAGCTACAATAGAAAAAAAATAAAGAAAATTGACTCTCCCTTGTCTATCAGTATCAACTACCAATTCCGCTCACCTGGGGAACCCTTTATGCCCTACTCTCCTCTCCCTGCTGGTACTTGGTCTGCCTTGAGCTTCCGTGGGGCTTGTGCACGCTATCACAACTACTAGGCGTTCAAATGTGCAGCTCCTCCACAGTGTATTCTTACAGTAATTACCTACCTCTGGCTCCTAAAGCATCCCTGCCCCCTCTTCTTCAATGGTCCCTCAGCCCTGGTGGAGGGGTGTGATACAGATGTCCCACTTATTACTGAGCATCCTGTAGTCCCCAATTCTCTGTACTTTGGCCAGCTGAGGGTTCTAAATTAATCACCGTCTGCTGCAAAAAAAGGCAGTTTCTACCTTGAAAGGTGAGGGACGCACTAAGACAAAGGCATGACAATAAGTCATTAGAAGTCAGTTTTACTGCATGTCCATTTAGCAGGAGACTAGGGGTAGACTCTCCCCTGGGGCCTGTTATCTACCTACAGGTTCTTGATCCTCACAGATCTGCCAGACACAGATTTCACCTTGTGGAAATGGCCTGAGTCTAGTCAGAGAGTAGTCTTGTTACTCTCATGACATTTGTGCCACGGTTGCCTCATTGGGCATGAATATACAAGTCGGTGCTGACTTTTAGGCCTCTGTTTTCAGTTTGGTAGGATTGTTTATTCCTTTTCCCCTCCAGCAGTGCATATGGCTTCCTGCAGCACTATAAATGCTAGCCAGAAGCGGCAAGGCTTCCAGGCCAGTACCAGCTCGAGGTCTCCATGTCTTACGATTCGTGTGTGGGGTGTCCTCAGGAGCAGTGAAGTTAGTGTTGTTTCCATAGGTCTAAATAAGAGAATGCCAGCATCCTTGGCTAGGTGTGGTTTCATGTGTGTCTCTGAGCTTCCATGTGAGTCAGAGGCTACATAAAGGCGAAGAAACTCCCTTGTGTAGGTGTGCATTACAAGATCCTGGTTATACACAAACATGTGTAGTGTGTGTGTGTGTGTGTGTATGTGTGTGTGTGTGTGCGTGTGTGTGTGTATGTGTGTGTGTGTGTTCCTATTTGTGGGGAGACATGAACAAAGGGTT
Source organism: Acomys russatus (assembly GCF_903995435.1). Classification (NCBI taxonomy): domain Eukaryota; kingdom Metazoa; phylum Chordata; class Mammalia; order Rodentia; family Muridae; genus Acomys; species Acomys russatus. Next base: position 8,708,291 of record NC_067161.1, read on the forward strand.
ATGTGACTCCAGATAGAGAACCAATGACAGACTAAGGCAAAGATACCACCAAAGTCCTATGAGTTTTACTAGGGCCACTTACAGGTATATGATGAGAGGTTCCCTTCGGGTACATAAACAAACGACTCCTAGACAGCATTGCACAGAAGCCCACTCCAACATGAGTGACAGCTCACTGGAAACCTGAAACACACTGCACAGCCTGTGCTCAGTTCAACAGGTTTGAGAGCCCCACCCATAGAGCTCAGCTTCTCTCCGGCTCTTCCAGGCAAGGCAGCTGCCCTGAGCTTGTCTGTGAGTATCTTCTAAAGTCCTGGCTTCCAAAGTTCTGACAGCTTATAGAAGCATGGTGGGGGTGGGGAGAGGAGACCTAGTGACTTTGCTTAGTTCTGGGAACTTCTTAGAGCTATTGAATCATTTTTTTTTCCTGACCTCACTACCAAACTTCCCCATAAGGTGGAATGCTGCACCTCCCCTTAGAACATCCTCCATCTTAAAGAGCATCCCTCTGAAATGCAACGTTTTGTCTCCATGGAAACCGCCACATAACAGTGTGTGAGGCAGGAGAGTGGAATGGGCAGTGACATCCTGTGTTAACAGCTACAAAATTCACATTCAATAAAAAACAGCTGTTGGTAAAGAGGCCTAGGAACAACGTTCACCACCCACAAGGTTAACTAGTTTGGGCCACTTTGGCAGGGATGCTGAGGCACTCCAGAATGCCTGAAGGGGCTCTGTGGTTCTCGGCAGGCTCCTGGGTGGAGATTTAAGGTGCTAATGAGACACAAGATGCGTGAAGTTGTATAAGAAGTATATGCAAGAGATAGAAGAGAGGCAGAAGAGCTCACGCTGCACAAATGAGACAGAAAGCCCACGTCGTGTGACTTTAGAGCCTGAGTCTTCATACAGCGAAGCCATGTGAGCAGCTGAACTCTCTGTTCTATCTCCCTTCCTCCCAAATAAATCCACCTGGCTTAATTACTATCTGTGTGTCTCTGTCTATGCTCTGTTCCAGAATACAAGAATGTGGCATCCCTCTGGACATACCCTCCAAACTCTGATACCCAACAAGATCATGCATATGTGTATCTATGGAAACCCTGACTAGTACAGGGCTCTCAAAGTGTAATTCATCTTGACATTTTTCTTCCTCTATTTATGATGTGGTCCAAGTGTATCCCGTAACTTCCCGGTTAGAAATTCAGTTCCCAAAACAACAGTGTTGGTGGGGCCTCCTGGGCATGTTAGGTGGGTCGCACATAGAATGGTTTGACAGAGGGGTTTAATCATTTACCCCACTTCTGAGTGCTCCACTATGTGAGGGTACAGATCTCTGATGGAGCATACTCTGCCATGGTCCCATCACAGAAGAGGAGGGAAAATCCTCGCCTGGCAAAGAACCTAACAGAGGCTCAGCCTCAAACTTCCCAGCTCCAGAACTGTGAGACATGCACAACTGTGCTTGGTAAGTGACCCAGCATCAAGTGTTTTATTATAGCAGCACAAATAAACAGAGACAATCTCTCTATGGAGAAGCTGATGTTTTCTGATTGACAGTGTCACTCTGGATGGCCAGCCTATCTTCCTGGCCACTCAGAACACTGAATTTCAGTATGGTGGCACACCTCCCAAGAACAAAGGTCATTAAAGTACTACCCACAAGCAAGTTCCAGCCTGTCATAAATGTCTGTAAATAAAGTTTTATTGACACAGGATGACACTCATTCATTAACAGATCATGCCACCCAACAGAGTCTAGCATTGCCATAGAAACCACATGGCCAGGTAGCCAAAAGAACACAAAATATTTGCTCTCTGCTCTTTACAGAAAATGTTTGTCAACCCCTTCCCTGAAGAACCTATATAAATACACATAGGTGTCACAGTCACTGCATGGGACCATCACCCACAAGTATTAGGCATAACTTTTTCTAGCTACAATACACAATGAGAACTGACTTACTTAGACCTCTAGCCACTACCCTGTGAGGAAATCTGTTCTAGAAAGTTCTTACCCTAAAAGAAGTTTCAGACAATGCTTGGCTCCTAAACAGAAAAAGTGATACCCCACCTTCTTCTTAAATATATCCTACCCCCAATATTTCATCTTTTTCTCTTCTAACTTTAGGCAAGAGGCAGCATGTTCTCACCTGCCTTAACCTCGCCCAGCTTTCGAGGCTGGCTTTGACTGACTGTCTCACGGGTTCCCTGAGGTCCCAGTTTTAGAATCAAGGAGAAGAGTTTTTAAAGTTGCTAAACTCAGGTTTAACAGAGACAGAAATACCTGGCGGGGGCTCTCTTGCCTTCCCTCTCATCCCCCGCCTCTCCCGCGGGGAGCTGCACGGGTGTTGTCTGACTGTGGCCCCCGCACTGTGTAGGCTACAAAGATCTCTCTGGACCCAGTACAAAAGATTCTGCTTGGCAAGCAGGCATTGCCAGGCATGGGCTTTTGGGTTCCTAGAAGAGACAGTGCAAGAGGGCTAGCTCAAGGTGAAAGGTGAGGTGAACCTGAACCAGTTTCCATCAGCTTTCCATGGTAATGCAGTAGGGCTGAACGCTGGAATTCCACACAGACACACAAACTCTTCCTTACTATTTTAACATGAGATTTTTAATAGTTTTTTTAATCCTGTCTATCTATCTCTTTCTTTTCCTCCCTCTGTCCATCCCTCCCTCACTCCTCCCTTTCTGCAGAGTTTATGTAGCTAAGCCAGGCCCCAAACTCACTATATAGCTGAGGATGACCTTGAACTCCTAATACTCATGTCTCTATTTTCCAAGTGCTGGGGTTACAGACATCTCTAGCCCTCCACACACTATTATAAAGTAGACATTGTTTCTGATGGTTTCCCAGGCACAGACTGAGTATTGGCTGCTGCACTCAGCTCCAATGTCGGGTGCAATGGATTAAGAGTATTCTGTACATATGGTGTTTCCTCCGTCCTTGCTTTCTAGTGATATTACAGGCTGCCTACTGTGGGGGAGAAAGTATGCTCATGGGCCCTACATCTTGAACTGTTCCATGGAAGGGGAAGGCAGGAAGGATTCAGCCTGCTTTTTTACATGTTTGGATCACAATGGCTGTCTCCTTAGGACACTCAGCATTTGAGTGCTAGAGCTTGGTCTGGTTTCCATTTCAAGGAATTTACTTTTTAATTAGTAAACAGACTCAGTTATATTCATGGTATGTATGAGTGTTTTGACATCATCTCCAATCCCTAGTAGAATGAACACCTGATGCATTTCGGGCGATAAATGTTAGATAAAAGACAGGAGGAAGGAGTGAAATATCTCCCCCTACCATCCTTCTTTACATAGGATAAATAAAACCAGAGTGGAATCCAGAAAGGCAGCTCAGTCCATAAAATTAAAAAGGTCACAAACTAACCTAGGCCATGAGGTGGAGTGGTAGAGAGCCAAGGCCCGCACATAGATCCTGCAGCCTCCTGTGTGTTCAGATCCTGTCAGGCTGCAAGTGGGTTTAAGGCTAGTTTGGGCAATTTGGCAAAGCTGCCTCAACATAGAAAGTGAAAAGAGCTGAAGAAGTGGCTCAGTGGTAGAGAACTTGCCTAGCATGGCTGAGGCCTTGGGTTCAATTCTCAGGAGAGAGTGAGGGGGGGGATGAGAGGAGAGGAGAAGAGACAGATAGAGAGTTGATAACCTGCAGAGTTATTCCCTCTTCCTATCATGTCAGTTTACAGAGATCAAAATCAGGTCATCCACCAGGCTCAGCAGCAAGCACCTTCACCAAGGAAACCATGTCATGCCATCTCAGAAAACCCCAGAGATAGATTCTGATGAGCAGCACAGACCTGCCTAACTCCAAACTATAGCTTGGGTTGAAATTGCAAGAGAAGCAAAGCTTGCATTTGGAAATGGAACCTTGTAAGCCAGGCTCAAGCACCACCCCAGCAAGTGGCTACTGCACTGCACATAGAACATTCTTTACTCATCTCCTGGATGGCTGCCCTGAAGGGAGACAGACAACACACAGCCCATAGGTACAGATGTTCCAGCAAGGACAGAAGATGTTGTTCAGCAGGGTCATGAGGACCAGAAGCTGATTGCATGGGTCCGAATCCAGCTCCATCACTTTCTAGATAGGTATCTGTTGGGAGTGTTGTCAGCAGCTCCTGGTCTCTGCTTTATTATGGACATGAGGCTGTTGGTATAACTCAGTGATGTAGTACTTTTGACTGGCATATTCATGTGTTTACACATGTGCCTGCACACACGCACGCACGCACACACGCACGCACGCACGATGGGGGGAACTGTCTTTTTTATTCAGTTCCTCTTAAGATGAGACTTGAACTCAGCCCAGTCCTGAAGGTTAAGGTTTTGTCTGATGCCAAGTGAGCATAAATGTGGCTTAAAACTATGGCCTCGGGCAGCTGAAGGAATACAGCATTCTACAAACAATTCTGGGCCCACAAGAAAAGTGAAGTATGGAAGCGTAGCCTGTGGGGAAAATGTACAGGAGACATTTTACAGAGATATGAGGTTTCAACCGTCGAATACAATCACGGATGGGCAAATGCTCCTTGGTAATATTTATGGTGAAACTTCAACTCCAACCGAAACAGCCTTCTCAGAGCGAGACGAAACCATAAATTATTTCCGAGAACATTGTAATGCCAGGGGAACTCACTTAATTATCCATTATCCTAGAAATGTAGGCATAATGTTAATTAAAATGAAGGGGGAAAGCCATTTCCATTTTTTATTGAGCTGCACAGGGCTCTGGAGGAGCTCTTTGGCCTGCAGGCTGAGCCAGGTGATGGAGAGTTGTCTTCAGGAGCCTGGGCCAGTCATCTAGACAAAGACTCGGGTACCAGAAGGTCAGGGAAGGCAACTTCCACAGGGAGATCTGCCTGGCCCCTGCTCTCCAGTGATCCCAACCCACCAATTCCTGCATTTTTGTCACTAGAAATGTTTTTGTTGTTCAGGCTGATTGGTCGTGAAATCCGGTAAAGGCACCTGCTGCCAACCCAAGCCTGCCAACCTGAGTTAAGACCCTGGGAACCTACTTGGTGGAAGGTCAGAACCAGCTCCTACAAGTCTGACCTCCAAGCTCAGGCCATGGCATGTGTACACATACACACACATACAGACACACACACACACACACACACACACACACACACACACACACCACACAAAAGTATAATAGAAATTGAAATTGTTTTTTCTCTGTGTGTACACATGCCTGTGCATGCCCTGTATGCAGATGTGCATGTGCACATGTGCAAATAGAAGCCAGAGGCCAGTCTAGGATGTTGCTCCTCAGGTGCTGTCCACCTTCTTTAAGACAGGGTCTCTCATTGGCCTTGGAGCTCATCTCCTCTGGGATCCTCCAATCCCTGCCTCTCCAGCACTGGGATTACAAACACACACCTCCGTGCTGGGTTTTTCACACGCATTCTCAGGACTCAAACAAATGTTCATGTGCTTGTGTGGAGAGCACTCTACCAACTGTGGCATCCCCCAGCCCCAGAAACTGGCTTGCCATTCATCTACACGCTGCCAGCTCCCTGTTGTTTTGGAGTCACCACGTTTCAATGGCACCTAGCTTTATGTCCAACATTTGTCACTCCAGTGGAACACAAGAGTGACCAACTGATGTGCTTTCTCCTTTCATTGTGAATATTCTGGCCAGGTATGTACCAAATCCTTGGATCCAGGGCTCCTCTGCATCATCTTCCTCCCAAAGCACAAAAAAGATCTGGTATGACCCTGACTAGGCTTGGAGAACTGGGGTCATAAAGGATAAAGAGGGCCAGAGCCTGAGAAAGGCAGGCAAGGTGAAGGGGACTTAGTAGCTCGGGCACCACCCTGGTACCAGGTGGAACTGGGGATGCTGTGCCCTTCAGGAAGCCCAGAAAAGGACAGGACACAGAATTGATTTGACAGCATAGACTGTGTTTCATCTACACTACCAGGCAATGGTCACTGTGGGCCGTGACTTCATAAGTATGTGGTAAACTTCCAGTTTTATGTGAGATGTGCTTGGCAATGCAAGAAGTGGTACCTGTGCCTTGGAGACATGATGGCCTGAGTGGGATCCCCAGAATCCACACAAAAATCTGGGCGTGGAGATATGTGCTCACACCCCCGTCCCCGTGATGGAGAGATGGGAAGTGGAGAAAAAATGGATCCCTGGGGCTCCTTGGCCAGCTAGCCTAACTGCTAGGCAAAGTTCCAACCCATTAAGAGATCCCATCTCAAACAAAAAGGAGAGGTTCCTGCCTGAAGAACACCCCAGGTTGTCCTCTGACTGCCACAGTCATGCGCACACATACACTGTCACATACATGAACATACATACGCAAATACATATTAAGTCCCCTGACCTAAAGGAAGGGAAATCTGCCCCCAGCATCCCAGAGCCCTCACACAGAGTAAGCACTGGTGAGCAATGGTGGGATTGCGACAGCAATACACTGTTGCAGGATGTTTGATCACACTGTGAACTACAAAAACCTGTTTTTTGTTTAGTACAGCTCAGCCCTAACACACACCTTGAATCCAAGAACTTTGTTTATTGTGAATAGGTGATTATGGTGTGGCTCAGCCCTAGCACATATCTTTAATTCAAGAGTTTTCTGGAGAGTTAATCGTTAACTCTAGGTCAAAAGGCAGAGCAAGAAAGCAGCTGACAGGGATTAAGCAGAAAGGAGGGGTTTGAGTTGAAGGGTATTTAAAACAGGATGAAGATGGAACTCTTGGGCCCTTTAGCTCTTTAGCTCTTCAGCTCTGGGGCCTTTGGCTTTCTCCTCCTGGGCTGTTTGTTGGTTAATCTGGCAAGCTTTTGGCCTCGGGCTGTTTTGGCTTTTAGCTTTCGGCCCTTTACTTCCGGGATGTAAGCTGAGTAGGAAGGTTAGCTTGGTGCTTTCTCTGCCTCTCTGAGTTAGCAAGTTTTCACCCCAACATCTGGCTCCTGAGTCGTCATTGGTAAAATTGAATACTTTGGGATCTACTTTATTTAAAACAGCAATACGCATGATAAATCAAATAAGTGCTAGTTGTTGCTAGCACTCACTGAGCTAGGTCTCAAAGCTGATGAGCCACTCCACTCTACAGAGAAACTACAACAGGCCACAGGGGATGGGACCCTAGCTATGCTATGTGTAGACAGTACAACATATGTTTGCAGTATAGCCTCTGTGGAGGAGAATTCTGGAAGCCATTTAGAATAAGCACCAACCAGCATATCACAGTGAGCTACCTAGATGAGTCTCTGCACTGGTGTAGGAATGCTGGAGGCAAGTTTCCTAATAGAATAGTGAGGGTGGGCTGTGACTCTATCGGCCAAGGGAGCCTTTCTCTTCTGATCTTCCCAAGCACGTTTCTGTGCCTCTGTTTACTCATCTGTACGTTGGATCTACTCTTCTTTCTCTTCACCAAGCAGCTAACAGTACACATTCAAGGTCATGGTAAATGACCAGAGTCTATACATAGGGTAGCCATATCCGTAATGGCAAAGAAGTGCACATACCACATTATATGTGGCTGGAAACCTGGCAGGGTTAATTCAAATAAAAAAAAAATGTCCATGACCTTTATGTGGCAAGTTTGTTTCTCAGAAATAATCATATGCATGTCTTTGCTCAAGGATAGGAGACATGTCATGTCAGAATGATTGGTTATGCTGCCTGCTTTTAAGCTAGTTGAGAGAGATAGGGAGACAAGGCAAAGCTCAGGTAGAAAGAGTTCTATATCCATTAGCGATGTCTGTCATGGGCAGAGAATATAGTCTATGACGTGAGTGCTACCTTCTTCTAGGTGGTGCACACCCTGGCAGGACACCAAGTGTTTAAACAGTAGAATGAGTGAGTTCAACATAGCTTTTAACTAAAACTTGCATCATCAGTTCAAACAAGATGCATGTGTAGACCCTTGTGCAAGCATTCCTTCAGTCACACAAGCCTCTGCAGCAAAACCTTCAATAGTCATGTCTCTTGGGGACTGCCAGAGGCTCAAAGTTCCTCTCTTTTTCCTTTGTCTTTTCTTTCTTCTTTTTCTTTTCTTTTCTCTTTTCTCCTTTCCTTCCTTTTCCTTATGACAAGGTTACAAAGCCCAGCCTAACCTGAGGCTTCTTGTGTAGGCCACCCTCAGCCTTCCAAGTCTAAGATTTCAGTATGCACACCCTGTCCAGCATCTCTGTTCCTGCCAACACTGAGTCAAAGCCAGGAAACAGCTTCTTCATGCTTCACCTCTCTGATCTCTCTTTTGGCTAGAGCAAAACAGTCACCTGGGTCCCACATGTTCCCACTGAAGTCCCTCTGAGACCTCCTTTCCATTCACCAGCCTGCATCAGCTTGCTGCAGATGCTGTGACAAAACATGCCAGACTGGAAGATTCAACAACAGAATTCTATCTCCAAGTACAGAGGCCAGCAGCTCACCTGGTAGCTTGCAAATCTGAGAGAAGATGAGCTCCCCCACAGCATTCTCAAGGTGTCCTTATACAGATTTGTCTATGTCCACACATCTCCATCCCATAAAGCTGTGGTCATATTGGATTGGGGCTCACCCTCATAAGTTCATTTTCACTTGGTGATCTTTTTAAAGACATGTAACTAAACAAGATCAGATTCTGGTATACTCAGAGTTGGGACTTCAAAATTGGAATTTCAAGAGGACACAGCTCAGCGCAAACACAGTGGTCAGGTGTCACCTCCCTTCCACTGCATCATAATATTAATATTTAATTGACTCTAATTATATTACCCCTCTGGCCTATTGGTAATTTTCTAAGGCTTTAATAACAAGGATTTTCTCCCATTACAATTTTTGATATGCTTTTTCTGATTTTTGTTTTTCACAGAGATCCACCTGCCTCTGCATTCCTGGGTGCTGGGATTAAAGATGTGCAACACCATGCCCAGCTCCGTTGAGATTCTTAATCATGCCCAAGGCGCCCCTACCCACCCCATTCTTACCCCAACCTCTCCCTACCTGTGATAATTTTTCATCTCTTAAAACTGTAGATCTGGGTATGTAGTTCAGCTGGAAGGGCAATTGCTACATGCATGAGGCCCTGGGTTTGATATTCAGCCCACAGAAACAGACCGTGATGATGTACACCCGTGATCGCGGTACTCAGCATGGGGAGTTAGGGGGATCAGAAGTTCAAGGTCATCCTTGGCTACATATTGAACTTGAGATTACCATGGGCTACATGAGAATGTTTCAAGTTTAACATGTAATAGAACAGACGGAGAAAAAGAAGGGGGGAACAGGGCTATAGCAATGGCTCCATGGTTAAGAGCCCTAGCTGTTCTTTTAGGGGACAAGGGTTCAATCTCCAATACCCACATAGTGACTTATAACCAACTGTAACTCCAGTCCCAAAGGATCTGATACCCTCTTCTGGACTCTCAGGGTACTGCAGGTAGGTGTTGCATCTATACACATGCAGGCAAACATTGATAAACACAAAATAATAAAAGAAAAGACAGATGTGGTCCATTTGAGCTAGATGTGGTGTGCTCCTGTCACCCCAGCACTCAGGAATCTGAAGCAGGAAGCTCTTAAGTTCAAGGCCAACCTGTGCTACCATGTAAGTTCAGAGTTAGCCTGGGCTACAGAGTGAGACACTATCCAAAAAGCAAAAGGTAGGCAGTGTGATCTGGCATCTAATACCTAAAATCAACTCCACAACCATTTTTTTTTCTTTTTAAAATTTTTCATTGGTGTCTGCTCTTTGTACACAGCACTGGGTTACATAAGGACACAGGCTTAGACATACATAATGTACTTTAAGTGTATCTCCGTATTTCTTCATCTAATTCTCACACTCCCTAGATGCCGTTTTAAAAAATTATTCTTCTCTTATATAATATACATTTAACCAGTTTCCCCTCCCTTTGTACCTCCCAGTCGCCCTGCCCACAGCCTCCCCTCTGTGCTGTATTCACTTCTCTGTTTCCCTTCAGAAAATAAAAGGCCTCCCAGGGACATCAACCAAACACAGCTTAACAAGTTACAGTAAGACTGGGCACAGACCCTCATATTAATAGAGCCCGTGGAAGCACCAGGGACCTGCTCAGCACTCCATGCCCACTGAGCTCACATGGGGCAGCACCCAGCTCCATCTGCCTCCCCGACAATAGGCAGTCAGCTCCACCCAGAAGGAATGTAGAAGTGCAGGCTGTGGTGGCTCAGGCAGAGTGGCAGCCAAAATCAATGCTGCCACCTGGTAGCTTTTAAGCAGGAGCTCAGCCTGTATTCTGTTTGGACTGAAAACACTAGGGAAAAAAAAAACAACGTGTTGCACAAGGAGCCACCCCTCAGGCACCCACCGATCGCACCTCTACAACTGGTGTGAGAATTCTGAAGGTTCTAATCCAAAAGGGCAGGACAATGTTCCTAAGAGAAGTACAGTTAAAAAAAAAAAAATGGCGCCGAAACTCCCAAGAAATCTCTTTAACCATTTCTCCAGAAGCCCAGGCACTTTAGGGGGCCCTGTTCACTGAGCATTCCAAAGTTACCTATGCTAAATCTGGGGTGTCTATGCTGAAATGAGCTCCCCAGTCTCCCAAATTCCACTTCTCCTCCCCTCCAAAATCTAAGCACGGAGGTAAAGTCCTGTATGCATGCCCACTCATCAAGCATGCACATTACAGAGGAATCCAGTGTAATGAAAGCTTATTTGAAGAGAACACTTATTTAAATGTAGTCTACTCTTGCAAATGGAAATGGGCTATTCTGGGATAATTGCAGAGCCAGACGAACTGTGCCTTCACTCTGCTGGGTGGTCCAACTATTCCTTAACCTTTTCTCACTGGGAAAAAAAAATTTTTTTTTTCATATGAGGAGAGAAAGTAATGAGACTTCATCGGGTCAAGGGTCAAGGGTATGGTCCTGAGGCTTGAGGACCGAAGAGAATTATGAATGGGGATCCTCAAAGAGGGATGCCGAGTGCAGGGAAGGAGGCAGGCTGAGCTGAAAGGCCCTCATTTTGATACTGCTGAGTATTGGGCCCAGCAAAGACGACTAATGAGGGTCTTTAACTATCTAATTACAGTAAACATCCTTCCCCTTTCAGATCCAAAGCTCCATTTATGCTGTTTTTAGGAGTCAAGAGGGAAGCCACCCTATAAATACCATGGTGAAGACATGGAGCATGCCCTAACAAGTTTCTTGGTATCCTTGGAAGGCTTGTGAGGATGCTAGGATGCTGAATATGGAGATGAACTGAATACTCAAGCAGGTTATGTAAGACTGGAACAGACCCTCCCCCAGGTACACCAGTGTCCCTCTCCTTCTGTCCTCAGGTCCTCACACACCTGTTCCCAGTCATGAGGTACTGAGGAACCCAGTGACAGTCCTTTTTCTCAGCATTTGTCTTAGATACAGTGACTTCTGTGCAGAATCCCATTTCAGCTACCTGGACAGCTCACTCCCTCCTTCCAATATGCTTCCATATGCAAGCAACTCCTGCTTCATTTCTCCTGACAGGAAGAGGGTGTGGGCTCCCCAAAAGTAAGAGGAGGTTCTGCCTTGGAGATTTTTATTGTCTGTGGTCTTTCGACCCACCCCAGCCATCCCTTCATGCTCCAAACCAGGTGTTGTAAAGGACCATCAGATGTCCCCATTAACCCAAACATGTGCTAATAATCCTACTGCTAGGGAAGCAGAAACAGGCAGATACCCAGAGCTCACTGGCCAGCTTACACTGACTTATAGGGTGAGCTGCAGGTCAGCGAGAGACCCTGACTCGAAGTAGTAAGGTGCACAGCACCCGAAGACACCCGAGGTCATCCGCTGTCCTCCACATGTGTGCATAAGCATGCACACCCGTACACACAGGAGTACACCCACACAAAACAACTGGAACCAGGAGAAAAAAAATCCTGAAATAAGATTATGGGAATAATTGCACAGTTCACTGTCTTCTAAGAAGCCCTACAGTCTAACTCTAACCAGATGCTTAAAGCTTGAATGAGTCTAGAGACCCCAGTTCCCTAATGAGAGATTAAGGGCAATGAGCTGGGACTTGGGGGAGCGGCAGAGAGTAGAGAGCCTCCAAGGCAGAAGGAGGGAGAGGATGCTTGGCTTTTTCCCTATAATGCAAAGGAAAAGAGATTGGTGGTAGAGCGGGATAGATGCTGATGCCCACAGACATGGACCTGTCTGTTGGCTCATGGAAAAAGACTACCATGCATCTGGCTGACCTGCTTTCATCCTCCGTATTTGTCCACTTATGGGCTAGTAGACAAATAAAAGCTTAAACTCTCATCATTCTCCAGCCCTCAAGGAAAAGGAACATGTATCTTTCCTGTCTGCCTTCCCTTCTGAGCTTGTGTGTGTGTGTGTGTGTGTGTGTGTGTGTGTGTGTGTGTGTGTGTGTGTGTTCATACATGACTATATGTGTGTGCCTGTTCATATGTAACACATGTGCACATATTCCTTTTTGGTGTGATGTATGCGTGTGAGAATGTGTATGCATGTATGTAGGCCAGAGGATGGCTTTGGCAGTCACCCTTGTTTTTGTGAAATGAGGTCTCTCACTGACCTGGAAGTGGCTGGATAGGCTGGCCACAAACCCTAGGGATTCTGACTAAGTCTCCCAGCACTGAAATTGCAAACATTCACCACCATACTTTTTTTTAACTGGGTTCTGGGTATCAAACTCAGGTCTTCCAACTGAGCCACCTTCCCAATCTAAACATGTTTTATTATTACAATACCCCCTTGAGGGGGTTGTCCTGCACATGGCGTCTCTCTGGGTTTTCACTAGAGGCCCAAGAAGTGACTGTCATTTTTCTCCATTTAACTGATAAAAGGGGAAGGGTTTGAAAGGCAGAGTGGCATTCAGTTCTCAGACCCGTCTTCACAGCCGGACATGATCATGAACCGGCATTGCATGACCAGCACCTCTCCAGTTGGTCAGCAGTGTCTATAAACCACCATGACAGCTACTGGGAATCCCACTGATGTGGGTGGAAAGGCTTCAGCATAAATACAGTAGATCGGCCCCCAAGAATTCACATTTCTTCTCAAGACTATTCTATGAATTCAAGAGTTCAATGGCCCTGTCACATCCACAGGGCCACCTGCTTCCCAGCAGTGTTTTCTGAACTCTGGCTCTTAGCTCTTATAACCTTCCCACTCCCTCTTCTGTGAGTGAGGTTCCCTGGAACTTAGGGAAAGAGGGGGTGCAGAAGACCTGCACAAGAGAAAGCCATTCACCATGCCAGCATGGACAGGGAGGGCCTCACAAGGCCCCAGTGTTAGCTGAGGAGCTATGGACCATTGATGGGTCATAGTGAGCTAGAGAGTCTGTTCTCTCCAGGAGCGTGGAGCCTGGCAAGGAGACCATGCTACAGAGGCTCGCTCTACACCCATGCATGCAGAGGCAGCACGCAGTGAGCTACTTTTTCTCAAAGAAGAAGAAATGTGGTTGGTTAGAAGGGGAAAGTTGTGGTAGGATTCTGGGGAGAGCTAGAAGGGGATGAAGGCATCCTATTGGGACTCTAAATGAGAGACGCATGGGAGAACAGCAAAATAAAAGGATCCAGAGGGTCCTAGAAATCTACAAGTAGAACAATATGATAGGCAGATTTGGGCCCAGGGGTCCCGCTCAAACTAAGGCACCAGCCAAGGGCAATACAGGAGGTAAACTTTAAACCCCTTCCCAGATCTAGCCAATGGTCAGAATATTCTCCACAGTTGAGTGGAGAGTGTGATACGACTTTCTCACGTACTATGGTGCCTCACATTTGACCATGTCCCCTGGAGGGGGAGACCTGGTGGCACTCAGAGGAAGGACAGCAGGTTACCAAGAAGAGACTTGATACCCTATGAGCATATACAGGGGGAGGTAATCCCCCTCAGGAACAGTCATAGAGGAGGGGAATAATGGGAAAATGGGGGGGGGGAGGAATGGGAGGACACAAGGGATGGGATAAACATTGAGATGTAACAAGAATAAATTAATAAAAAATAAATAAAAAAAATAGAAGGGGATGAATATGATCAAAATACCTTATGTGCATATATGAAATTCTCAAAGAATAATACATTTTAAAAACAAAGAAGAAGAAGAAGAAGAGTTGCAGCTCTGGCATGGTGGCTGTGCTCCACTGTAGGCAGCTCTTGGATTTTAGGTGTTCTTAGAGCCATGACAGTCAGTCATGGGTAATGTGGGGCCTGGGTGGCACTAGGGGTAACCTGGAGACCGTAGTGACTCACATACATGCTGCCAAGCTGCACCACGGTGTCTTCTAAGCTACAAAAGACTCCCTGGTCTTTCTAATTCATCCATGAAGCTATCATTAGCCACTAATTTAGTGGCTCTAAGCACAGTGGTGAAGAAGCAGCTACCATCCAGGTACATGCTCCACCGAGGAGAGTGATAGCAACGCTGTGCTGGCCAGGAGAGGCAGCTTGGTTGGTAGAGTGCTCGCCTGACATGCAACAAGCTCTAGGGATAATGTCCTGATGCCCGGGACAGCATCAATCCAGGATGGTGGTACTCGCCTGTGAGTCCCACTCTGAAGTGGAGGCTAGCTACGGGAGATTCTGCTGAGATACTCACATGCTAAACTCAGCAACTAAATATCTGAAAATAAAACAGTAGACCCAGGAAAGGTAGGAGGAAAGACTGTGTTAGATGGCCAGGTCGGAGCCTGTGATCCCGAGAGATGGCCCTGGCAAAGGCCTGAATGAGGGAAAGCCAGCTTCACTATGACTCCAGGGCTCTCACACGTTGGCTCTACAGTGACCCTGAGCTGATGAACCCGAGCCAACCGAATAGCTGAGGGTAAATCACTTTCAAAATCCAAGTTTAAAAAAAAAATACCCCCTTGGAGTGAGTGTTCTCAGATTTGTGCTGACTTCAGGAGGCCGGCAGACTGCCTCGGTAGCAATTTTTAAAAATAAAATGAAAAGCAATTATGTTCCATCGCAGCAATTTTACTCGGTGAAAATCTAGGGTGTGCAAAAAAAAAAAAAAAAATTAAAAAATAAATGCAATCCCTTTCACTCTCCCAGGGCCTCCTGGGCCAGGGGCTTTCCTCGCAGCCAGCAGCTGGCTCTCTCCCTCTTCAGGACATGGACCAGGCTGTCTGCACAACCCTCCAGGGACAGGTGAGGCTCACAGCAGAGAGGCTGGAGCCAGTGGCCCTGAACACAGCCAACTAGGACAACCATCCGGCACAGACAAAGGAGAGCCAGTCTGTGTTTCCCAGACATGCCACTTTCTAAGCAGGAAGCAGCCAAGCCGCCAAGCCAAGCCTCCTGAGGTCTGTGAATGTTGAACTGCAGTCAAAAAAAAAAAAAAAAAAAAAACTGAGAATAACAGAGAAATAGAAGGAGGCCGCTGGAATCAGTCACACTTTTAGCCTAGCCAGACACCCAAAGTTCTCCTGACTGGCACATTGCTACCCTACTTTCTCATCTTATGTCCCCACCGTACCTTTATTTGAACACAGGGATTTTTTTTTATGTTTAAGCAGTACATGCTCCAAATATGGAGCAAAGGAAATAAACCAGAAAGCTCATCCTCAGTGTCACCATCTACGTGAATAACTGTTGGCACGTTGCTGTGTAACTTCCAAAGATGTCTGCCCTTGCTTTGTTTGTGGTTACGGATCTCAGGAGCTGCTCCTCTCCTTCTACCATGTGGACCCAGGGATCTAATTTACGTCATCAAGATGGGGCATGGTGGACAAGTGCCTCTCCCCTCTGAGCCACTCTGAGCTGGACCGTGGGTTCAGTTTTTAAGCAAGCTGTAGCCACGCACCACGCCGTGGACCTTAACCTCTCACTAGAAGAACCAGGCCTGAATGGAAACAGTGGGATTATCCATATGGCTTCACCAATTCATGGTGAATACCTACACAAGATCCCATTTTATAGCCACACTGCCAGTTATTGGAATCTTCATTATCATAAAGTATGCAGCCATGAGCATCTCTGGCTCCTTCACTCACTGACTGTTTACAGGGTGCCTTCTGAGGCTGCCCATACAGCTGTAATTATCCCCCAGGGAGTTCCCGCCAATAGATCCACCGGGTCAAAGCACCAGCTTGTGTTTAATGCTTTGGACACAAGTAAATTAGACTTATACCCAGATTTACCACCCCTCAAAAAGATTGTTCTACATTGTATTTTTACCAGCCCCTTGGAGCTGACCCAATGCCTCTGCCTTCAGCAAACACCCACTTCTCTGTCTTTTCTTTCCCTCTGATCACTTCCTTAGGAGGAAATACCATCTCCTTTCACTTTCCAATCCCTCGTTGCTCTCCAGCATGAACGTTTCTACATATGTGCTGGCCATTTAATTTTCTTTTTGTGTGTGTGAATTGCTTATTCATAGCTTCAACGATACATCTTAATTAAGTCTAGGATGAAGAGGAAAGAATAGAGAAAATTAATAATTATTGAGTGCTTGTTATTTGCCAGACCGTGTGTGCTATTGGCTTTGTGGGGAAATTCACTTCCCTCACACAGAGCTGTTACCATCCCAGCTCTATGGCTGGTGATGTCACATCCTTGAACACTGCTCCTGCCCACAGACTCTGGCATCCAAGCCCTCACCCATCACTAGCTCCTGGCCTCTGGGGAAAAGACAAGACCTAAGAGGCTTCAGACCAAATTTTCTGGTTGCTTTTGTTTTGAGATAGAATCTCATGTAGCCCAGGCTAGCCCTGAATTCAGTGGGTACCTGAGGCTGGTCTTGAACCCCTGCTCTCCTTTTCTGATCTCCATCTTCTCCCAATTGCTCAGATTACAGACGTATGCCACTATCTGGCTCTAGTCCTTTCAAGGGCCACCTATGTGACAGAACACCTCTGCTTTGTTCCTTTTTCTCGTTGCATAATATTCTATTATGTGGCTACACCAGCAATTGGTTTATTCCCCTGTAGATGGGAAATCGGGTCAGTTTCACCATCTGATCATTGTGAGTAATGTTGTTTCTAGCGTATGAGGACTCTTGTTTCTGTCCTTGTTTTCTGTTCTAAGTGTGTATGCAAGAGCAGAACGCAGTGTCTGCCTTTGTTTGCTGGTTTATTCCACTGTCAGATTCTTGAAGGAAGATGTTGCATCTTGTTTACCGAGCTACAGCTAGTGTTTGAAGCATCCAGCTCTCTCAGTTGTCCGGGGTCCTGGGATTCCAAAGATATGGGGCTTCTTATCATAAATCTTTGCATGCCCTGCTGTTATAGAACATGCTTTCTGTACAAACCCTATCTTTATCACATCAGTTGTGCTTGCCTGGAAGAGTCCAGGCAGAGCAGGTAGGTCTGGGAGCTGCTGAAAGCCTCTCAGAGGAAAAGGTGGAAAGAGTCGCCTGAGATTCCAGCTCTTCCTCCAGCCCTAACTCAACGTAGGCCTTGGGAGGTGCAAGAGTATATATGCTCAGGGAGTTTCATTGGATGGGACTCCACTTATCTATCTAAAGTAGGATGCATCATGCTGGACAATGACTTTCTAAACCCCTCAGGCTCCCCTCAGTTAGCCCTCACTCATGCTCTGTAAGTAAGCACAGAGAAGGAGTATCGCTTGTTTTGCTAGAAGGGACAAGGGACATATCGGAAAAATACCAGCCAGTAAGAGGGGCATCACAACACCCTGGAGGCCGATGTGATGGGATTCTGCAGGAGAGCTCCAATTTGGCCTAAGGAGGGACCCATGGTATAGTGGAGGTGGTTCTGTGAGCAACGAGCTTCTCATGCAGGCACGGAGGTTTAGATTTGGATCTGCACAGCATATCTGAAATCCTGGTCTGAGGGCAGCAAGACAACTAGGCGATCCCTAAAGGTACTGGCTACCTGAGCCAATGGTGATCTCTAGGTTTAGTGGGTGATCTGGTCTCAGGGATGATGGTGGCTCATGCCTTTAATCTCAGCACTTGGGAGGAAGAGGCAGGAGGACCTCTGTGAGTTTGAGGCCAGCTTGGTCTACGGAGCGAGCTCCAGGTCAGCCAAGGCTACACAGAGAAACCCTGTCTCAGAGAGAGAGAGAGAGAGAGAGAGAGAGAGAGAGAGAGAGAGAGAGAGAGAGAGAGAAGAAAAAAGAAAAATAAGGTGAAGAATGACTGAGGAGGTACCTGAAGTCAATCACTGGCCCCCACCAGCACGAACATATACCCACATGTACACATGCATGCACACACACACACACACACACACACACACACACACACACACACACACACTTACATCAACACACATACACCTTACATCAACACACATACACAATGAATGAATGAATGGATGGATGGAAGGATGGATGGGTGGATGGATGAACGGATGAATGAGAGACACAGTAGATGCTTGACAGTGGTGGCCAAGGGAATCTTGAATCTTGTACTCAGTAATTTAAAACAGATTGGGTGCTGCTCAGGCTATAGCTTGGTATTCACCGAGCTTGCAGGGGGCCTGAGGTTCCATCCCAACCACCACAAATGTGTAAATCTCTAAAAAAAAAAAAAAAAAAAGAGAGAGAGAGAGAGAGAGAGAGAGAGAAGGGGAATAAGAGCCAAGAATTGTTAATTAACAAGACCCTGAACTTGGAGTTCATATCAAAATCCAAGAGTTTGTGTGTATCCTGAGGTGACTGGTTGACATTTCATGGAAAGGGAACGCCCATGGTCTAGGTGGAAGGAGTATGTGAGTGGCCTTGAGTGTTCCAGAATAGTGCCATATAGAAAGGCACACTCTCAAGGGTAAGAGTGTCAGAGACCCAGTGTGTGTCCGAACATGAGACTCACATTGTGGACAAATAATTCAGGAACTCATAGAATGCCCTAGAAGCTGTATAGAGTCCTAGGCCAGAAGCAAATTTCAATATTCTAAACTAAATGTAAAACCTCTTTTATAAGGGAGTCAGGTGAGGGCATCCATGCATATGCTGCCAGAGTTAAATATCTCAGATAACATGAAGAAAGAAGCCCTTCAACACAGCCCACAGCACCCATACCCCCATTTCATGGAGGTGGAAGTGGAGGAATTTGTTGAAAGCTGTGGGAATCATTCATGGTGAACCATGGCTGGTGGTTTCTTCCACTTCATCTCACTGCCTCAATTTGTATCCTGTTAGCTCCTCCTTCTCGGATGTGCAGAACAGCCAAATGGAATCCAGGTTAAAGTTCCATGGGGAGTCAACAGCTCTTTTCCCACCTTCGGGCATGAAGGGGCCTATGTTCTGTGTGGAAGAAGATACACTAGGTAATGGTGTGTTCCTAACCTTCCTCCACCATGCCTCCAAGGCAAAGGCCCCGAGTGAGACACGATGTCCCATTCCCGCTCTCTGTTGCTTGTGACATCCAACAGCTTGTAGTTGCCTCCTATTGTGTCTGTATTAGCGATCAGCCCAACTGCACTCATAGAAGCTCTCCTCTTCTGGATCTTAATTTTGAACATTTTCAGTTTCCATGGAGATATTACATTCTTGCATTCTAAGAGTGTCCCTGTACAACAATGTGAAAACAAAAAACCTCCGCAGAAATGGCTCGCTCTGGACATCACCAAGCAACACCTCTATCAGCACATCGGGCCACTGTGCCATGGCCCAGGGTTAACTGCTGAGGACTTCTGCTGTTGTCTTCTTTCTTCCCCAATCTAAGAGGCACTTCCCATGCCCAACCCAGGGGCCCTGCTCATATGCACAAGAGTATCTCTGGGCCTTGCTGCTTCAATTATTGTACCGCTGTGATAATAGAGTCAGGAGGTAACTATGGCAACATTATTCCAAGGATAAATACCACAATATAGCCTTCAAATTCCACCCCCACCGCCACAAAGAAAATGAAGAATTGAGAACATGTAAGACTAATCACATCACTTGTTAAGGCAGCGAACAGCAGAGTGTAGAAGCCTGTAATGAATAAAGGCTTGCTCTGGCTCAGCCTCACATTAGCCCGCACCTACTGCACAGCGGGCACACAAAGGTGGGCAGTGTCTGCATCCAGGAGTGCTGAGCTTGGGCCCCATCAGACACACAAAGCTAGGTATTGGGAATTCCATGAGATAGTCTCCAGGGAGGTCAGTGCTGTGGGCAGGGGTGAGGGATGAGCAACCAGAGTGTGGCAGATGAGGATCAGTTGTCAACAATGTCAGGACCAGAGCATAGAGAGACCCAAGGTTATGAGCCCAGGTTGCCTGCAGCTCTACCGCCTTCACTCTATAGCTGGTGAGCTTTCCTTGGTGCTGACAGTCACCCAGGTGAGGGGAGGAGCATGGGGACATACTAGCATGACTAACAGAGTGGCCACAAGATGGGCCTGGAAGACAGACAGGCAAGTTGCAAATTCTGCTCCTCTGACTGCTAGCTCTATGCTTCCACAAAGGCACCTGGCCCCTCTAAGCCCCTCTTGTTATCATGTTAAGCTAACAGAATGAAGGTGGAGTGTCCATTATCTCACATAGCACAGTCCAGGCCCTGACAGGGACTGAACACCTGGACTTAAAGTTGCATGGGTGAGTGGCCTGCAAGGCTGCTTCCGGTAAGGCTGGCCTGTGTGATGAGATGGATCCTGGCAAGGAGCATTTCTGGACTTCATGGGGCTTCGGTGATTCATAGACTTAGGTATAAGCTTCTCTGTAGAGATAAGTAATGGAGAACAAATTGAGAAAATTAGTTATCAATTAGTCATCCGATGGCTGGCTGGGAAGGCAGGCAGCAGGCACAAATGGGGCCAGATTAGTTAAGCCACGATAAATTTTATTGCTGTACAAGGAATGAGTCTTTATCAATTACTTCTCAAATTTGTCTTTATTATTAAGCCTAGGACATGAGACAAGGCCTCTATCTTGAAGGAGTTTTTTTTTAAGAAGAAAAAAAAAAAAAGCAGACAGGAGATGTGGGAGCTGAGACAAACTTCACAGAAAAGATGGCCCCTACTGAGGCCATTTCTGAGTGAGTGGGGTAGTAACAAGGGTTAGTCTTTGTTCACTGCTGTCTCAATAGGTTTTCTGATTTTTCTCATTAATGAATTAGCACACCACAGATGACCACATGGTGTTAAGCATGGGCTCTCCTCTGTTGTGGGGGAGGGGGAGGGTAACTGGAATTCATGCACTTATCTGGGGGGTGTAAGAACTGAACTCACCAGACTGACGGGACAAAGGCACATGGAATCTCCTAGACTCCCCATCCTGGAACTACCACCAGTGTTATAACCCCTCCCCCTCACCCCCACACCCCACATAGCACATTGACAAAGCCCCTACTTAAAACTCCCCATGGTTTTCTATTGCATTAAATGTGAAATCGTAGCTGCCATGGTGACCTCTGAGCCTTTCCAAACATAGAGCCTCCCTGCCAAGGTTGTGGATGTGCTTCGCTTGTTATGATTCTTTGAAGCAGAGTCTGGTAAACTCAGACTGGCCTTGAACTCACTATGTAGCTCAGCCTGGCCTTGAACTCACTATGTAGCTCAGCCTGGCCTTGAAGTCCTACTTTTGCAAGCCCCGCCTCCCAAATGCTGGGATGACAGAAGCAGAAAAACTATAAATTTAAGGTTATTTTTGCCTATATAGAGGATGGCCTGGGGTTTATGTGACTGTCTTAAAAAAATAAAATCAACTTAGAACACCTATCTAGATCTAAAAACAGCTTAACCCCTAAACAATTAAGCTTCATTGTAAAACTAAGCTACCTGGTCTTCAACTCCCTCAGAGACTTGAGAAGGAATAAACTTGATTATCTGAGTATGCTGGGAGTGCAGGTTAGTAGCTTTCCAAATGAAAAGATGACAGAGACAGTTTTCTACCTGAATAGTCACCCAAAACTCTCTATAACATTGGAGCATCTTCTTCAGCCTTCTGGCCCAATATATCGGACAGACATATTTGTGAGGCAGGAACTATTGAGGACTTGTCTACCCTGCCTAAGTTGGTAATGACAATATGTGATGGAGATTGATTTACATTCAGAAATTTAGATGCACCAAGATAGGAAAGATGTCTTCTTCAAGGCTGTCAAATACAAATAGCCAAAACACTAAGAATGTAACATTTATATAATTCCTGATTGTGTCACGGTTCTTCTTGCCATAGGTAATCTATTGTATGTATGTGTAATAATATAAATGTATATGTACAAAGATAAAATAATTTTTAAAACATTTTAACTTAAAAAAAATAAAAATAAAATCTAGCAGTCCCTATTGAGAGAGCAGAGGATATGGTCTCTAGGTGGGAAAGGAAGCCAAAAGAGTCAGCCTGGCCTACAGAGTAAGTTATATACCAGTCTAGACTGTGTAGCAATACCCATATCAAGAGAGAAATAACAACCCAGGTGTTCTGGATTTGAATGTCTAACATACTAGATTTCCTGTTGCTGTGATAAAAAATCTCTCTCTCTCTCTCTCTCTCTCTCTCTCTCTCTCTCTCTCTCTCTCTCTCTCCCTTCCTTCCTCCCTTCCTCCCTCACACACACTTTTGTCAATCTTGTTTGAGCAATGTCTTCCACATGCTTCCCTTCCTTCTGGTGTATATCTCCAAATAGAACCATCAGAAATGGCTTAGGGGTGGAGTTCCAGCCCCAGGCCTGGAACTTAGCAACTTCAAGGACCCATACTGCATCTCCATAATGGCCTCCTCTCTCATCATAAACAGTTCAGAGTGCAAGAGAGTGAGCCATGTTCCAGAAACCTTGGTACCTCCCAGTCCATCCATGTGCCCATTCTTCTCAGAGTGGAACCCATGAGTCAAGGTGGGGCTATGAAGGCCAAGCAGCAAGGCCACCTTGCCCAGCAGATACACTTATGCAGGGGTCCCCACTATTAGTTTGGGGTCAGCTTGTTCCTTCTAACAAAAGAGGGGTTGTTGATAGACACACACTAGACAGCTCCCCTTGGCCACCTCAATATCAAACGTCCCTATCTTGAAATAGAGTCAAGGCTCTTCCTACCAACATCTGAGTGAATCTGAGCCCCTGGATCCACCTCCCCTTACTGGTACCCAACTATCTAAGACAAATAACAATGTGTGCAAATCTACTTGACCTGGAACAGAAGTCTCTGTTGGATGTGATTTCTCTGTCCTGTGAAGAAGTTTCTGCCTACCTGTTTCTTGGAGATGCTGGAGGAAGAGAAGAGGAGGGGGAGGGAAGGAGAAGAGGGAGGAGGAGGGGGAGGAGGGGGAAAAGGAGGAAGGACAGGCCACAAAATGCCTAGAAGATTGTCTCAATATTGGGCACAATGAGAAAACCATAAGTCCTTCATAACTATTGCTGCCAGAAAACCCTTTGTCACGTGGTCTAAAAAAAACCTCTCATTGCACTTGGCATTCTTAAAATCTGAGCTAATATTTTCCTTTACCATTGAAATTCTCCCTGGTCCCAGGCTTCTGTAAAATGGCCAGACTGGTGTAATTCTAGTCAACAATAGCACATGATGCCTGCTAATCCCTACGTCCTGGCCATGGCACACTAGAGTTCAACTAAGTCTGGGTCTTGATGCAGTAGACGCTGGGCATTTTGGATAGCTGGGAAGTCTTCTATCCCTGTTCCCACCCACACACATTTTTTCCCCACTTTAACAAAAGTTTCTTCTCAAAGTTTCACTTTAAATATAAAATATGTCCTTGTGAAAGCCGTTACAAATGTCACTACTTTAACCGGCCCAAATTTATGATGACATTGAATTTTAATGCAGCCATAAATGTCCAGTGTAATGGTGATATATGCTCCCCAATAAATTGTTATGGAGAAATATAAAAATAAGTGTAAGATAAAAGATTGTGTATAAAATATGTTTTTACATCTCCTTTAATGATTAAAAATCATACAAACTCAATATTCTAAATCATCAAGAACGGCCACTGCGCTCCAAGAACAGTTCTCACAAAGGGCTTCCGAAGGCTCATCTGATGAAGCTGTGGTCAGAAATCACACCCGCTTTAATGAGGACATTTAAGATGAGTTTTATGTTGATGTGGGGAGGAAGTAATTAGCATTAAAGATGATGGACAAAGCAGTAGTCAGACCCCTGTGCCTTGGGAAAGCCTCCCACCCCACGCCAGCATGAGGGCAAATGACAGCACTGAAGGGGGCTGATGGCCTGGTGGCGTCTATTGCTGTCTTGAGGGTGACCCTGACAGTTCATGGCATCTTGAGTGACTGGCCAGCTCCAAGGACAGAAGAGGAGATGCAACAAACCAGGGAAGATGAGGTGACATACCAGGAGTGGGGGAAGATGCATTCAAATTGGCTGCAGAGGACTCCGGGCTGTTGACCCGTGTCTACTTACTGTGTCACCTTGGACAAGCGAGTCCACTTTCCAAGCTTCTGTTTCTCCCTTTACACACATTATCAACCTTCATCTATAAAGCAATAAAAGAACCAGGATAGGGACAACTTTTTTTTTTTTTAATCACCTGTCCCACTTGCATGTTTTCATGCCTTTAAACACTTGGCCCTTGGTAGGTAGCACTGTTTGGGAAGTATAAGTGATGGAACCTCACCAGAGGAGGTTAGTCTGGAGAGTTACACACTGCCTCCACTTCCTGCCCAAGTTCTACATCCTGGTCAGCTAAAATCTGAACAAGAAGCTACTCTCAAAGCTGTTTCCATGGGGCTCGGTCCTGCCATGCTTTCCCCACTACAGCCACAAGCCAAATTAAATCCTTCCTTCAGAAGTCACATCACAACAGTAAATTATCACAGCAACAGGAAACACTAACGCACACCACTCCCACTCTGGAGCAGTGTTTTTCTTAGCCACAGGTACCTGTTCAGTGACAGACATGGGACCCTCATCAGAGCCAATGACAATGAAACCTTGAGGGGCAAGAAATGGTCGATACTGCTAAGCTACACTCTGGTTTTGTGTAAATACCACTTTTTTTGGGGGGGGGCTCACCATGGCAACCTGAGAGCAGTACCAAGACCTGAGAATCCCAGTCAGGAAATCAAAACAAAAGATGGATCCCAGATCTTGCCTGAGTCCCTGGATGCCGCTGTGCCTGAAGCTGGAACCTTCAGTGCGTGGGCTTTCAACGCCTCACTCTCCTCATCCTTCTGGGTTTGGTTTTCAGTCACCGGCCACTAACATGTTCTAAATACTAGGATGGTTCCTGGGTTTCTGGGAGGCTGGGATATGCCACAGAATGTGAGCTGCACACTGTGATGGTTAACACTCATTGTCAGCTTCCCAGGACACAGCATCTGGGCATCCCAGAGTCCGAGGTCCTGGCCTGAGCAAAAATGAGAGAGAAACTGAGTACCAGCATTCATCTCTTCTGCACCTTCACCATGAACACAGTATGACCAGCTGCCTCACATGCCTGCCACCACTTCTTCCATGCCGTAACACACCAGACCCTCAAGCCATGAGGCCTAAGAAGTGCTCCCTTCCTTAAGTCACCTTTGTCCCATATTTTGTGGCAGTGATGAAACATGTTACTGACACACAAACCAACTACAAAAAGTCCCACGGTAAATGCTGACCGAGAGTGTTGTCACTGTAATCATAAGTATCTGTGCCAGTCACATGCCTTGGGGGTCTAGGTTCTTTCTGCTCTACCTAAATCCCAAGATTGAGCCACGTTTGCTGACATGCCCCTGGCTGGCCTCTCATCACCTCTGATTGATTGCCAGGGTACCTGATGGATATCAGAACTGGCCCTGGCTCCCAGAAGAGCCACAGATTCTGAAGCCAGAAAGCCTGCCTCCTCTCAGCATGTTTGCTTCCTCCACTGGCTCCCCATGGCTACCCTGCCCTCTCTATCCCCAGGATATGGCTCCATTGCCAACAAGCTCCAGGCTTCTGTTTGCTATGGAAAAATACCAAGTTCACTGAGAGCTGCTCACAGCATCAACCCTCCTGCAGCTGGTCACACTTGCTCCCTCCCAGGGCTTGGCAACCGCTCCGCCTCCTCCCACCTCCTCTGCCCTAGCTGGGGACAACATCCGTTTATTTTTCCCTCTATTTTTATCTTTTTTAATGTTCAAAGCTTCTGCTTGGAAACCTGGAATGAAGTGTGCTAAAATGGGGTCTAACCTGGGGCAGTGGCTTGCCTGTCTCACTGCTCTCTATGCACATAGGAAAAAGGCCTTATACTTCAGCCCCATGTGCCTGCTTTTCCTAAAGGCCTAGGGACCCTCCATTTTCAATCATATGGCAAACAACAAACTCCATTTCAGAGTTTCTCTTAAATCTGGATGTGTCTAGAATGTTCTCCATTTTTATTCTATTTTAGCATTCCCCCCCCCCCCATTTCTCTGAAGACTTCAAGGGGATAAAGATCAAATGAAATAACTCACAAATGGCCCTGCCCCGCCCCTCCCACACACACCTGTACTCTCTTTCTGTTCTCTGTGTGATTTGTCTCTGTTGTCCTAACTTCTCCCTCTGCTAGGCTTCAGGCTCTGCTGGCACTGAGCCCCCCCCCCTTGCCTTTCTCATGACTGTAGTCCCAGGACCTACAGGGTCAAGTACATACAGTGTCCTTGCTCAACACATGTGTGTTCAATGTGGAATGTTCAAACTGTATACATTTCTACATCCATCTGTGGCTTATTTTAGCTTTAAGATTTATTTTATTTTTTTTTGTGTGTGTGTGTGTGTGTGTGAGTGTGCATGTGTGTGTGTGCACGTGTGTGCGTTCATACACAGAGGCCAGAAGAGGGCACTGAATCTTATGCTAGAGTTACAGGTAGTTATGAGGTATCCAGCATGGCACTGGGAAACAAATTCAGCTTCTCTGGAAGTACTTTAACCACTGAGACATCTCTCTAGTACCTTCACTTGTCCTTCTTTGGCCACATAGATACTTTGGCCACATAGATACTTTGGCCACATAGATACTTTGGCCACATAGTTTCATTAAGCAAAAGAGATCTATCCCCAGGTCCAGCAAAGGGAAACATGTATCCAAACATGAATGCACACAGGTAAGGTAACAGAAATATCTCTGGGGAGCAGTCAAAGGACTGGTACTGCACTCGGGGTTGGGCAAGGCTATCTTATGCAGCTGCACTGGGCCCTGAGTGAGAGTGGGACTCTGCCAGTCTCCACCCAAAATCACACAGAGAAATCTTGGCATAATTTAAGTGTCTCCTACCCTCCTGCCTTCTTCTTGGCCAAGGTCAAGATCAGACAGTTAATTCCAGAAGAAGCTAGGTGTTGAATTTCACTGAGGAGGGTGTTATAAAAGTCACACAGGAGTCCTAATTAATATGTTACATACCCCACCCCAAATTCACACATCCTATTAAAAAATCTGCAGTTAAGTCAGCAGCACCAGAATGCACTTTATATTTCCTTTAGATTAAAAGGCAACTCTGTAGGAACCAGACGCTGTGCGTGTTGTTCATTTGCAGTGACTTCTAGCTTGTTGGGAGTCATGTAGGCATCTTCAGTCTCCATCACTGCAGAAGGGGTGCTGAGGGCGGGGAGCAATGGGCAGGAACCTCTTAAGGCCTTTTACTTCCTGGGAAGTCCAGATTCTCTGACATACAAAGAATTTGCCGAATTTGGGCAGGAAAGAGCAGAACTCAGGAAGGAGTAGGCAATGTTAAGCCAAGAGATTTTCCTCACAGTCAGCTTATTGACGTATGGTTTCTGTAAAAATCCTGACAACTGACATATGAAATCCAACAAAAGGCAGACCTGGGCAATTATAAGAAATGGGGATGGTCATCATCACCAGACCTATTATGCCAAGATGCTTTAAAAAGACGGGAAGAGAGCAAGAAAAAGAGGAAAGGGGAAAAGGAGGGGTTTGGGGAGGCGGAGGGAGGAAGAGTAAGACAGACAGAGGAAGAGACTGAAAAGGAGACAGGAAGGCAGAACCACAGTGGCCCCAGCATATAGAGAGCAAAGTAGAAATGCAGAAAATGAGTACAGATGGCATACAGACAGACAGACAGACAGACAGACGGGGAGACAGAGTGTGTGCTCAGAAAGCAAGACCACGGTGTTTTTTAAAGTCTGCACCACCTCCATCTTCAAGTGTTCGTGGAGGGTTCTCAGGTAAGCCCCACCAGGCCCCTTCCAAGAACCATATGTGATGAAGTAGCCGAATCGTCCCCCACACTGGGCACCAGAAAATACTTGGGGGGAGGGGTGGAGCCAAAGCTGTGGCAGGTAGAGGCCATTATGGCTGTGGTTTGCTGGTCCTCCCCTTCTCTGGTACACTTAGGAGAATCAAAGGATGGGGGTGTTTAATGAGAATGGTACCCACAGGCTCATACATCTGAATGTTTCATTCTTAGTTGGTGAACAGTTAGGAAGGACTAAGAGGTGTGACCTTGTTGGGGAAGGTGTGTCACTGGGAGTGGACTTTGATGCTTCCTAAGTTCACCCCAGGTTCAGTCTCATATTCTCTCTCTCTCTCTCCCTCTCTCCCTCTCTCCCTCTCTCCCTCTCTCCCTCTCTCTGCCTCCTGAATGCAGATTAGGATTGAGCTCTCGGCTACTGCTTCCTGTGGTGACCTGCTTGCCTGCCACCATACTCCCTGGCATGAGGGCCATGCCCTCTGAGATTCACCCTCTGAGAATGTAAGCAAGCCCCCAATTAAATTCTTCCTTTTATAAGTTGTCTTGGACATGGTGTTCCAACACAGCAGTAACTGAGAGAGAGAGAGAGAGAGAGAGAGAGAGAGAGAGAGAGAGAGAGAGAGAGAGAGAGAGAGAGAGAGAGAGAGAGAGAGAGAAAACAAACCGTTGAGGAACTCCATCCTCCCCTTCCCAAGCCCTTCCTTTTATCTTTTACTCTTTTCCTTCATCTCTTCCAATCTTTTAAAAGCATCTTGACATATTAGGGCTGGCGATGATGACCAATCCCCATTTCTTATAATTTGCCAGGTCTGCCTTTTGTACATGAGTTAAATTTCAACACAGAGTGGGTAGCCTACAGTCCTCATGGTCCCAACCTTCAACTTTCCACAACATGGGAATCAGAATCTCCCCAGCACTTTAGCTCTGTCCAGAAGGGCAGGGCGTTGAGAGGCTGTTGGAAAGTATAGCAAGGAAACTGAGACTACTAGGTTATCCCATGTGGTGAACTGGACGCTCTCAGGAGACAGGCCTCTGGCAGGTCTGTGAGGGACAGCGTGAAATAGGAAGGACTGCTCTAAATGCGGGCAACACGGCTCCATGAGCTGGAACCGGGTGCCAGCATTCTTCTCCTTGCGTCCTGACTGTGGATACGATGTGACCAGCCACCTCACACTCCTGCTGCCAAGCCTTCTCCTCCATGACCAATTCTATCCTTAAACTGGAAGCCAAAATTCAAGCCTTCCCTCCCTTGAGCTCCCTTTGTCAGATATCTGGTCACAGCAATGAGAAAAGTAACTGATAATCAGCGCCCCCCCCCCCATCATCACCACAGCGCTGAGTAACTAGAATAAGGTAATCCATCAACATGAGAATGCTGATGTCTGGTCACCAGTGACCTCCAAGATCACACAGTCTCTCTCAGAGTCCCTCTGCACCAAAACAAGTGGACATAGAGTATGGTATTAAGGAGTGCATGTTCACACACACACACACACACACACACACACACACACACACACACACACTGTGTTCTCCCACCTGGGGCTCAGGGAGATCAGTGAATGTGCAACCTGCTCCTACAGCAAGGTTCACACAGGTTCTTATGACACCTACAACTGTGTCTTCTTTCACTCTGCTGGATACCAAACATTGGAATGCACAGTAACCAGAACAGAAGGGTCCCAGTCGGAAGCAAGAAGTAAGTGAGGGGAGGGCAGGACAAGAAAGCAATGCTCCTCCCAGAGGTGGGGGATAGGAAAGGGCCATCTTAGTTACTTCTCTTGTTGTATAACAAAACATCTTATATGGAGAAATTTAATGGCGGGGGGGGGGGGGGTCCAAGTATACCTGGCTCATTGTTCAGGGGACTCTTTCCATGATTGTGGGAAGCATGGTGGCAGGGGTAACAGGGGACTGATGATGTCACATCCTCAGTCAAGAAGCAGGGTGAGATACATATACATATGAGATGATAATACATATATACATGATATACATATGGGACCCGTGTAATGGTGCCACCCATATTTAGGGACTTGTTTCTATGGTGATTCTAAACTCCATAGCAATGGCCATGGCAGCACTGCGCAGGCCACTGGGAACAGCTGAGGTGTGACAGGGAGGCCCTGATCCAGGGAGGACCCCTGTGGTCTGCAGAAGCACGGGTCCAGCACTTGGAGAGAGTGAAAGGCTCAGCATCACAAACCCTAAGGAGGTTTTAATGTCTTTCTTGAGGCCTACAGATTGACCTCTTTTCCTTGGTTCAACTGAAGCAACAATGTTAACAAGATTGTACCATGATGTTTCCTGCCAAGATACACTATCTCTATGCCTAGAGGTGTACCTGGCGTGGAGACCCAAGAACTAGAGAGCATTAAGTCAAGTCCATGTTGCATGGAGTGACCACCATGTTTTGGTTTTAATCTACTTCTTTAGTGATGTCTCCTTCTCTCCTTTTGTCTTCCATTTGTTCTGAGGTTTGGTTTTGGAATACTCACTCACTACACCTCATGTGCTGGGCACTTGGCCCCCCAGCAGGTGTGGCTCCTGAGGTGATTGACCCATGAGGTAGGTGCTAACTTACCAATGGACTTAGTCTATTCATGATGTCATACTTCATGGGCTGGTACAAGGTTGAGCTTCGTTAGGTGAAGTAGGTCTCTGGGGAAAGAGCTTTTAAAAGGACTAACTTGTCCCCTGGCCCCTTCCTGTGTTCTTTCTGACTCTCTTTGTCTCTAGCTCTCTGTCTCTGTGTGTGTCCCCTCTCTTCTTTCTCTCCTCTCTCTCCCTCTGTCTCTCTCCCTCTCTCTGTCGTTCTGCATCTCCCTCTCTGTTTCCTAGTTGCCTTGAGGTAAGTAGCTCTGTGCCACCACACCTCTCACCGCCACCGTTGCCTTCCTCACCATGGTCCTCAGTGCTGGGGCCAAGTGAGCATGGGTTTAAACATCTGAAACTGAGAGCCAAAATAAGTCCTTCCTCCCCTTAGGTTTCTCTCCATTATTGTCACACCAACAACAACAACAAAAAAAAAAACTGTATGTTTGGTTTGTCCACCTTCAACTCTTCAGCCACTAGAAGCTACTGAGCTTGTAAAAACTGATATATCTTCTTTGTCTCAGATGAGCACAGCATTCAGGGTAGGAGCTAAGAAAATGAATCCTTCTTTGCACATCCCATGTGCACCTTAGACATGATATCGAAGGGGAAAGCATCTGTCAAGCATCTGTCAATCTAGCCCTAACTACTGAGCTCCAGGCAATGAAAAACCCTACATCAAAAACATCAAGGAAGGTAACACCTGAGAAACAATAACACCCAAGGCAGTCCTCTGCCTACCATGTGTATGTGCATACATGTGCATCAACACATGTACCATATAATGTACATATACACATGTGCCCATGCACAAAACTTTGGGCATGCAGTCGCACACAACCATTCAAGCCGTCACCTCCACCCAACCCAGATCTCCTCTACCTGTCTCCTATGTCTTGCTGTCACCTCTCATTTCTGCATAGTCTGACAAGTGCCTTCCAGCCAGCCAGCTCCCACTCCACAGTCCAAGGCTCCTGGAAAGACAGTCACATTACCAATGGCTCTGAGCTGAGTTGCTCTGAGCCTCCGGGGCTGAAAATCGGGTCCAGCACTCATTGTTAGTTTCTGTAATTTTAATGAGGGAAGGCCGTTCCCCCTTAGCTCCAGGTCTTTAAACTCCTGAATTTTAATAACCAACTCCGCTGATGATTTACAAATTTCAAGGCAGGAATTAGCAGAAAATTCCATATTTCATAGACACTGAATTGGACCATTATCTCCAGGCAGCAGGTACCAATTTCCCATCAAATGGTGAAATGCCATAATTATCAAAAGAATTCCATTCAAGTTCTAAAAGTAGATAAATAACCAATGGGAATATCATTTATTCATTAGAATATGAAAAAGAGGAGAAATATTACCCCGTTCAGGGTTGCAAGGAGGCCGCCTTGTGGGGGAACTCAGGCTCGCTGATGCAGGCTAGAGGATTCCAGCTTCATTAAGCTCTCAGCTCAGCAGGAGAGAGAAACTTCCATTAAACACCTGAACAGACGAGATAATGGGCCACTGATTGAGAGGCTAATGTGTGAGATGTGGTGGTGCCTTCTTATTTTGCTTGCCATAGATAGAAGGCACATATTAGAAATTGCTGGAAAATTACCCCAAACCTCCCAATTCCCAAATGCTGGTCCCCCTTCTGGCTATTTTTCCTGCTCATTTCTCCTGCTGCTTGTCAGCACAAATGTCCTATGGACGCATAGAGATATTCTTCTTTTATAGTTCTCTCTCTCTCTCTCTCTCTCTCTCTCTCTCTCTCTCTCTCTCTCTCTCTCTCTCTCTCTGCTGTACCTAAAATTATCTGCTTTGGACCCACAGTCTTAAACTTTATAAGGCAATCCCCAAGACAAAGAACTCCCTCTACCCTTCACTATGGGTTCAGAAGCCTAAGGTTCAAAGTGCAGCCCCTTGTACGAGTCCAGATTTCTTGTCTCTTGGATAAAATGAGGACGGTGACAGTGTGTGTTTAGCATGAACTATGTAAAAAGCTGTCAGAGAAAGAGTTTCAGCTCTACAGCTAGCCTATGATGGTGAAGCTGATAGGATGATGGTGGCACAATAATGATTGGAGTGGTGATCAAAATGGTAGTGGTGGTTTTGACGGTGATGAAGATGATGACAGCAAAGGCAGGGATAATGGAAAGGACTAGGATGGTAATGACTATGGTACTGCTGATGGTAATGATGGTGACAGTGGGGATGACAAGAACAATGGTGTTGATGAGGGATTGTGGTAGTTAACAATCATGGTAAGTGTGTGCAGCTGATTGTGGTGCTCATGGTGATTGGGATAATAGTGGTGGTGAGGGCGGAGGTGGTGTTGTTGTCAGTGTTGGTGATGGTGGTCATGGCTGTGATGCTGCTATTGATGATGATAGCGGTGGTGATGCTTAGGTTAATGATCGTTGTGGTGATACGATGATGGTGGCAGTGGTGAAAGTGGTGATGATAATGGAGATAGCGGTGACGCTGGTTACGCTGGCAAAGCTTGATGGTTGTGGTAGTGATAGTGATGTTATGACAGTGATGGTGATGACAATGAGGACGGTGCTGGTAATGTTGATGACATAGAGCAGAAGAAAACCAAAGCAGCTTTGTGATCAGCTTGTCTGCGAAGTCACCCGGGCCCACCTTGTTGTGGTTGAATGACACAGGACCCGGATTAATACCCTCGAATTCCTTCTTCTATGATCAAAGCCGGACCATAAATGCTAAATACACCTTCTCAAAGGGAATTTTTAAGTGCAATACAGATCCCCTGGAGCTGAATCAGGATGGAGCTGGGACAGAAGTGACCTTCTCTTGCCTATACACAGGGTAGGCAAGTAGCTCTTCTGCGTGTGTGTGTGTGTTTGTATCTGTATTCACGCATGTGTATAGGATGTTTGCACAGGAGTACATGTGCATGCAGAGGCCAGAGATCAACCTCTAGCATCATTCCTTAGGAGTATTCTTCCTTGATTTTTGAGACAGGGTTTCTCAGTGGCCTGGTATTTGCTAATTTCCTTTCATTGGGATGAACAGCAAGTCCCAGGGATATGGAGATATATATATATACCTGTCTCTGCCTCCTCCAAGCTAAGGTTATAAACATGCACCCCCACAACTGGGATTTTATGTGGATTATGGGTGTGGAAGTTCTGTTCTCATGCCTTCGCAGTGAATGCATCAGTAACTGAGCCATCTTACTAGTGCAGAGCTGCTAGCTTTCTTCAAAGATGGCCTCTTTGCTGACTATGGAAACAGCATGCAACTTCCAAGGCTGTAACTCCATCCAACAGTTAGCCAAGGGTCTGTTGCTACTCTCCAGCACTGCTGTAAGTCTCCCAGATCTTTTCTTTGGTCCTCACACTAGGATAAGCAGCTTGAGCTGTCAGTCTCCTATAACTTAACCCCCATTTATCTGCATAGAAGAATAAGAGTGGCCTCAATATGAGACAGCTCAAACAGTAGAGGAGAGTTCATGACCAATTCTTTCTTTCTTTGTCCTAAACCTTACATGAGTTCAGAAAACATGCTGATGTTCTCGAGTTTCCTGGATAGATAGCATCATTGCAGATGTTATTAATGAAGAGTATTACTGTTGTCATTATCTCGTGGGCTAGAACAAGTCTCAAGTCGCACACATTGCCCTATCAGAACCTTTGTACCAAATTCAACTTTGAGGTTTATGTCTCCTACTTGCAAGCTACTGACCTAGCAAATTCCTGATGGAAAACCAATAACCTGTTTTCACAGCTGGGAGAAAAACTCACTGTGCTAGACTTAGTGAAGAATTGTGAAATGATTTTCAATTTCTTAGGCTTCAAGAGAAATTTGACTCGCTCACTTTTTCTTTTTCTTTCTTTCTTAATTTCTTTTTCTTTCCCCTTCCAGCTTGGATTTGGAATTTAACAGTAGGGGTGAGGCATCCCCATCAAAGGTACCATACTTCCCATTGGACAGATGACAAATGAAAACGCCAAAAGTTCATGTCATTTGCCCAAGGACACACAGCTTATAAATGACAGAATTAGGTCTGCTGGTCTCCAAAGGCCACACTCAGCGTTCTAGTCAACACACATCACTACTTCCCTGACCCTTTTGCCCTGCAGGGAAAATACCCTGAAAGGATTGGTACCACCTGAGGTCTCATACCTGTCAGAGAAGATGCTTGACAGGCACCATGGCTACACAGCTAGAGCTCACCCTGCTTTACAGGCTTAAGGTAAGATACTGAACTGTGTCCGGGTGCCTCTCACAATGAATGTTGACAGATTCAGGCTCTAGGCTGCATGGGAAGACTAGTGAAAGATCATAGACCAGCGTCAGAGATGGGGGGCAGGGTAGATACAGTGGGACCATCACAAAGCGGTGCAGAACTCAGAAGTCATGTGGGGAGCTGCTTCTGTGCCAGAAAGGATCTTATCTGCATATATCTGAGCCATAGAGAAGGAGAGGGCAAAAAGAAGCCTAAAGAAAATGTCTCTAGGGGATTCTTATAAACCAAGCCATGCCCACTCCCGCAAAAGCCAGGAGCCTCACACAAAGGAGAAAATGGCACCCCGCCTGCTTCTTCGTTTTATCCACAGTGTCTTTTGAAATCCATAGAAGTGAGGTAAGTGGGCGAGGTGGGTGCTGCTCCCACCTGAAGGATGCTCTACAGCAACGGCTCTCAATCTGTGGGTCAGGACCCCTTTGGGGGATTGAACGACTTTTTCACAGGGGTCTCCTAAGACCATCAGGAAACACAGATATTTATATTACATAACAGCAGCAAAATTACAGTTATGAAGTAGCAATGAAGATTATTTTATGGTTGGGGGTCACCACAACATGAATAACTGTATTAAGGAGTAGCAACATTAAGAAGGTTGAGAACCACTGGTCTACAAGATCCTATTTGGTAAGAATGGCTTCCTTGGGCAAATATGTCAACCTAGCCCCTTCAAATATTGAAATGACATGCAAATGACCATCTAGTCATTCCTTTGCTCTTCTGAGTTTTTGCTTAGGACCTTTCAACCAGCTCCTA
The DNA here is from genome assembly GCF_903995435.1 of Acomys russatus. NCBI lineage: Eukaryota > Metazoa > Chordata > Mammalia > Rodentia > Muridae > Acomys > Acomys russatus. The sequence goes on from NC_067161.1 coordinate 8,743,859, forward strand.
ACTGGTACTAATAGCCAACTTCCATCCATGGAGCCTGTTTCCCCATCCACTAACAGGTAAGAAAGACCTCTATGGTACTGCACTACTGGGAGATGTCAGTGGTGCAGAGCCTGAAGGTTCCTACGGAGCAACAGAATAGAGAAGGCTCGAGAGGCTCATCACTACTGTCTGTGATTGTTCCTCATGCTCCAGTCATAGACCCACAAAAAAGAAAGAGCCAATCACGACAAAGATAAAGCTCTTACTGCAAAGCTCATGCTTTACTGCTCATAACACTGAAAACGCACACTAATTACACATCATAGCATCAGCAAACACAGCTGCTATGTTATTGACCATAACACCTAGTGACCAGCGGTGCTACTAACAAAGCCTAGAAGATAACACAGTGTCAGGGCTGAGGGTAGAGAGGCAGTGTCCAGCCTGGGCTCCAGGCTGTGGACAAAGCCTTTTCCCAGCTGACACAAGGACGCACAATTTGTCCCAGCTGCAGAGTGACCACAGAGGACGGCAGGGCAATGAAGACCAAGGTCTGGCAGGCTGTGGCAGCCTTGGCAATGAAAGATTCATTCCCTCCTCTCCAACTAGGGCCTGAGAGGACTGAGTTCTTAGCAGGATGTAAGTGGGTGAGGGCTGGCCACAGCGCAGTTGGTGGAAGATGACCAGGCCTGACAAAACTGGCTGAACCTCTCCCACCTCCTGGGATCAGAGACGGTGGATATAATGGGTAATTTACCTGCATCTCAGGGAAGCATCAGATCCACTATGACAAAACTGATTGATTCACAAAGGCCAGCAAAACACTTCAGGAAAAAAAAAGAAATTAAACTGGGGCTGGAAGAGGTTAAATCAGAGAAACCCATCCTCTTCGAAGGGCAAAGCTTCTACCTGAATATGTAAGATCAAGAAATCCACGAGACTGGGAGAAGCAAAAGTCGGGTCTGCCTGCCAGACAAAAGAAGAGAAGGGTGGCACTGAGGAAGCGAGCTGGGAAGCAGCCCCTAGGTCCAACTTGCACACAGCCAGATGCCATTATAATGTGGGCATGGCGAGCGACTCAGAGATGAGCCATCCAATCCTGCACGCAGGTGACTGCTCAGCCCAGCAGCCTCCCCACCCCAAGGCAGGTACAGGACAGATCTGGCATCCAGATAAGCCTAATACAAGGAAGCGGCAGGTTGCCCCATCCCTGAAAGGGCATGCTCCCATCAGGCAAGGATGGTGACAGGTCAAATGTGCTCTAGAGGCTTCTCCCTCGCATCTGCTGTTAGACTGTAGACCTCAGTGGTGACTCTCCAGGTCTCCTCATAGGGAAAGTAGAGATCATGTGATTTTTTTTCTGCAGGCTCAAGGAAAACAGCCACAGAAAGAGCATTGCCTCTTCTGATTACTTTTCTCACTGCTGTGGCAAAACACCTGATAAAATTCATTTAAGGAAGGTATGGGTGTAAAGTGAATAAATAAATAATCTTAGTAAAAATTGTCTGGATACTTCCCATGGATGATTTGGGGTTGGTACTGGCCAAATCTGGCCCATCACCTGTTTTTGTAAGTAAAGTTTTATTGAGACACAACCATAAAAAAAAAAATGAAGGTTTGTTTTTGCTCACAGTTTGAGGGTACAGTCCATCTGGTTTAAGAGTCTGAGCATCAGGAACATAAGGCAGCTGGCTACTCTGCACTCACAGTTAGAGAGTAGAGAGAGGTGAGTGCTCGTGCTCAGCTCTTTTTCCATTTCATTTAGTCAGGGACTGTGTTGGCTTCACTTCTGCTGCTGTGATAAGTCACACTGACCAAAAACAATTTGGAAAGTGGAAGGTTTCTTTGGCTCACACATTCAGCTCACAGTCCATCACTGAGGAAGTCAGGGCAGAGACTCAAGCAGGAGCCTGAAGTAGAAACCATGGAAGAACAGTGCTGGGGAGCTCAGTCACAGGCACAAGCTCAGATGCTTTCCTGTACAGCCCAGAACCATTTCCCCAGGGAATGGCAATGTTGTAGTGGGCTAGTTTCTTCTACATCAATTAATAATCAGGACATTACCCCATAGACACGCCCACTGACCAGTCTGCTCGAGGCAGAGGCTTTCTTATCAGATGGCTTTACACTGTGTCAAGATGACAGTTAGTACCATCTATAACAGGTCCTCAAGACCATGGAATGGTGCTGCACGCACAGTGGGTGGGTTATCTTACCTCAATTAAGCCAATCTAGGAATGTGATCATAGAAAAGCCAGAGACTCATCTCATTGGTGTGTCTAGATCTTGTCAGGGTAACAGGCAATTAGAGAGCACTTTCTCACACTCGTTTGTCAGCGCCTTAGTCTCTGCTTACCCATGTCTCAGACTAATGAGGGTCTCCCAGGAGTCTGAGCTTTGGGGGTACCGCAGGTTCCCTGCTGACATGCCTTCTCTCTACCAGCCTCTCGTGGAGAAAACACTGATCATCACACATTAAGCAGAGTTGAAGCATAGACACCCCCCTCCCAGTGCAGCAACCTCAGGTCCAGCCTAAATATGTTCCCCCCCCCCTCCACAGTAATACCACCAGTGGCACTCTGTGTGCACAGCAGGGATCCTGGAGTCTCCACATGGAGGGCCAGGAGCTGCCTTCCTCAGACAAGATCATGGCAAGAATTGACCCTTGAGGACATTGACTTTTCCAGGAGAGGGCTGGTGTGACTGTCCATGGTGGCTGGTATGAATTCGCAATGAAGGAAAGAGCACACAGCACCCAGTGTTGCTCTGGGCACACTTTAGGTACACAGAGCCTTGGAGATCTTGCCTGCTGCCTCACTCTGCAGCATCTCTTCTTGTTCTCAACAACATGAAGGCCATTTATACATAGAGCAACCCCATGGGGTGCTGGCTCCTGCACAAGTTAGCATCACTAAGCCTCAGAGAACCCCTGTGAAGGTAGAGCCCGAGGAAATGAAGACGTCAAAGGGATTCCAGAGCACTGACAGGCAGCAGTGGACAGAGTTCATACCCAAGCAGAAGCTCCTGTTTTAACTACCATGCACTGCCCCACTGAAGATGTCACGAAGTCAGATTTCCTCAGGTCTCCTGAACATGCCCTGGGAACCGAATGTTACCACCACATCTGTCAGAGACAGTGCCTTTGAATCACCCCACCTGGCTTGCAGAGATGGCAAGGGCTGGACTTGTTCTCAGTGACCATTTTTTCCAGCAGATTTCTTGCTTGGGTATCTACAGCCCTTGGATATTAGCCAAAGTCATGAATCTAAAAAATGGAGTTCTTTCTGAATGAAGCATCCTGTTTTGTGAGATAATCAACACCATGGCATGATCCTTCCAGGGCAACATGGAGACAGAAGTAAGTGATGGGCAGTGTATATGCACGTAGGTGAGTGCTCTCACACACACGCACACCCACGAGCAGCACACATGCACACATACACATGCGTGCACCAAGGCACATGCACACACACACACACACACACACACACACACACACACACACACGAGCAGCACACACGCACGCATATACATGCATGCACCAAGGCATGGGAAATGTTTTAAACAGAAGCTGTCATGAGCTGTCATACTTGCTTCAAGTTCTATAAAGAGATGTCTACACGGGGCCTACTTTGTTGTAAAAAAAAAAAAAGTGATAAGCCAAAGCAGAGCTCAATCCAGACTCACGCTCACTCCAGCATCTCAACCTTAGCTACTTGTGTCTGGAACATTCCTCACTTGTATATGGGATATGCCTCACTTGCACATGGGATATCCCTCACTTGTATATGGGATATTCTTCGCTTGTATATGGGATATCCCTCGCTTGTACATGGGATATCCCTCGCTTGTATATGAGATATCCCATGCTTGTACATGGGCTGTCCCTCACTTTTATGTGGGATGTCGCTCGCTTGTACATGGAATATCCCTCACTAGTGCATGAGATCTCCCTTGCCTGTGCTCTGGCTCTCTGCTTCAGTGTCTGTGATGCACCCTTAAAGACTCTCATGAGACATGACCTCCCATACACGTCATTCTTCTTTGACATCTGCTCTCATCTTAGCCCATGGTTTCTGCATTACCTTGTCATGCAGTTCCTGTTCTCTCCTTACCAGACAGGGACAGAGCAGCCAAGGACGATGCAGCTGCAGTGACCAAGCACATGCATCAAGGGCTGTCTTCCTTGCAGGATACACTGATTGGTTGGAGATCCAGCCTCGGCTCTTCTAAGCTTCTCCTCATATCCTAACTCCATGCAGAATGACTGTCCACTTGCCCTTACTCTACATGTCCTCGGTGAGAAGAAACGAACAGCTTCTTTTCCCTAGAAGATGTGCTGAGGTGACTAGTGTAGGCACAATAACTCGCACATCACAGGCAAACATCTACCCTGTCCATCCTCCCATTCATCTGCCATGTTAGGTGTAGTCTGTATGGTGAACAAAACTAAACCTCCCAAATACGCCCCCAACAAGGATATAAGCTTGGAGCAAACGAAGCCTTGACACAAGTTGTGGGTTCCCTCTCTCCATGTCCCAGGACACTTGGACATGAGCTAGGCAACTGTGAGTGTTCAACTGTGACTGGATTAGTCCACAAGTATGTGCAGAACAGCCTGGCAGAGCCCTTGACTAATGACTTTCAAATATAATTAAAAACATATTTCAATAGACAGCATCTTGCCAAGTCTATCCTGGCAAAGTGAAATTAACCTTCAAACAGTAGTGGGACAGCGGAGAATCGCAAGGGTTTGTACAAGATGAGATATACTACAGTCTAATTATGCGACAATAACTCACCTCATTAATCTCCAAGGAAACAATACCGACAACAGTTAAACACTGTAATTAACAAACCCCATTTCAAACTTGATTTTAATTTTGTAGGACTTGGTGATATTATTCAGCTGAACTGGGAAAGCGACAGAATGTCAGTCCAGCAGTCTGTTATTTTTTTTAAGGGCTCTTGACTAATGGGGTTGAATAACTACCTGTACACTTCTACCAAGTAGGAATTCTACTTACAACCATCATGGGGAGAAAAGGCAGGGTGCTACAAAGACAAGAGTCACACACTTGTGCTACACCCAAGGTGGTCCACCCACTCCAAAGAGTAGACTGCATAAAGTCAAGGCTCTGCCTGCTGTCATTTGGGAGCAAAGAGCATGTGTCAATCCTCTGTGTGGACTCTAATGAGTGGGGGTGCTCCAAGTAAATCTTCCATTGCAAAGGTTTAGTGGCAAGGATTGTCACAGGCTAGACCACCAGGACTAAGGCCATTCAGAGTAACCTGGTAAGAGTCAAGTGGTGTGGGAAGATGGCTCAGTCAGTAAAGTGCTTGTCATGTAAGCATAAAGACTGGAGTCCAATCACAGAACACACATGAAAGACCATGGTGTTGTGGAATACACTAATAACCCAGGGCAGGAGAGGTGGAGGCGGATGGACCCTTGGGCTCACTAGCCTAGCCTACTGGTGAGGTCCAGATCTGCCTCATGAAAACAAGGTAGGTGACAGCTGAGGAATGACACCTGAGATTGCCCCTGGCCTACACACACACACACACACACACACACAGAAAGAGAGAGAGAGAGAGAGAGAGAGAGAGAGAGAGAGAGAGAGAAGGGGGGGGGAGAGAGAACTACAAAGTGTGATCATCTTAGGAAACACAGAGAAAGCCTCTGATGAAACCCAACAAGTTTTCGTGACGCAAAGCAAAACAAAACACTCCTAGCCTAAGGGCAGAATCGGCCACAGGCAAAGCACTGAAGGGAATTTACCCAAACACCCCAGACCACCTCACCTGACCAGGAACAAGACTAGGGCCTCACTTCCACACTTTCTAATACACATTCTACAGAAATAAAATTGCTACTAAAGCTGGACACAAAGGCCAGCAAAAGAAATAATAGTAGTAGTAATAATAACAATAACAATATCATTGAAATTACACACACCTATCAGAACTGATAAACAAGTCCAATAAGTTAGCAGGATCCAAGAACAATATGTGAAAATTAGCAATATTTCTTGACACCTGCAATGAGCAACTTGAAGTAAAGTTTTTTTTTTTTTTTAATCTCCATAAGAGACGATTAAAAGCAATAAAATGCAGGTGGATCGCTGTGAGTTCGAGGCCAGCCTGGTCTACAAAGTGAGTCTGGGACAGCCAAGGCTACACAGAGAAACCCTGTCTCGAAAAACAAAAACAAAAACAAACAAAAAAGCAATAAAATATGTAGATATAAACTCAATAAACTCACCAAAAGAAATGCCACACCTGCATGGGAAATTACAAAAAAAAAAAAAAAAAAAAAAATGCTCAAAAGAAATTCACTGTCTAAATAAGGAGAAATTCCCAATTCGCAGATTTGAAGATTTAGTAGTAAGATTAAAATATTCCCCAAATAGATCTACGGATTCGTCATAATCCCTCCCAATATCCAGCTGCCTGCCTCGCAGACGCCAATGAGCTGACGTGGAAGCCTGTTGAGAACCATGAAGGACCCAGAACACTCAGCGCTTTCTTTTAAGAGCAGAGGAGATCCATGCTTCCCAATCTCAAGGATTTTCACCAAGTCGCTGAAATTAATAGGGCATAGCATCATTTAAGGGCTGACAGAGAAATTGGTGGACTCGGGGCTTGGGCTGGCATGAAAAAAAAAAAAAAAAAACAAAGTGTACTTACCTAGCAAGCGTAAAACCCTGGGGGAGAAAGAGAAAGACAAAGAGGAGACTGAGATAGATAGATACAGAAGACAGAATGAGAAAGGAGAGAGACACAGAGATAGGTAGAGAGGTAGGAGAGAGAGAAACAGCGGAGAGAGATAAAGAGATAAGTGAAAGTCAGTGACAGAAACAGAAAAGACACAGGGTCATGAGGCACAGAGATAGGTACAGATAGAAGAGAGATAGACTGAAAAACAGAAAGGAAAGGGACAGAGAGGAGATAGATAGATAGATAGATAGATAGATAGATATGAGAGATAAGAAAATGACATAACTACAACAAAATTAAATCTAAGGTTAAAGCTTTGTAGCAATTCTTGATTAATTTTTGACAAGGATACCAAGACTATTTGTTAGGACAGAATCACTTTTTTAGCAAAACAGTTGGAGTTCTGGATGGCCACAGCAAAGCTGGCTCCTCCTCCTCACACACAAATCAAGGCAAGTGAAACACAGAGCCACGTGGCAGCTGTGAAATGCTCAGAAGATAACATAGGAATGGAGCCTTGTAACCTTGGGCTACAAGAAGCTGGAAGTGGCAAGGAAAACATGAACTACAAGAGAAAAAATTATCAGAATGCATAAAATAGAAAAACTTGCCACTGGCCATGTCACTATCTAGGGGAAAAAAACCCATAGGATGAGAGAAAAATGTGTTGATATTATACATCTGAAAAAAAATTAATGGTATCCAGAACATGGAAGGAATTTTTATAATTCAATGTAGGTAGGTAGAAAATAATAATACCAATACTACTACTAATAATAATATATAATAGTTCCATACATTCTTACATACATACAGCAAATGCTAGGGAGAGTCCGTGGTAAGAACATTTGCTGCTCTTTTGTGGAGGACCTGAATTCAGTTTCCAGCACCCAGGTCAAGTGATGTACCACCACCTATAACTACAGCTCCAGGACATCTCACACTCTTCCCCAGCCTCTCTAGACATTGCACTCATGCACACCCCCCCACACACACAAACACATACACATGTATTTAAGGTGTTGTGGTACACACCTTTAATTCCAACTCTTGGGACACAGAGGTAGGATCTCTGTGAGTTCATGGCCAATCTGGTCTGTATAGTGAGTTCTAGGACAGCCAGAGCTATGGAGAGAGACTCTCTCAAAACAAAACAAAACAAAAACAACACACAAGAATAAAATATTTTGGGTTTTTGTTTTTTGTTTTTTGTTTGAGTTTTTTGTTGTTGTTTGTTTTGTTTTTGTTTTTGTTTTTTAAGACAGGGTTTCTCTGTGGAACAGAGCCCTGGCTGTCCTGGAACTCACTTTGTACACCAGGCTGGCCTCAATATTCACAGAGATCCTCCTGCCTCTGTCTCCTAAGTGCTAGGATTAAAGGCCTGCACCACCACACCCAGCAGAATAAAATGTTTTTAAAGATTAAAAATAAACAAACAGATAAATAGCAGAATGTGAAAAGTAGAGATGGGATCTAGGTAAATACATCCCTGAAGACCCAGGAAGCAGCAGGATGCTTGTGAGGAGAGGCTCAGCACTACGAGCCATGAGAGACCTGTACGTCATGCCCACTGTGACCTGGAGGTCTCACCTCCTGGACCTCCAGACCCCAGGGAGTGTGGGCGAGCCTCCACTCACCCTCCAGACCTCAGGGAGTGTGAGCAAGCCTCTACTTGTGGATCATGGGAACTTGGGTACATAATTGTGTGGCCATTTTGAAAACCTCTTTAGCAAATCTACTAATTATTAAAGATAAATGCTGAGCAAGGAGCCGCCATCAACTAGCAGTGGTGCTCCTGAATATACTTACCTCAGAAAATAAAAACAGTGCCCACATAAAAGCTCACACACAAGATTTTGTAGGCGTATACCCTTAAGAGCCAAACCTGGAGGAGGAGAAAATATAAGCCTACGTTCTGAGCAGGGTGTGGTGGTACATGCCTGCAGGGAAAAGTGCTTACCACCAAGTCTTAAGTCATAAATTCCATCTCCGGAGCCCACTCGGTGGAAGGATTGAATGGACTCTAAAGTTGTCCTCTGACCTCCACGCACATACCGTGCACGCATGCATGCACACACTCGCAGGACCCATGTCAGGAGTTTTCTTTAACACTCAAATGATAATTTGTGTGACGGACCTAATGCATCCCTGTACGTGACTGCCAAATACCACCAAAAGCCACGTGAAAGCATCATCTCCATACCCCGCCCCCTTCCTGGGTTGCTATTTCGGTGCAGTAGAAGGAGTGAATGCAAGAATTATTAGAGCGCTGCTTTTCAGCTGGGAGAAACCAGACAAACACAGCTGTATTGTCATGGTTATTGAATGCCCTGGGCCTGCTGCACTGCTCAGTAAATATTTGTTAAAAGCACAATGAATCGGCAGATGAACTTGGACCTCTTTCGGCTGCCTTGGTCCACAGAGAGGAAGCTCTTGCAGTGCAGCGTCCCTGCTCACGGCAGCAAGCTTCCCGTTCACAAATCTCCCAAAGCTGGCGCCGCCACAGCCTCCCCTTCCCTTGCCTGCTGTCCTAAAACGTTCAGTTTGGATGAGGCAAGCCTCTGGCCCCTGTGTCTCCACCTAGAAGAGACAGCACAAAGACTATTTTGTGAAAAGCAAGAAAGGCCAAATCTCATAATTCCATGCCCCAATACCTGAGCACTGGCAAGAAAAAGAGAGAGGTTAGTCAGGGCCCTTCATAACCAGAGCACATGATACATCTAAAGAGCTACGACGCCTCTGTAGCTCCTTGAGGAAGATAGTCCATGTTTGAGAAACCATAAATATCTTACAGCGTGGTGCATGACAGCCCGACTGTCCTCCATTCTTGAGTGAGCATGGAGACAGCACAGGACAGGAGTTATAGTTGAGAGCATACTTCGTGATCTAGTCACCCAGTAGACACCCACAATTTACAATCTAATTGTCCACAAGGTACAGTTTGCCTGGAATTGAGTTGGATCTGGAAATGAGGCAAGCCTGCTCTGTATGGCTGTTGACAAAACAACAGGGTCTGTTTTCTCACTTGTAACAACAGCCCAATGGTTAGGGCTTCTGTGTGCCGAAGAAAGAAAGGAAGAGGATGGCTGAGAGAAATCTCAAGTTTGCTGCACAGAGGATGCAGGTGGAAGATTGAAACAGCCAGTAAAGTCATCCTTTCATTTACACTCACTTAAGGCAGATGCACTATTTTACTTTAAGCCTCAGCAGGCCTATTCAACAGAATGCAATTAGAAGTACGCTTACTCGTTCATCCAGAAAACATCTGAGGACCAACCGTCTGCCTCCCCCAGCATCTGCTGCTCAAGGCACTGAGATAAGAACCAACCGGATGACCTTGGCCCAGTGCTCGCTCCTGCTCTTGTGTGCCCCCCCCCCCGCTTCCTCCCTCCCTCTCTCTACTCAGTCCCCATGGCTATGATGTAGAAACAATAACAGCCCTTTTATGCTTCTGTTGTCTGAGAATTAAGTAATACATACAGTGTGTTTTAGTCAACTCTACCACCCCAACCCCATTCCTGCCCCTTCACTCCCCAAACTTTGTGGACTCTGTTATCTTAAAGTACAGCTTTGCTGAGATCTATGTGTCCGTACAGTGTATACAGATGCTATAACTCTCTCTCTCTCTCTCTCTCTCTCGCCCTCCTCCTCTCACGTCCCTCCTCTCTCCTCTCTCTCCTCTCTCCTCCTCTCCTCTCTCTCCTCCCGTCCTCTCTAGCTCCCCCTCTCTCTCCTCTCTCTCTCTCCTCTCTCCTCCTCCTCTCTCTCCTCTCCCTCTCTCTCACTCCCCTCTCTCTCCTCCTCTCTCTCTCTCCCTCTCCTCTCTCTCTCTCTCTCTCTCTGTGTGTGTGTGTGTGTGTGTGCGTGTGTCTGTGTGTGTGTGTGTGTCTGTGTGTCTATGTGTCTGTGTGTTCATGCATGTTTGGCAATCAGAGGACAACCTTGACATTCCTTGAATGTTGTTTATTTGTTTTTTTCTTTCTTTTGAAACAGTCTTTAATTGGAGTGAGTTCTACTGGAAGTTGCCAAGTGGGCCAGACTAGCTGCCCGAAAAACCCAAAGGATCTGCCTATCCCTCTCTCCCCAGTGTTGGCATTATAAGCACACATCACCATACATGGCACTTTGTTTTCTACATGGGTTCTGGGGATCAAATTCAGGTAGGTCCTCATGCTTGTAAGGCATGCTGAGCAATCACCAGACTCCCTTCAGAGTAGCTCTTATCATTACGATTTTGGTTATCATTTCCTTGCCCATGAATAGTGCATAGATTTGCAAGATGACAGACCAAAAGCATTCACAGGCAACATCCTAAATAATGACACATTTTTATCTGTCAGCTGTTGCTACAGTAGTGCTGAGTAACAAAAACACAGCTTCAATAACATTCGACAAGAGTGTGTTATTGTTGGCACATCTGAGTTCAGACATGGACTACACAGCTGGCTTTGCCTTTTCACGTGGCCTTCCTTCTGTGTGTGAGGTTGGCTGACTTTTGTTGGCCTACAGTAATCTCACTGAGTTTAACTTTATCCTGTGTCCTTTGAATCCACTTTCTATAACCAGTTACTAGTGCAGGCCAGTCCTCAGTGATGGGTACAGTTCAAGACAGTGAGTAAAACAGAAGAAATTTGAAATCTGAGTTCCAAACCAGATGTGACAACTTCTGCCTTATCCTCTGGCCTTAGGAAGTCATCTGGCTGTGCCCAGACATGGTAGGAAGGTAAGAAAAGAAATTAAGTGACAAGAGAGTATGCACAGTCCCAGAGGTTCACTTATTCCACATATGTCTGCACAGAATGCCACAAGAAGAAGGACCATTGCCACTGGCACGAGGACTCGAAGATTCCCAACTGAGTCTTGATGGAAGATCAGGGCTTCCTTCGGGCACCCTAAAGTATATGGTCAGTGGCGGACACTTATAGTCCACACTAGTGTGGGCACTTCTTGATTCCTACTGAGTCCTGGTGAGGAGGTTGCTACAGAGTCCCTGGTACCTCCTTCCAAACTCACACAGATAAGCCATCTGTATTCTTCAAGGGTGCAACTGGGGCAAAACCAAACCAATGTGCAGGCCAGGAAGCTCAGGGTACATAATGTTCTCTGTGATGCTGTGTGCATCATGTGTCATCAGGGACTGCAGGGAAGTGGGCTGAAGTGACAGTTGATCCAGGGAAGTGTCTGCCTTGCAGATCCAGTGGGGAAGGTAGGAAGGCAGATGCTTATCACCTTAGCACTGGGCCAGCAGCTCCGCAGATCTGGGGCTTGCTGCCCAGACAACCTTTGATATGTAAGTTCCAAGATAATGAAAGATTTTGTCTCTCTCAAAAACCAAGGTGGATGGTGCCTGAGGAATTACAGTCAAGGTTGACCTTCAGCATACATGCAGATGCAGACCTATGCACCAGCAGACACAAGTGCACCCTCAAACCTACAAACGTGCACATGCATGAGAGAGGGGGGAAAGAGAGAGAGAGAGAGAGAGAGAGAGAGAGAGAGAGAGAGAGAGAGAGAGAGAGAGAATCTTCCAGTCTTCTCCACTACCTGTCAGACAGCATATCTGGCTGCCTATCCTAGAATGGACCTTTGAAAAGAATGAAAGCCTGCACATAACTTGGACCTTTACATGCTTATGTGCATCTCCAGATCAATTAGCTTGGACCTTTATATCCTTAAAGAGGTATCATTTGGAGGAACGGACACCCTCTGTCAGAACACAGAGACAAGAAATGAGGAGAGCCCAGATTAGCCAAGGCAAAGCAAGTATTACTACACTTGAAAACAGCAGAAGTGAAGCCAGGCCAGGCTCGCTCTGTCTTCTTGGTTTCAGGGCCCAGGGAGCCTCTGGACTCCTTCCCTTCATTTGTGAAGTTAAGCCCCTGGCTCTCCTCCTTTCCCTTGTTGTTCCTTTCTTCCTCCTTCTCTTAAAGGGTACAAGACATTAATCCAAAACCCAGTGTCATTTAAAGTGCTTTTGGCTTTAAATATCAAAAGAACTAACCTCAAATGGCTTAAGCAAAAGAATGAAACAGGGGCTAGAGAGAAGGCAGCAGTTATAAGAGCTTGGACCTCTTCTAGGGGGACCAAGCGCAGTGGTGCCAGCACCCATGCTCACAAACACCTGTAACTAGTTCCAGGGGCTCCAATGCCCTTCTGACCTCCAGGAGCACCTGTCTCTCTCTCTCCTCTCTGTCTGTCTGTCTGCCTGCCTGGCCCTCTCCCCGCCCCCAGCTCTCTCTATCTCTCTCTCTCTTACACACACACACACACATGAATATAAAGAAAGAACAAATCCTGAAAAAGTAACAAGAAATCCAGGGATAAGTTAGTTCCGAATGGTAAAATCAGTAGAGTGGCATGTTGACCTCTTCCCTAAGGAAAGGCAGATTGTTTCTCTAATAACTACACAAGATGCTCCTCACTAATTCAAATAAGTGGCACCTGTCATTCTTACATGGGCCATTAGCATTTGTTACAAAGACTGCATTAGAGAGCCACTGATAGGATAGCATTTGGGACTTAGCAGGGATCGAGCTCCACTGCGAGGCGAGGCTATTTAATGTCTTAAAAACAACCAGAATTCTGCACCTTAGAAATGGGTGGCAGGTATCTGGTAGACATCCCAGTACACAGAATAAAGGATGTAGCACTAGTAGTGGGGCTCTCAGGGCTGTGGACATAGCTCACAGGTAAAGTGCTTGCCTGGCATTCAGGAAGGCCTGGTACTACGTTCAAGGCTGGATGTGGTGGCACACATCTGTCATCTCAGCACTTGAGTGGTGGGAGCAGGAGGATCAAAAGGTCATTCGAGGCGACACAGTAAACAGGAGGCCAGTCTGAGCTGTGAGACCTGCCTCAAAAGGAGACCAATGAAACAAAAATAAAATAAAAATGAACCGCAAACAAGGTGGGGAGCCAAGGAAAATTTTCAGAAAACATAACCATCGGGACCAATGTAGCCACATGACCTGGACCAAAATCCAGAATCTGACACTGATGAACCACGTGGCCCTGAGCAGAGTTAGTGTGTTTCCTGACCCATAAAGTGTGACCAGGGGTGTGTCACTCACTGAGTTACTGAGAGAAAGGAGTAAGTGCCATAGTGTATAGACATATAACTAGAGGCCATTGGTTGGACGGCCTACAAGGTGTTCCTCTGCTCATGTCTGGTGAAAAGTACTCACCACTGTGATGTAAGCCACATACCATCTGCCGCTACTGAAGTTCTGTTGGCTTTAGAGAACCTGTAGGCAAAATGGTGCAGTGATCTGACTAATGTTACAGAGAGTATTGTAAGAACTGGTAAGTTCCACACCTTGGGGTCTCCCCCAGGCTAGCCAACCCAGACGCTGGTTCAGGAGCCCCACAAGGAGACCATCCATTGAGCCTGCTGGGTCTGGACCCCCTGGGTGACTGATCTGGACACAGGGGTGTCTACACAAACTGTTGCGCCAATCAAGGACAATGCATGCAGAGAACCTAGACCCCCTGTTCAGATGTAGCCAATGGACAGCTCATTCTCCATGGTTGTGGGGAGAGCAGAGACTGCCTCTGACATGCATTCTGGTGCCCACACCCATGATTTGATCACTTCCCTTTGGTGGGGAGGCTTGAAGGCACACAGAGGAAGGGAGAGCAGGCTATCCAGATAAGACCTGATAGGCTGAGGTCATATGGTGGGGGAGGAGGTCCCCTTCTGTCAGAGGCCTAGGGGAGGGGAATAGGGCAGAAGAGGGAGGGAGGGTTGGAATGGGAAGATACAAGTGAGGTGATAACAATGTGGATGTAATCTGAATAAATTGAAATTAAAAAAAAAAAAACTGGTAAGTGCTGAGAGAGGGTTTAGCAGATTCCTGAAGCTGAGTGGCTCATGATTGTTTATCAAAGTCACTTTTGCGATGGCCACACCATCACCTTCACCACAGTCACTACCATTATCACCACATCCCCAACCCTCTCTCTGCCCATGAAGACTCCAAGTACGAGCTTCCTTACAGCTATATTTCTCAAGAACCAAGCGTGAAGGATTTCACTTTATAATGTGTCCTTACTTTCCTAGCGGTAAATACCCAGATGACTCAGTAGGGACCACAAGCCCTGGAAAACCTGGCAGTCCAGTTCTCACGCCCAGACTCATCCCTACCAAGCTCCAACCGCCATCTTTCCACCTCTCTGACAAGTCCTTCATCCTCGGTCACAGGGTCATGGCTCACGCTCTTCCTTCCACTTGAACTGCCTCTTTCTCTGCTTAGTTGGTTTATTTTCACATCTCAAGGGAGACTTTCCACACCCCAGAAGCAGCAGCACACCTACCCTGTCTTTTCTCAGCCAAGAGGTGGAGTCCAGAGTGGTTGAGAGAAGAACCTGTGGTGTGTGGCTATGAGGGCGCAAACCTGATCACCACTTGGCTGTGTGTGACCCAAGGCAGCTTACCTGACCTATGGGCCTCAAGTTCTTTATCTATCCAATACAGATAGTAGAAACTCAATAACAGCATCCTAGGGCCATTGGAGGGTTAATTACTTTCAGTAAAGGGTATTTGTAATAACGTATATGTGGTCCTTGCTATATGTGATGCAAGCATTTACTTAAATTAGCAAGCTGCCCAGTATCTGTGAATTCCCTATTATGATAGTTGAATTATTTACTGTCTCCCCTTCCAGATCAAACACCCCAGGAATCCACTGCCA